>NC_087205.1:48748854-48843854 GCF_015104395.2 Macrobrachium nipponense | reverse complement strand
TTAGGGTGGCTTCTCTGGTCTGGTTGACGCAACTGGACGTGCTGCCAAGATTTTGTTTTCCTCACCAGAATAAGACCATCTGGTGAAAAACATTTTCAAGGTTTTGTTTGTTTGTATGGTGTTTTTACGTTGCATGGAACCAGTGGTTATTCAGCAACGGGTTTTCAAGGTTTTGGAAATCTTCAGTTTCCTGGACTGGACAGTAGGAGCTTTAGCCAGGAAGATAGAAGACTGCCCAGTTCTTGTAGAGACTCCTCGTCCGACATGTTAGGCATTCTTTTGTGCACGGACAAGTCTGTCAGAGATGGATCTGCAGAGTTAGCCTTGCTAATTGTCATGGGCATCCTCAAGAAATGAGATCTGTGGTGTTTGTTTACGACAAAGGGAGTGGCCAACACTCAGAAGTCTGCTCATTTGTTTTCTCCCATTAACAATTCTCATCTGTTCTTCACTGGAGAAGTCTACTCATAACTTATTGGCTCAGTCCATTAAACATTCTAAGATGACACCCACAGCGGCTGCCAAGGTTTTCTCTCCTCTTCAGCGGCCCTTTCAAGGGTGGAAGGTCAAGACCCCAATCAAGACTTCGCTCCAATCTTTGACCCTCTTCGTAATCCATCAAGAAGTCTCCCACTAGGACTTCCATGAAATGAGATCCCAGTCCTTTACCCTCCCATTGGTGCCAGACTGCACCTTTTGCGTTGTTCTACGCAGAGGATACTTCATTCCTGTCAAGGAAAGACCTCCCCTTTCCAAGTCGCTGATCACCTTGACATGAAAATAAAGATAACATATTTACAGTGGGTACCTCAAGTTAATGGGTAGTTGTGGTCTGCCCCACCATAACTAATGAAAACCAGTAAGTAAGGAAGATTGGAAAAAACCAATACAATACAGTATCCTGGAACCACACAGCACCCTGGAACCAACTTGCATAGCTTACAATGAACAGCAATGCCATATAATGTACTAATTGATAATTAATAGGCAATTCTAACCAGTATATTATAATTATCCTCCAGCTTAAGATATTGATTTACTTATTCAATTTCAGAGGTATATCTGCCAAATGGATAATTTCTAAACACAAACATTGTACAAGTATAGTCTGACAAAGCCATAGCTGATTGCAGTGGTTTTATTTATGCTCACTAGATAAGTTTTACTTACTTATGCCCACTAGATAAGTAAAGTACACAAATCTCATACAGTAAAAGTAAAAAATTACTATAATACTCCTTAAGACAGTTTTAACAAAAATTACAAAATACCTTGCACTTATGTGCCCAACTCTCTCTTTCTCTCTCTCTCTCTTTCGTACAGTATTTTTATTGACATTTATTGAATGCGGTAAAGTATTGTACTTAATAATAATTTTACAGACCTATATGTGTCTGGATAAAGAATAACCCAGAGAGAGAGAGAGAGAGAGAGAGAGAGAGAGAGAGAGAGAGAGACGAGAGAGAGAGAGAGAGAGAGAGAGAGGGGGGGGGGGGGCAATCAAGTAAACATACAGCTTTTGGTTTTTTTACCTCAATGCAATGGATGTGTGGATGTATAGACACTCATATCTGTACAGCCTGAGAAATATACATAAATACTAAGTAATATTATATACAGAGTCAATATGTACAATGCGTATTGTACTGCAGTTGATAAAGTCAGTGAAAATACTGTATGAGGTGACTTGGGACATTTTAATTTAATCAGATTCACCAAATTCCAATAATTTATAATGGACTAAACAGCTATATTACAAAATCATGGGGTGTGGATATGGTAGGCTGAGGCAATTGCACTTTTTTCTTTAACTAAAAGCAGACTATCAAGGGTATGGTCAAACAGTAAAATATAGGGAATTGAATTTTATATATTCAATTAAAAGTGCTTTCCTTTTCTGCAGTACACCCTTATACCATTACACTTATTTTAGTCACAGATTGTAGAATTTCAGATCATGTGCTTAAAATGATATTGTCATGTTACAATAAAGTTTTATACATACTTACCTGACAGATATATACTTAGCTATAGACTCCGTCGTCTCCGACAGAATTTCAAATTTTGCGGCACACGCTACAGGTAGGTCAGGTGATCTACCGCCCTGCCCTGGGTGGCAGGACTAGGAACCATCCCCGTTTTCTAATCAGAATTCTTCTCTTCCACCTGTCTCCTGCGGGGAGGCTGGGTGGGCCATTAATCGTATATATCTGTCAGGTAAGTATGTATAAAACTTTATTGTAACATGACAATATCATTTTTATACATTCAACTTCCCTGCCAGATATATACTTAGCTGATTAGCACCCATTGGTGGTGGGTAAGAGACAGCTAACAACTGAAATAGACAGGTAAACAACATATGTTGTAGGTATTAATAAACCTTGGTTCCTACCTTATTAGGCTGAAGACTTCGCGGCTACTGCCTTGGAGTCTGCTTAGCCTCAAGAGCCTCAGCGAGATATTGATCTATGGCTAAGAGTTCTTGTGGGTCTGCCAATGGGGTCTTATCCACTTACTCGGCAGAGCCTAAAGGCCTTTGTCATTGGGTGCTATTCCACTAACGTGACAATACACCTTGTTCAAGGAGCACAAAACCGATCCCGATCACCTGATCCTAACATCCATGTTAGTTCTAAGATTGTAAGGAGTTATCCCCGAACTCCTTACAAACAACCAAAAACTCGAAACATAATTACACTTTCATTACAAAATATACAAAAAAAAAAAATTTTGTACTCCCCTACTAGTCATACATACCCTTGATCCCCTACCAGCAATGACACTCTGCTCCCGTGCGACAGTAGTGAGCTTGCTAATAGAAAACCAAGCACATATCTGACAAGAGGGTTTATGTACGATAAAAACACAAAATTAAGGATCAGTCTTTGCTCCAAGACCCAGTACTGTATCTGCTGATACAAAAGGACCTAGCGAGAAGCACTTCTCATAGGTCACTCTCACATCCTTCAGATAATGAGATGCAAACACTGAATTGCACCTCCAATATGTAGTCTCAATGATATTCTTTAGAGACATATTCTTTTGGAACGCCAAAGACGTTGCTACTGCCCTCACTTCATGAGTCTTGACCTTTAGAAGACCGAAGGATTCCTCCGAGCAGTTCTTGTGAGCGTCCGTAATAACGCTTCTCACAAAGAAAGCCAAGGCGTTCTTGGACATGAGTCTTTTGGGGTTCTTCACCGCACACCAAAGACCTTGTTGACAAGCTCCCATCTGTCTTCCTCTCTAAATAGTATTTAAGAGCTCTCACTGGACAGAGAGATCTCTCTATCTCTCTGCCTACAAGGTTAGATAGGCCTTTTACCTCAAAACTTCTTGGGCCACGGTTTTGACGGGGGGTTTTCGTTCTTTGCCAGAAACATTGTCTAAAGGAAAGACCAGATGGCAGCATTCCTCCTTTTGACCCCACCGTGGAATCCAGAGTGTGTAATTCGCTCGTCCTCTGGCTGTAGCGAGAGCCACCAGGAACAAGCATTTCCTAGTGACGTCGCGGAAGGACGCCAGATGTAAAGGCTCGAATTTATCCGATGAAAGGAATTTCAGGACCACGTCTAGATTCCAACTAGGTGTTCTAGGAGTAGCTGCTTTCGAAGTCTCAAAGATCTAATTAGATCGTGTAGATCTTTGTTGTTAGCAATGTCCAGGCCTCGATTCCTGAATACTGAAGACAGCATGCTTCTGTATCCTTTTATTGTCGAGACAGATAGGTGTGATTCCTCTCTCAGAAAGAGGAGGAAATCGGCAATATTCACTATAGAGGTACTGGAGGAGGACAGCTTCTGACCCTTACACCACCTCCTAAAGACTTCCCACTTTGACTGGTATACTCTTCTCGTCGAAGCTCTGCGGGCTCTAGCGATAGAGCCCACAGCCTTGCGAGAAAAGCTCTCGCTCTGACAAGTCTTTCGATAGTCGAAAGGCAGTCAGAGCGAGACCTGGGAGGTTGTGATGAAACCTCTCGAAGTGGGGTTGTCTGAGTAGATCGTGTCTGTTTGGAAGCGATCTGGGGAAGTCCACTATCCACTCCAGTACCTCCGTGAACCATTCCTGGGCTGGCCAAAATGGGGCTATGAGTGTCAACTTCGTGCTCTTCGAAGCTACGAACTTCCTGAGCACTTCCCCCAGGATTTTGAACGGGGGAAAAGGCGTATGCGTCCACACCCGACCAATCCATGAGAAACGTGTCTATTGCGAAGGCTCTCGGATCTTCCACTAGAGAGCAAAAGATCTCTTCTTTTGGAGAGGAACGTCGCAAACAGGTCTATGTGAGGTCTCCCCCACAGGGACCAAAGAGTAGAGTCCATTCTGTGGGAAGGACCTGATTTCTCCTGCTCAGTCTGTCCGCTCTCACATTCTTGATCCCTTGAACAAACCTTGTGAGGAGAGTTATGCCTCTTTCTTCCGTCCAGGTTAACAGGTGTCTTGTTAACTGATAGAGGGAGAAAGAGTGCGTGCCTCCTTGCTTGCGTATGTAAGCCAGAGCCGTGGTGTTGTCCGAGTTTATCTGTATCACCCCGTCTCTGACTATCTCTTCGAAGAACTTTAAGGCTAGGTGTATGGCCACAAGTTCCTTGCAATTGATGTGCCAGGACACCTGTTTCCTTTGGTCCAGGTGCCTGACACCTCCCTTGCTCCTAGCGTCGCTCCCCACCGTCCCATCCCCGACTCCGAAGCGTCGGTAAATAACACTTGGTCTGGGTTCTGCAGAGCAAGCGATACGCCCTCGTTCTTTTGAAGCGGAGGGATCCACCACTTCAGATGATCTTTTACTTCTTGTGGAAGTTGGAAGATGTCCGAGAGTTGACCCGTCTTCCAACTCCTCACCTCTTTGAGGAAAAACTGAAGAGGGCGAAGGTGAAGTCTCCCTAGCGAGAAGAACTTTTCCAATGAGGACAGGGTCCCTAAAAGGCTCAGGTAATCCCTCGCTGAGCTGTTCTTTCTCTCTAAGAAGCTCGAGATTCTCGACAAACCTCGAGCGATTCTTTCTCGCGAAGGATATACCCGAAAACCCCGAGAATCCATCTGAATCCCCAGATAGACCAAGTTCTGGCTGGGGATCAGTTGTGACTTCTCGAGGTTGACGAGCAACCCTAAGCGAATCTATCATGTTCCTTGTTACTTCTAAGTCCTCCAAGCACTGAATCTTCGACTTGGCCCTGATCAGCCAGTCGTCCAAGTAGAGGGAGATGTTTATCCCTCTAGGTGAAGCCATCTTGCTACATTCGCCATCAGGTTGGTGAATACTTGTGGGGCTGTAGACAGACCGAAGCACAGAGCCCTGAACTGAAAGATCTTGTCTCCTATTACAAAGCGAAGATATTTCTTTGACAAATGGTGAATGGGAACGTGGAAATATGCGTCTTGCAGGTCCAGAGAGACCATCCAATCTCCTGGACGAAGAGCCGACATTACAGAGGCGGACGTTCCATGCGAAACTTCTTTTTCTGTACGAAGCGATTCAGAGCGCTTACGTCCAGAACTGGCCTCCACCCCCCGATGCCTTTGGTACTAGAAAAAGGCGATTGTAAAATCCCGGGGAGTGTGGATCCTGCACAAGTTCGATGGCCTCTTTTTCCCACATTTGCTCCACCATTTGAAGGAGAGTCTTTCTCATTAACGGGTCTCTGTACCTCGCTGACAGTTCCCGAGGCGTAGATGTTAGGGGAGGGCTGTCGTCGAAGGGGATTACATATCCCTTCTTCAGGACCGACACTGACCAAGGGTCGGCTCCCCTTTTTGCCCATACTCCTGCAAAGTTCAGGAGTCTGGCGCCCACTGGTGCTTGGAGGAGCAACAAGTCACTTTGATTTCTTGAAGGGCCTAAGTGAAGACCTTCCTCTCTTTCAGAGCTCTTCTTTCTGGCAGGGGGACGAGCCGCTGCACCTCCACGAAAGGGCTGCTGAGGAGGACGAGAGTCCTTCTTAACCGTCGACACTACAGGGCGTCTTTCTTGGAGGACGTTTGCGTTAGTAGGTCTTGTGTCGCCTTCTCAGTTAGCGAGCGAGATATATCCTTCACTAACTGAGAAGGAAACAGATGATCCGATAGAGGGGCGAACAGTAAGGCAGTCCTCTGGCTCGGAGAAACCCCTTTCGATAATAGGGATCCATAAACTGATCTCTTTTTCAGGAGACCAGCACCAAAAGGGAAGCCACTTCACCCGAACCGTCCTGTACTGCCTTGTCCATGCAGGACAGGACGCTATGGAGAATTTCTGGGTTTTTCAGAAACTCCGGATCCTTAGATTTGTTGGCCAGAACTCCGAGTGACCAATCCAGAAAATTGAACACCTCTAAAGTGACAAAAAGTCCCTTTAGAAAGTGGTTCAACTCTGAAGTGCTCCACGTCGCTCTGACCGATCCTAAGGAGTGACGTCTAGAGGCCTCCACTAAATTGGAAAAGTCGGCATCTGCAGAGGCAGGTAGAGAAAGACCCATAGTCTCTCCTGTCCCATACCAAATACCTCTCTTTCCGTGCAATCTGGAAGGAGGCATGCAGAATACCGTCTTTCCTAACTCCTTCTTCTTGTCCATCCAAGAATCTAAAGAATGGAGTGCCTTCTTCATAGATATCGCAGGCTTCATTTTTAAAAAGGCCGACGATTTTGCCGTAGCCGAGCTCGAAAAGAGCGAACGAGGAGAAGGAGGAGCCGCCGGACTAAGAGAATCTCCAAACTCTTGAAGTAATAATGAGGCTAAGACTTTATAACTAGAAAGTCCCTCATTAGCAGGAGGTTCGTCATCAGACAACTCGTCTAACCCTCGATCAGACGAAGGAGAAAGTTCACGTTTGGAGGGAGAGTCCTTCCAAGACCTCCTATGTTCTGAAGGAGAGGAGCTCCTATTTGGAGAAGAGTCATAACCTCCAGGAACGAGTCCCCGACTCTTGCCTCCTGGCTCTTGACTCTTGCCTCCTGACTCCTGCCTCCTGGCTCCTGCCTCCTGGCTCCTGACTCCTGCCTCCTGACTCCTGCCTCCTGCCTCCTGCCTCCTGACTCCTGACTCCTGCCTCCTGACTCCGGACTCCGGACTCCTGGCTCCTGCCTCCTGACTCCTGCCTCTTGGCTCCTGGCTCCTGCCTCTTGGCTCCTGCCTCCTGCCTCTTGCCTCCTGGCTCTTGCCTCCTGGCTCCTGCCTCTTGCCTGGATGCCTCTACACTCCTGGCTCTGGGCTCCTGCCTCCTGGTTGACTCCTCACTCCTGGCTCTTGGCTCCTGCCTCCTGGGTGACTCCTCACTCCTGGCCGGTGCCAGACGTCTGATCGTTTCATCCAGGTTCGTACCGGAAACCTCACCTCGAGTAGGAGTATCGATCTTGGAGGCAGATACCTCCATACGTCTGGAGGATCTTTTAATAGGAAGGGAAGTGTCTTTCCTTCTAGGAGGCTCCTTTGACAGGACTCCTACAAACGACGAAATCTGTTCCTGCATCGCCATCATGAACCTCTTTGTAGCCTCCTCTTTATCCTCTTCGGGAGGAGGGGAAGGAGGAGGGGAGGAGTCCATAGCCTCCACCTCCTGCCTCCTTCTCACTCTGGTTGAAAGAATGGCTCTTCTTGCCTTCTTCACTCCCGATGGAGACTCCTCAGGGAAGTTTTCAGGGCTCGAGTCAATATTCGGAGCCTTCCAACTCCTCTTGAGAGGCCGAGATCGATCTGAATCTCTCCAATCACGTCTCGGTGATGAAGATCCCGACGACGAAAAACACTCACGTAGGACGCTTTTACAATAGCGGTCCTTGGCAGTCTGGGGTGTCACAGAAACCGCCGAAGGGACACCTGATCGGTGGGGATTCTCCAAAACCATCCTTTCGGCTTTTCGACATTCCTTTCTTCCTCTGGGCATGTGAGCTTGGAAGAGGTCTAGACCTAGGAGCGTTGCTGAGCCGACCAGATGCCCCCTCCACAATACAACTGGGGACACTCATATCACTGTCCACTGAAAAATCACTAGCCTTACCTTGTATGGCAGCCATTTTGTTTTCCATCAACTTGAAGGCTGCTTTTAGATCCGCAAGTTCTTTTGCTGGATCTACAGGTTCTGCAATAGGAGAAGGGGCTGCAATGGAAGGAGAAGTAGCAATACTTACCCTTGGGGAAGATCCCAAGCTTGGAATTAGTTCAGATCTAGAACTACTTAAACTTCTATGAGAAGCCTTCCTCACTCTTTCTCTTTCTAACTTTTTTAAATAATTAGTTAGATTCTTCCATTCGTTCTCACTCAAGTTCTCACATTCCTTACAAGTATTAGTAAAAGAACATTCATACTCCCTGCACCTCTTGCATACCGTGTGAGGGTCTACCGAAGCTTTCGGCAACCTCACCTTACAGCCTACATTCACACAACGTCTCACAACCATACCAGAGTCAGACATTATTAAAGAAAATTCCAAAATCAAGTCCACAAAACAGTCCACAAAAGCGTATGCCAATCCAACAATCCGGATACGTCACCAAAAGTCGGTCAAGAAGATCAATTGCCGGTGAAAAAAGAAAAACCAATCGAGAGGAACCAACAACAATGTTGATGGTCCGGGCGACAGAAGAATTCTGATTAGAAAACGGGGATGGTTCCTAGTCCTGCCACCCAGGGCAGGGCGGTAGATCACCTGACCTACCTGTAGCGTGTGCCGCGAAATTTGAAATTCTGTCGGAGACGACGGAGTCTATAGCTAAGTATATATCTGGCAGGGAAGTTGAATGTATAAAACAATACAGTAATATCACTTTTGAAAAAAATTCTTTTAAAAACTGTTTTAATATGATTGGTTAACAATGATTCGCATTAGTATGATTATGATTGCGTTTTCTGAAATACAGGTTGTTATGCAAGCAATTGAAATGTATTTAGCCCAACATATCAGAATTTCAGACCACATGATTGATGAATGAAGAGTGACACTTACTGAAAAAATTACCTTTCTGGTGTAAATTTAATTACATACAGCAAGTACTTCTAACACATGAAAAAATAGCCTCACATACTTTAGTACTTGCAAAATAAAATACAAAAGTAGAAAATATAATTTTTTGTTGGATCTGATAACATCAAGTAAGTGTGTCACCCATGCCATGCATGGCGACACCAACTTTCTGCATATTTAGTCTTGTGGTTTTTCAGTGCCGTTAATAGCGTTTTACAGTGGGCATCAAGTTAAAAGCACTTATGGCGCTCTAACTTGATGTAAAAAAGTTACGGTGTCAGACATCAAGTTAGGGCACCCTAAGTGCTGTTAAAGCACTGATAACAGCGAAATGCCGACTTAGTGTGGAAATCAACTTACAGCACGTTGCTGGAATGGATTCCCCGCCATGAGTTGGTGATGTTCTATATACTATGAGTTATGGCATCTAAGATGGTACAGAAATTAGGAAAAATATTAGATAACACTGTATATGTCATGAAAAAGTATTTCACATTCCTAGCAGAGGTTTTAAGATCTAAAATGATAACTAGGAAAAACAAATTTTCTTTTTACAATATTTTATATATGAACCTGTTTTTTGTGTACAGGGTGTCTAAAGAACGTGGTCGAGTCATAGACTTTAAGGAAGTGTTGTATGGATATGTGAGATGGAATCCAACCTATGCTCTAGAATACATCTTGGATATGTTGTTATTATACAAAAAGTATCGAGGGAAAAAGATGACCGTGTCTGTTCGGAGGCATGCTTATGTTCAGGTTAGTTGTATGTTTTTTTTCTGCATTTTAACTGAAATTATTTAACCACAATATAGTGTTAAATTCTGTACAAAATTGTTCAGCTGTTGTAAATTAGTGGAGGTATGGAGTAGAATAGAAAAACAAACCCATTTATTCATTCCTGTATTTTAATATACTTTAGTAGTATAAAAATAGAATTTACAAATCTTTGTTAAATGCACTAGTCTTAAAGTCTAATGCTAATAGTGAAAGGCATCATTGTTATATTCCTATAACTGAAATCCATCTTATTTAATAGCTTTGGTAGCCGAAAGGTATGAAAGTCATCCTGATGATGTTTTGTGTTCAAGTGCCACTGATGTTGAAGAGTTCTCAACACTATCTTTTTAGGCGAAGGTTTGGTGGAACTTAGAATGCCATAAAATCCATATAATGATGAGATTAGCAGTTTGTGATCACTGTTGGCAAATGTTTCTCTGTAGCTTATAACATGCCTCGAGGTTCTTTTTCTTTCATGATGACTGTGTGGTCTATTTTGTTTCTATGACTAACATATGAAGATATGAATGTGTATTTATGGATGTCCTTTTATTGGAAAAGATTATCTCCAATTACAAAATTATCTGCAGCAAAAACCTAATGAATTAGACACTATTTTCGTTTATAGGTTTTCAGGCCTTCTGTGCTCGTACCTCTCTGTAATATTCTGCAGTTCTGTATAAAATTCATAATAGTCATATTATGTACACTGTTTTGAGTGGAATGAATTATTGTTATATTCCTATAAATATAACCCTCTTATTTTCCCTCTTATTTTATATAAGATTGGGTAACTGAAAGGTATAAAAGTCATCCTGATGTTTTGTGTTCAAGTTCTACTGATGTTAAAGAGTTCCACAGACCTCAACTACTTGCCAAGTAAGAATTTATTCACTTAGGTAAGGCTAAAACAGGAAGACCAGCACTTCCTTACCTTCTCTCTCCTTGAAGTCTTCTTGGCCTAGACCCAAGTATCCAATCAGAAAGTAGGCAGGATGGCTTGTTGGAATAAATCCACTGATTGGCATTTAAACAGATGTTCCAAATTATACTTCTAGGTAGGTCACCATTGCTTCCACCAGAAGAACTACACTCCCAAATACAGGTAATACAACTTAAAAAGGAAGACACTGGAACACGGGCCTGCGATGAACCACGTACGTAGACATAGGTATACAGACATGGACAAAGGTATATGTTGGAAGTTGGTATATAGGGATGTGGACTTTGGTATACGGACTTGGACGTTAGTATATGGACATGGATGTTGTTATATGTACAGACATGTGATAAAATGGCAATTCAAAAACCTGGATATGTGATGAATCATGTACATGGACATGCAATGAGTCAAGTAGTAAATGGTTGAGTGGTGAACCACATATACTAACCAGTGATGACACATGTACACGTTCGTGTGATGTAGAACAATACAGGTGAGAACATCAGGGCGAAGATCACTCCTGCCATATCCCAACCTGACTTTGGAAGATGAACGTTAACACAGTAGGACTTCCGTCACATACACGGACGAGTGACGACCAGGCACATGGACGTGACAAATCGCAAATATATCCGTGATATGTGGAACGATCTAACAGAGAACGTCAGGGAGAAGATCACTCTTGCCTAGCCATTTCAAACCCAGACTCTGGAAGGTGGACAGCAGGAGTAGGATCTCCATCACATACATGGCCAAGCGAGGACCACATACATAGGTGAGCAAGGATCCATGGCAATGTTTACCATCAGGAGAAGATCTCTCAACCTGACTATGGAGGATGAACGGTGAGAGCAGGACCTTCATCACGTATATGGACGAATAACGATGACATGTTTTTGGAAGACACGTACGTGTAGCGATGGCGGCGAAGCACTATCACAATCGTGACACCTCCATGGTTGCGAACATGTAGATGATAGACACTGCCATGTAGGGAAACGGCAAACCCCTCTTGCTTGTAACTCTCCTATCATTACGAACATGTATGTGTAAGTTGAGACACGGCCGTGTAGAGAAGTCGGCGAAGCAATCATTCACGTACTTCAAAGAAAGTCACGCCCGTGCTAGAAGATGAGAATCACGGGTTGTCTCTCCCCTTCAAGTACATGAATATGTTCCAGTCCGTGTGGTGTCTTCTGAGAGTGAGAGAAGTGATTCTCCATCTTCCCAACACGGACATGTCTCTCCCCTTCAAGTATCTGAGCGTGTTCCAGTGAGAGACGCCACACGGACTGGAAGATGTTCACATATTTGAAGGGGAGAGACAACCCATGATGGGAAGATAGAGAATCACTTCTTTCACTTCCAGAAGATGCCACACGGACTGGAACACGTTCACATACTTGAAGGGGAGGGACAACCCGTGCTGGGAAGATAGAGAATCACTTCTTTCACTCTCAGAAGATGCCACATGGACTGGAACACGTTCACGTACTTGAAGGGGAGAGACAACCCGTGCTGGGAAGATAGAGAATCACTTCTTTCACTCTCAGAAGATGCCACATGGACTGGAACATGTTCATGTACTTGAAGGGGTGAGACATGTCCATGCTATGAAGAAGGAGAATCAATTCTCTCTCTCTCAGAAAATGCCACACGGACTGGAACATGACGGGGAGAGACACAGCTGTGCTGGGATGATGGAGAAACACCTCTCTCATTCTCAAGAAGACTTCATAAAAGGAATCTCTGACTGCGACGACATCATGGCCGATGATGGAAATTAAGTCACAGCAACAGGTGGAGGAGAGATGTCACCGAAGCGGACGTCACAGGCAGAGAAGTTTTGAGAATGACGTCATGGCATTCGGACTGGTACCCCAAGTCAAAGGTCTCGGTGACAACGAAGATGGCAAAAAAGGCCTTCTGCCACCTCCTACAGCAACCAGAGGGCCTTCCCAAGACATGTACACATGATGGATGGCAAAGATTTTCCAAGGAAGTCCATTGCTGACGCTGAAGGGATAAGAAGAGATATCGCCACTCAGCGGAACGCAGCAGCAGAAGCCATGACGTCACAGGTTCATAGTGACATCACAGTAGATTACTGTTACAGAGAAAGAGAGAGAGAGAGAGAACATTGTTTGTAGTTCAGAAAAACATTATAACAAAACACTAGAACAATTATATCATAAGACAAAACAGTACCAAGTCGAACATCACCAGTAGATGATATTCAAAGCAGTCCCTAAGATTTGTATCTCCGCATGACAACACCATATAGTTCGGCAAGGAAGAGGTCCGAAAACAGTGAGGAACACACCGCTGACAGTACTGACTGCTTCCAAAGTCTCACTATCTCACAGCACAACCACACAAATAAAAAAGAATGAAGTGGCATCTCTGTCAGAGAGGAAGGGAAGCAGATGGGCTCCCAAGTTCTCAGCGACCGCTGCCACTGCCAGACTACGAGATGAGAAGCAGGGCTGGCAACTGAAGAGCCTGTAAAGAAACATCATATGCCCTCTCTCTCTCTCAGGAAAGAAGATTTCTATCCTGAGAGAGGGAAAAGAATCATATTTATGTGATGATGGAGGGAAAGAAGGGAGCGAGCTGTACTGAGCTGTACAACCCACTCCCACCAAAATGAAGGAGAGAGATGAGACAATAATCACAACTGGCCCTGCAAGCAGAAGGGATGATCGCAATCGTAGCCATTAAAATTCGTGTTGAACAAGTATGGAAAAGAACTCGTATGCTAGGCAACTGAATCCTAGCATAAAAATGTCTTTGCAACACGAACCCTTACGTCTCGAACATCCTGAAACACACAAATTCTGAAAGACTAAAACATTACTAAGTTCACAGAAAATGTGTAAGAAGATAAAAAGAAAGATACATAAAAACATCAATTTCAATACAAATGTTTTCAAATTATCTTCAACGTAACAAAAGTAAAATACTAAAGAAGATAAAGTAGCTGAGCCCTCTCTCTTTGAAGGGGCAATATCCCATTGGGAGACTGACCAGCATACTCATAACACAAGCGATGATGAAGCAGAAGAAAATGGCACATCTACTGCAATTTGCATCTGTCCCAAGGTAGGTCAACATGGAACAAGGAAGGCAGTCTAAAAAACATTGATGTCTCTGGAACTTCTTGGCTGAAAAATATAAAACAAAGTACAGGCATTGATAAAAAAAACGGGTTTGGGGGAAGGAGGGCCAAGCGACACACTACTCTCCAAGGTGGTTGAAGAAAGACTGGTGTGTCATGAGGTTCCAAACCTGGTCAGTGACCAACATCCACCTCATGTATGCATGAGTTGCCAGATGCCACAGATTCCTTACTTTACAATCTTTGATTGTTTTTAGTCGGTTTCCAGCTAGAAGAATTATGCTATTGATTAACAAATTTTTCATTTTTAGGGGCAAGTTTGATGGAACTTGGAATGCCATCAAATCCATATAGTGATGAGATCAGCAAAGTTAGTGATAATTTTTCATGTCTGTTCCTCTGTAGCTTGTAGCATGCCTCAGTGTTCATTTTCTTTCATGGTGAATAACTTTGTGGTCTATTTTGTTTCTATGGCTAACATATGGAGATGAGAAAGTGTATTTCTGGGCTCAGCCCGTGTCGCTATGTGAAATGTCCCTTTATCACACATTTCTAAGCTAAATTAATGCTAACATACCAGAGAAAAGCTAAAATGGAAATGCCAGAATATTCTGGCTCGCTCACCTTATCTATAAAGGTGTTGGTATGGTTTCTGGGGCGAGTGAAACCACTACCAGGGGTCTCTTGCCATTTAGATTCATCCTTCTTCAAAATCCCTCTACCAGAGAGGAGCCGATCCAAGGCCCACTCCCCGCTACCGCTACTACTAGCGCCTCTGACGGTACTACTAGCGCATCTAATGGCATCCTTTTCGTTAGCACCATCCAGACCGCACGTGTTTTTTCTTGCTCTGTGTTTTGTGCTCGTTTTGGATTATCTTTCTGCATCATGGAACGTCAAGCTATTGCTGCATCCAAGTTAAGTACTGCTAGAAGTGTTTCATGTCAAATTTAGCCGGGCAAGGGCCTGTTTAATTATTTTATTTCGGTTATGAAAGACGGCGTCCCGGTCGGTCGGCTTTGTTCCCGGGCGGCTCGCTCCCACGTGTTTCGTTGTTTCGTGCTACTTTCGGTCTCCTTTACCGCTTGTGCTCGAATGTTTTAGTAGTACATGTTTATTACTATGGTTATGCATTATTGACGTGTTATTATGATTATTTATCCATTTATCTTAACAAGGGGGTTCCCTGAGTTCTCATGAGCTCGTAGCCTATATCGCTCCTATCAGCTCAGAGTTCATGCATGCATGTTCTTTTGTAATTAGGTCTACGATAGGCTCCATTAGGAAGTCCGTCCTTTCCTTTGGTCCTGAGGCACCCTGGCCACTGCCCTACGTTCCTACGCATCAACATAGGCCAGCTGCTTTGAGTTGCTAAGTCACCCTCCCTCCTTAGTTGGTCCGACCCAGCTTCTCCAGGACTATTCTTTCTCTTATCCTCGATTTTCTTCCTTCCCCCCGTGTTTTTGCTAGGATGCTATTGTATTCATGCCTTTCGAGACGGTTTGAGCTGGCCTAGGCCACCTCAGATCGCTTGGTCTTTCTCACCGCGTGGCTCACTCCACGACCGCGAAGAGGCCAGGCGATCACCATGAGCCACGCTTCCTCCCCCCTCCAGGGGGGAGATACGCTCGTTCACGTTGTCCCTGGCAACCGATCCGAGCTCCCTCCCTTCTTCACCCCCTCCACGCGGGGGATACGGGAGTTAGTCGAGGGACACACGACGCTGGCTCGGCTCTCACCGCTCTCATCATAGAGTACTGGGATGGGGTTCCCTGTTTGGCCGAGCCTCGGTCGGCCACCAGGCTTGGCTGCACTCGGATCTCCTCGGTTCTCGGGCCGAGCTCTCTCACCCCGAGTCACCATCCTTTCCGCTCCGGCGGATAGGGGCTCCGGCACCGCCAGGCCCCAAGGTTAGTGACTGTAGAGAAGCTCCGGCACCTTTTTATACCTATTGCATGCTTACGTTTATTCTTTACATCCTTTTTCTGGGCTCAGCTGTGTCGCTCCGTGAAATATGTTCCTTTAGCGCTATTTCTAAGGTAAATTATTGCTAAAATACCAGAGAACTGCTAAATTGGACATGCCAGAATATTCTGACTCGCTCACCCTTTCTAAAAGGGTGTCGGTATGAATCTGGGGCGAGTGAAAAACACTACCACAGCAGCCTCTCCAATTAGCCTTTTCCACATCAAAACCCTGTAGAAAAGGGGAGCCATGCTACGGCTCACTCCCTGCTACCGCGAAGGTAGCGTCAGGGTCGACATACCTGCAGATAGCATTCTAGCTTGGTGACTAAGTAGGGTGGGAAAGACAGGGTGGGATTTCACTGGGCGACATGGCTTCCTCGCCCAGAAATAGATTTTTCCTACGTCAAAATCCCTTTTCTGGGCTCAGCCGTGTCGCTCCGTGAAATTGTACCAGAGAAAATACCAAGCTAAAGACATATAAGTTAAATGACGATTCAAAAATAAAGGGTTGAAAGTGAAAAACAACTAAAAAATGTGAGAATATAATAAACTAAGATACACATAGTATAAAAATATATCATAGCCGTAATAGACACCATATTTTAAGGCTAAAAATTTATATAAATTTCAGTTACAAAAATACAGATTTAAATTGTAATACAATAACAATATGTACAAATAAAACTTAAACTCTAAATATGAACATCATAGGATGTGCTGAGGTAGCTTAGGTAGATTGTTAATGAGGCTGGCGGAAAGAAAATGAGGAAAAATTAAAGCCACTGCAAATTGTTCATGCTGTAGCAGGGGACACTGGTCTGCCCACTGCTACTGTCGGGTATTTAAGAGCCTCCAAGGACTTAAGGTAATGGCGTTTAAAAACTGAGGGTGATTTCCAACCAGTGTACTTTTTAAGATCATCAAAACACATATATTTGAAAAAGTTAATAGTTGTTGCAATAGCTCGGATGTCATGCACCTTCGGAAATGATCCTGGATTAGCTTTCTTTATAAAATACAAAATTTGTTGCCTTATGCCCTTTAGAGAAATGGTCCCCCCAGCTTCCCTAATGAAAAGCGGGCCTTTCGAATGGCCAGATGTCCTAGAAAGGAAATCCTTCAGTGTTTGCACAGGGCACAATGTTGGATCCTGTGGAAGCGGGACAATTTTCCATGGCGACCACCTATCTAAAGGGTCCTCATTCTTGGCGAGAAATGTCTGATTTGGTGAAAGCAACACGTCCCCCGAAGGTAAAAATTCTACATGACTTGGGTCTCTAGATAAAGCTGACAACTCTGAAACCCTAGCACCTGAAGCCAGACTTAACAAAAATAGTGTCTTGCGCAATAAGGATTGATAATCACACGCCAAGTTGTCTGTATCCGAAGCGAGCTTAAGTACATCGTTAAGAAACCATGACACCGTCAACGGTCTCTGTACAGGCCGAAGATGTGCACATGCCCTCGGAATAGACGTGAAGTAAGACTCAGTTAAATTGATACCAAATCCGATCTGGAAAATCTTTTTCAAGGCTGATTTCGTAGTTGTAATTGTGCTAGCCGCCAAACCTTGTTCAAATAAACTCCTGAAGAAGGTGATTGCTACGTTAACTGACATATTTTGGATATTGGACGCATTGAGGAAAGCCGCCAATTTCTTAACTGCTGAATCATATTGGCAAAGTGTTGATTCCCTTTTGTCTGACTCCAAGAACGAAATGTTTTCTGGGTCTATGTCCTCACCCCTCTGTCCTGCAAACTTCATGAAATCCATAAAGTTAGGGTTTTGTGAAGACCTGAGGAATCGAACACAGTCTTCGTTTGTACTTGTTGTGACAAGCTCGAGTTCGGAAGAGAGTGAGGATGGAGACCCAATTTTAGGAGAAGAGGAAACCAGTTGCTCTTCGGCCAATGTGGTGCTATGAGTGCCACTTGACCCTTGAATGACCTCAACTTGTTCAGAAACTTCAGGAGAAGGTTCACTGGAGGAAATAAGTAAATTTTCTGCCATTGGTTCCAATCTATGGTCAGAGCGTGTGTAGCGTAGGCCAGAGGGTCCAGTGACCATTCTGATTCCAGTGGGACTGAGCGAGAAAGTGCGTTTTATGTTAACCTAAGTTGGCGGAGACCCCGCTCACCACCCGGGTTCACCACCTACTTATTCTAATGTTAGTTTTTACGGCGGAGTTATCCTCCCCGCCATTAATTGTTGGTCCCCCCCTGCTCCTCACCTGCCGTCCTAGTACTCCTCGCTCCGGTGTGTAGGTTAGGTAATACTGTCTGTGATATTTTGTCCTCCGGCAATGCTGGAGACACACTGATTCAAGTTTTACCAACTCTATCGGACACTCACCACGTTTCACGGCAGAAGAGCAGGTACAGACCAAGCCTTAAAATTGTCTATGAACTCCGGTGCACTCCCGTGTTAGGTTATATCACTTCATGGACTTTGTCCAGCAAGTTAGTGTTGATACTCATGTATCATTTCACTTACAGGCTACCCACTGTCAGGAGTCGGGCTGCAACGCCATTCTCCAGGACCCCTGTGGGCACGAGGTCTGCCGGACCCACGCTACCTGTGCGATCCGGTTCGGTGATCTGGCAGTTTGGCACCACGAGAGCTGCACCATCTGTTATGAGCTGGTGGATCAGGTCTCCTCCGGAGTAAGTACATATCCGGATACTAAACCTTGTCACATGTAATTTATTGGCCTATATAATTTGTGATATGATATTGTTATGATACAATAAAGTTTGTTCATACTTACCTGGCAGATATATATAGCTGTATTTTCTGAAGTCCGACAGAAATTCAAAAACTTCCGGCACACACAGTGGTCGGCAGGTGGTTAGTACCCATTCCCGCCGCTGGGAGGCGGGTATCAGGAACCAGTCCCATTTTCTATTCATAATTTTTATTTCCACTGTCCCCTGAGGGGAGGTGGGTGGGTACTTAATTATATATATCTGCCAGGTAAGTATGAACAAACTTTATTGTATCATAACAATATCATTTGTTCATGAAACTTACCCTGTCAGATATATATATAGCTGAATCCCACCGTTGGAGGTGGGAAGGGACAGAATAGAAGGATTTTGGGAAACAAATGCATGCAGATGATTTACATCTTGGTTCCACCTGTTAGCATTGCTGGCTTCGTGGTTATTGCCACGTAAGTCTGCTTGTGCTACTAGAGTTGCCAGCGAGGTAGAGACCTATATAGCTGGTGCACTCCAGATGATCTGTCAACAGGGGCGAGACCACGACGTGACTAGACCATATTGACCATACCATGAGGGCTAAGAAGTAAAATAAATATATATATAAAAATATATATCACCACCTGACCAATCTAGCCAAAGTTAAGGTGTGTTAACTAAGGCTTAAGAGTTAAGAAGTCACCGTTGTCGGCGACTCAACTACTAAATTAAGAGCTCTTCCTAACCATTTTCTACAGGATAGGATGAGTGGTACTACTTGCCCCCAAGATTGTGTCTGCAGACACGTATGGCCCTAGCGAGCAGCAGATCTCATATGCCATCCTCACATCTCGCAGGGAGTGTGAATTGAACACAGAGTTGCTTCGCTAAAACATGGTACTCAGGATGTTGCTGAGTGCCATGCTCTGTTGAAATGCTTCCGAGGCCGCGCCCTCACCTCGTGAGCATTCAAATCAAAAGATTTCAAATCTTTGTGCCAACACAATGAAGGAGCTTTTTTGAAAGAACTCCTTAACAATAAAGCCAGGGTGTTCTTCGATATGGGCAAGTCTGGTCTTTTCGGAACACTGCAGATTGTCCGTACGACTTCGACTTTCTTGAGTTTTTATGTAGATAAAACTTGAGAGACCTGACAGGGCACAGGACTCTCTCTGGCTCCTGCCCAATAACTTGTGCCATCCTTGATTCCAAGCTCCTGGCCCAAGAACAAGACGGGTTTCCATTCTTAGGCCACAACGGAAGGCTTAGAGAACGCACCGCCTTGTGTTCTCTAATGCCAAAACTTCTGACGATGGCTGAAAACCTCACTAACCCTCTTTGTCGTATCTAGGGTGGTTAGAAAAGGGCCTTCCTGATCACGTGCAAGAAGTTAACAGGTAGGAGATGTTCGAATGCTTTGACATCAAGAACTTCAGACTATGTCTAAGTTCCATATTGAAAGCTTCGATCTGGACATGCACAGTCAGTCAGTCTGTACTAAAGTCAGGTGACCGACCAGTTTGACCAGTCAGACGCATCAAGGACAGCAATGGCTGTACCCTGAAGACCATAAGGCACTATTCTTCGCTGAAGGATGAGTGTCTGGACTGCCTGGGCGATTCAAGCTAAGCAAACCTTGGGGTATGAACGCAACCCAACGTCGTTAGCGAATCAACTCCTGAGCCACTCCTGACTCAAGCTTCTGGTGCCAGGAGAAAGGAGCGAGGAGCAAAAAGGCGATTCAGTCCCGAAGGACGAATGCCTGACAGTCCAACCAACTGGTCTCATGTTAAACGATCATCGGGTGTGTAAACGCAACCGACTTCGTCAACAAGAAACTCAGGGCTACTATGTGTCTCCTGATCTCGCACGAGTGTCTGACTCCGAGAAAACAGGTGAGACAAAAAGTAGATGGTGAGCGAGTTTCGAGATTCCACAGAACTCAAAGATCGTGAAGGGCTTTGTTGTTTGACAGAAGCAAATCTCTGAGCCCAAAGGCCGTCAACAACATTTGCGTATTCTTTAATAGTTGTGACTGCCAGCTTATCCCATTCTTCAAACGGAAAGGGAAGACGGCAATCTTATGCTGTCACACATCTCGATAGTCTGAACGTAGTCAGACTCAGAGCGGAGAGGTTATAGGTACCTTTCATGATAAAGTAGACCGACTCTCTCGGAAAAGGTCCTTGGAAGGACGTGACCTCTGTGAATCTAGGATCTTGAAGGCCAACATGGGCGATTAGCGTCATTGTCGCTCCCTGTGATGGTATAAATCATCTTATTTACATTTCCTAAGCGTTTGAAAAAGGGAAAAGAGACTAAACATCCATCCCTGTTCAATATCATAGCGAAGAGATGTATGAAAGGACGTCCCTAAAGTCTCCATAACTCTCAACATACTTCTAAAGAAAGATTCCACTCGGAAGTCAGTAGTTGCTGCCGTCGATCGAGACGATTCGTACGGACTTTTGCAATCCTGTAACGAACCTTCTAGAGGATCGTTACATTCTACGTCTGTTGTTATAATAGGCTCTTTCTCGTAAACCCGAAGAGGGACCGAGAGAAGATACTTCCTAAGATATGAGAGAGCTGTGGAAGATCAGAGTTGATATGGACCACTGGTTCCAAAAACTCGTTTCCAGGACTGGAGGGACGACAGAATTGCTTCCACTTCTTTCAGATTATGATCCAGGACATCTGAAACCCTCTCCAGATGTCCGGCACCTTCTTCTATCACCTCAAGTGATACTTAACGCACCGAGAGAGTTCAGAATCATTCCTAGATCTTTAATAAAATTTCAGTTTCCCGGTAGGAAAAAACTGTAGAGGTCTGAATTGCAGTCTATTCAGGGAAACAAACTTCTTTAGGAAGGAATGGTCCCCAGCAAGCTCATCCATTCCTCACACAGTATGTTTACTTCCCTAAAAAGGCTGCGCTTTGCCTAAGCAGGAGAGCATATAATAGTGAAATGTTGCGGTAGACTCGTTAGTCCTATACCGTGCGGTAACGAGCACCGAAAGGAGTAAGAGATATCTCTGAGAACATAGTAAGGCAAAACGAATGCAATGTTTATTCATTCATGTAAGAAATCCCCTCAATCTAAGGCTAAAGTCCGTGATTGTAGGCAGAGATACAGTTAGTCAGTCAATCCCGCAGGAGAGAGAGACGTAACTGCCAGCACAGAGATACGGTTAGTCAGTCAATCCGCAGGAGAGAGAGACGTAACCTACAGCGCATGACAGCGAAACGAGCTGGTACTGCCTCGTTTGGATGGCGGAGGCGGAGAGGACAGTGACAGCAGCAGCTTTACGATCGTCGTCTCTTAACTTATGCCTGGGTTGCCAGCTACCCTATTCTACGAAGAAATAGGTCCGTAATTTTTAGCATAAAGAGACTCTCAAGCTGGTATATTTAAGCGAAACGAAAAACGCTAAATATATAGATGCGTTTGTGTCGTCATAACACTACCATACAACGGTAAAAGATAAATCGGAAACTCCTGGAAGGCTGCAGGGAGTAACAAGATTAAATGTCCTTAAATTAATAGACAATAGACCTCTCGGTTGCCACCGAAGAGGTAACTACAGCAAGCGTATATGACTTGAGCAACCAGTAGTAAAATAACGCAAGGCAAAATATGATATTATATGCAATAAAGTTTTTTTTTTTTTTTTTTTTTTTTTTTTTTTTTTTGTTTTTTTTTTATACTTACCTGGGCAGACATATATACTATAGCTGAATTCGGAAATACAGCTACAATACATATCTGACAGGCAAGTTTCATAAACAAAACTCAAGAGAATTGAAGCGGACAGCTCAAGCTTCTTATGTTATTGGACATAAGCGTTCATTGACGTAGTCTACAAGTCTATTTCTTGTACGAGTCTGCGAATGATGAATGAGAGCTCTTCCGAATCTTGTCAATAAGAGCTTATCCGCTTACGCAATATAAAGTTAATGAGAAGTTTGTCAATGAGAACTAACCCATTTACGGGACAAAGAGATAATTTGTCAATGAGGGGATACCCACTTACTTGACAAAACGATAGAATATTGTCAAATGGGGGGAAAAATTCACTGAATTGACAAAACGTAATCCAGGAAGTCGAGCATTTTATTTTCGATTCCCGTCTCAAACGAGGAAGGGGCAAGAATCCTGTTAAGAGACGGCTTACGACAGGTAGAACGACGATGTTCAATTCGGCAGCGTAAGTCCCGACTAGGAACTAACAAAATCTATCATCTGAAAAGCCCTTTCAGATGGGCTAAAAAGCTTGCAAAATTATCCTGGGAAGAGAAGAAACTCTCCAACCAGCTTCCTCTCCCGTATCAAAAGTTATTGGCAGTATGGCCAAAGGAAAAGTGTCTTTCTTGAGCTTTCCTCCTTTGATGAGTGCCTTTGCAAGAATCCTACTGAACGTTGCCGAGAGTCCTGACGTGCAGGACGTCGAGCTTTTACATAACCCATAGCTGCCTTACCGCAAAGTCTTGACTGCGGTAGAGCAAAAGAGTTCTTTCCTTGAGCTTTCCATAACTCCATCCAATCCTGGACTTTACGAAAAGCAATATTACTGACAAAGACCTCTATAAATCACGAACCCGTGGTCTTGCTGGTTTCGAAAACGAAGTTGCCTTTTCCCTTTAAGCTTCCTCCGAAGCACTGCTTACTTCACATTCTTCGCAGGCGATGTAGAAGGGATCACCGAAGTTAGGTAAAAAATCTTTAGGCCCAAATCAGCTTGAAGACTTCAACAGAAAACGTTCAGCCAGGCGACACAACCTGGCTTGTGCGCGCTCGGCGTCCACTGACTAGCAGCGAGCACGCTCGGCGTCCATTGGCGAGCAGCGAGCACTCTCGGCGCGCCCGCTCGGCGTCCACTGGCGAGCAGCGAGCATCTCGGCGCGCCGCTCGCGCTCGGTATCAACTGGCGTGCGCTCGGCCTCGGCGTCTACTGGTGCGCGCTTGGCGTGCACCCTCGCGCTTTGCGCCTGGCGTCCATCCGAACGTCAAAAAAAAAAAGCGTGCAGAAAAGTGTCACGCTCCTGACAGGCGTCAATGCAAGCGAAAACTGCCTTCAGGGAAGAGCATTAGACATCTCGGAGAGAAAACCGACTGCACGAAGCAGTCTCAGGTGAAGGGTTAATCGTGTGAGAATACGCGGGGCGAGGGAACGCCTTCTTATTCTCACAGCAACAAAGCTAGGACGTCCGCGCTCAAAAGCGTCCTGCTAATATGACTTGCTTTCCCTTTTCTCGGTGGAAAGACGTACACGAGTTCAGCGACGTCGCCTTCTTACTTCTCACTGCAACGCATGACGAGAGAGAGAGAGAGGACGTGAAACGTCCTCTTCTATAAAGCTTCTATTTAGAGGGCGCGAGTCCTTCCGAAAGCTCCAAACCCTGCGCAGGGAGGACGCTTCGGAGGACGAGAAGCAATCCTTCAGGATTCGTGCACGCACTTTGGCAGCCTGGGAGTAACTTCAGGTCTGCCGAAGGCACATCAGATCGGTGGGAGTTCCTCGTAACCCTCCTTCGGCTTTCGACATGCTCTCTCCCTGTTCCTGGGAGTCAAGCAGAGGTCCCGGCCTAGAGGCGAAATAATGGCCGATCTGACGCACCCTCCACTACACAAGGGGCACTGTCACTGCACTTAGCCACTTCACTTTTGCTCTCCAAAGCCAGCACTTTCGATTCTAAGTTACGAATCGATAGAGTATCAGAGAAAGGTCAATACCCTCTACAGAAACTGTTTAGGGCCCGAAGGCAACATTACAGGGTTAGGAGTAACAACTACAGAAGTAGCACTTTTCACCACAATGATAGGAGAGCGAGCACCTTAGATTCCAAGATACAGATGGAATCTATAACGTAAAGGGCATTACCTCACGAGACATATTTATAGCCGTAGGCCATACTACAGGGTTAGGCAAAATAGCCTACAGGTAGGTTAGCCTACCCTGACTTTGTTTACTGATTAATTGCATACATATGAATCATTACGTCTTCCTTATGGAATTAGACAAAGTCTCACACTCCTTACATGACAAATCTCAACAAAGAAGCAAGACACATAGCCCTCGTGCATATCGAGTGCGGAACTACCGAAGCTTTCGGTAGCCACACCCTATCTTAGCAGACAACACCCTCTGAAACTAGCCTAACTAGATTCAGATATACAAAAATGAATCATATTCAAAACAATTTAAGATAGCGTATGCCTAGCCATAAATCCAAGTCAATAAATCAAAAGACAATTAGGATATTTAGCGGCCATGAAGTTTCAAAATCCTAAGACGGAGGTACTGAAAACAGGTGTTTCCAGCACGGCGACAGAAAAATTATGAATAGAAAATGGGACTGGTTCCTGATACCCGCCTCCCAGCGGCGGGAATGGGTACTAACCACCTGGCCGACCACTGTGTGTGCCGGAAGTTTTGAATTTCTGTCGGACTTCAGAAAATACAGCTATATATATATCTGACAGGTAAGTTTCATGAACAAAATATCATTTACTGTACGTAATTTAAGTTAATCTTAAGTAGCCTTAAGTATTAATTGTGACCCTCTCTTTCAGGGTGCTCAGGCTGTCAGGGACACCGCCCAAACCACTCTGAAGGCCTGGGTTGGCGGGTTTGGTCGGAACGTTAAGAAGGGGCAGCCATACATTTTAGACAAGAAGATGGCCGCCCTAATCTTCCCCGGTGGAAAACCGACCTCCTACGTCGACCCGGAGGCGGCGGCCCCTTACATTACCACCATTCAAGAACAGGTGGCTCTAGCCACGGAGGAACCTGGAAACCAGGAAGTGTTAGAAAAAGTAGCAGCTCTCAACCTGGACCTCGAGCCCATGACGGTAGACGCCGCAGGTAGGAGTGTAAGTGAGGTAGGTTTGGTAGGGGCTCAAGGTCTCCCCTTGAGTCAGTCTAGATCTTCTTCTCCTACTGCTTCTTCTTCTTCTTTTCAGGGATTCACCGGGGATGGGCAGTCGGTCAGACTGAAGTCCACCCAGGTGATCCCTAAGGTTAAAGGTAAGTGTAAGTTAAAGACGCTTCACAAGACCCTGTCAAAGAAGTCTAGTTCTAGTAGCTCTCAGAAAACTCCGGCTCACCATCCCGGAGGAGAGAAGCCTAGAACATCTTCTTATTCTAAGGGCTCCAAGGGTAAGTCTTCTAAGGACAAGGCTTAGCTCTTCCCCGACCCTGAGCCTTCGACCTCGACTGGAGCCCGTCCTAGGACCCCCAAAGAGAAGGTGGAACCTACTCCATTCGACACACTCATTTACTGCAAATATTATGCAGCAAATGGGTTGTCTGGTCGGGAACTTGGTTCAAAACAAGTTCCAGGAAATGTTCACTCAGATCTCATCTTCTTTGGAGTAGTCAGGCCAGTCAATCCGAGCCATTTCGGAAAGGCTGGTTACTCAGGAGAACCTCATTGCAGGTCTCCGTGAGAACCCCGCGACAGGTCTTGCGCAGCCCGGCATGGCAGTCCAAACCATGCCGGACTATAATACTCTCCCTGCTTTCACGGCGAGTAATCCCTGGAGGATTTCGTCTTACGCTCCCTTCAAGGACGGGATGCTGACGTTGGTGGGCTGTGGAACTCGAAGGCTTGAGGACTTCGAGTTTCATCCTGCAGATCTGCAACCACCCTTCATCGGTTATGCCTGTCTTACAGAAGCGGCCATGAGGAGAAAGGACAAGATCCCAAAGGAGACGGTTATCCTCTCCCGGGATCAAGCCCAACGTGATTGGCTTAGGAGCCTGGAAGATTGGGATTGTATCACCACCAGGATCCAAGCGTTTAAAAGCGCATTCACGATCTTCACAGTGGACGGAGAAACGCCCATCCTGTTCACTATGAAGGTAGCGGAGCTGACGATGCAGGCCGCGATGAGAGATGAGCCAATGCCGCAGCTCTGGGAAACGGAGCCTACATCACTCCTACTCCCCGGAATGGAAGATCTATGGTTGGATCTCCTGGCCACCTTTTCGGTCGGGAAACTCAAACCAGACTGCGCCATCACACAATTTAGCGAGAGGTTTCCCAGACTTCCGGACAGCCTCATCCAGGCTGAATTCGATGCCCGAATGAGGTTGTCCAGGTCCCTCAATACACTTGTTATGACAGAGGTATCATCTCTGATGTACGGAGATGAACCTCTGTTTAAAATCATAGCTAAATCACAATTGCATACAATGCAGTGTGATTTATATGATTTTATCGTAGCAAGATGTAATTGTTGGAAGCATGTCCTGGCGGAGGCCACCATCCGACATGAACCCAATAAGTTATTGGCTGCTTCGATCTGGGGTGCCGATCTATTCCCAGAGTCGGTGGTGAACTCGGTTCACTGTGAGGCAACCAGACTCAACCAGAGTCTGAAAGTTCGCTGGGGTTTAACCAGTAAGAGGAAGTCTGAGTCGGCCTCTTCAACCAAGAAATCTAAGAAGCCTAGGAAATTCCAGCCTTTCCAGGCTCCTCAGCAACAGAGTGATGCAGGCGGTTCCGGTATCTCAAGTACCGCAACCATCTACCTCCAAGTCACAGCCTCAACAACAGTTTCTGCTGGTGGCGCAACCTCAAACCCAAGCTTCGACCTCCTACGCTGTCTCCCCAGCTTTCAACCCAGTATTTGAAAGCCAGTCCTTTCAACCTTTTAACAGGTTTGGCAGGGGTAGCAGAGCTAGAGGTGCCTTCTGTTAGAGAGGCGGCGGAAGAGCACCCAGCCGAGGTAAACAGTTACGAGGAGGGCCCGGGACACACCCTTCCCTGAACCAGTGAGAACCCTCAGGTAGGAGGGAGACTGTTCCTCTTTCGACAAAGATGGAGGTTCAACAACTGGGCACAGAGCATTGTGTCCAAAGGTCTAGAATGGAGCTGGATCAAAGGTCCCCCTCCATCCAAAACCTTCCATCAACAACCAACAGCAGAATTGATAGAGTACGCCCACGAACTCCTTCAGAAAGGATTAGTGTCAAGAGTCAAGCACTTAAAGTTTCAAGGTCGCTTGTTCAGCGTGCCAAAGAAAGGCTCAAATAAACGAAGAATAATTCTAGACTTGTCCGGTCTAAACTTATTCATTCGTTGCGAAAATTTCAGAATGCTGACCATCTCGCAGGTGCGGACCTTACTACCCCGTGGGGCCGTCACCACCTCTATCGATCTTACAGACGCATACTATCATGTTCCAGTAGCAAGACACTTCCGCCCGTTCCTAGGCTTCAGGCTAGGGGGAACCAGGCATTCTCCTTCAAGGTAATGCCTTTTGGGCTCAATGTGGCCCCTAGAATTTTCACAAAATTGGCGGAGACAGTGGTTCAAGAACTCAGATCTCAGGGAATGATGCTAGTTGCGTATCTGGACGATTGGCTCGTTTGGGCCACAAGCATTGAGGAATGCCACAAAGCAACGGTCAAAGTAATCAAGTTTCTAGAACACTTAGGATTCCAGATAAAGAAGACCAAGTCCCGGTTGACACGGGAGTCTCGCTTTCAGTGGTTGGGCATTCAATGGGACTTGAACTCACACACTCTATCTGCTAAAAGCAAAGCTCAAAGACATAAACCGCGTCTGGCGCTCAAGGGCAAACAACAGATCCCGGGACAAACTATCCACTATCCCGGCGATCCTACGCAAACGCCTCCGCCCCTGGACGGAGGTCAAGAATTTGTCAAAGTCAATTCCTCTTCAGTTCCCTCTGCCGGCATTAGTTATCCACACAGATGCATCACTAAGTGGCTGGGGAGGGTACTCTCAGTACAAGAAGGTACAAGGGACCTGGTCCCTTCCATTCCGCCAGCTCCATATCAACGCACTGGAAGCTATGGCAGTGTTCCTCACCCTGAAAAAACTTCACCCAGCCAAGAAGTCTCACATCAAGTTGGTGCTGGACAGTGCAGTAGTAGTACACTGCATCAACAGGGGAGGCTCCAAGTCAAGCCATGTGAACCATGTCATGATAGCCATATTTTCACTGGCAGCCAAGAACAAATGGCACCTGTCCGCCACACACCTAGCGGGAGTAAGGAACGTGATAGCGGATGCGCTATCTCGCTCAGTCCCACTAGAATCGGAGTGGTCCCTGGACAAGCAGTCATTCAATTGGATTTGTCAGCAAGTCCCGGGGCTTCAGGTGGATCTCTTCGCCATGGAGTCTAATCACAAACTCCCTTGCTACGTGGCTCCCAACCTGGACCCTCTGGCTTATGCCACGGACGCCATGGCTATAGACTGGAATCAATGGAAGAAGATTTACATCTTTCCTCCAGTGGATCTTCTTTTGAAGGTTCTGAACAAACTCAGAACGTTCAAGGGCCGCATTGCTCTAATAGCTCCCAATTGGCCCAAGAGCAATTGGTTCCCACTACTACTGGAATTGGGACTCCGACCTCAACGGATTCCCAATCCCAGACTATCTCAACTAGTACAAACAAAGACTGTGTACGCTTCCTCAGGAATTCAGAAAACCCTAACTTTATGGACTTCATGAAGTTTGCGGCAAAAAGGGATGCCAACATTGACCCTCAAAACATCCTAGTCTTAGAATCGGATAAACGGGAGTCAACCCTACGTCAGTATGACTCAGCAGTTAAAAAACTAGCTATTTTTCTGAGGAATTCTGAATCTCAAACCATGACAACCAATCTGGCCATTTCCTTTTTTAGGTCGCTGTTTGAAAAAGGTTTAGCAGCTAGTACTATCACTACTACTAAATCCGCACTCAAGAAAATCTTCCAGTTTGGTTTCAGAATAGATCTAACAGACTCTTATTTTTCATCTATCCCTAGAACCTGTGCTAGACTCAGGCCATCAGAGAGGCCTAAGTCTGTGTCATGGTTCTTAAATGATGTTCTCAAACTGGCCTCAGACACTGATAATGGTTCATGTGACTTTTTACCCCTCCTTAGGAAAACATTGTTCCTTTTAAGTCTAGCTTCAGGAGCCAGGGTATCTGAACTGTCAGCTCTATCTAGAGACTCAGGTCATATATGTAAGTGTTTACATAATAATAATATGGAATGTTAGTCCATATATATAAAAGATTGCTTGCAGGAATGTGATCAGACTAGAGACGCTAAAGATGACGTATACAATAAGTATGTAGGCTAAGATGACATGCCGTCATCTGTGGTCATTCATTTGTTTTGAAACAGTCCAAGCTCCCTGCTTGAGACAACTACCGCCTACGTGATCTGTAGCGTGTCTCATTTGATTGTGTGTTCGTATGTAACTATGTCATTTGTATGTATGTTCATATGTTCGAACTACTGTCTGTTCCTTCATAACTTGTAACAGAGATGGTAGACAAGCAGAACAGAGTTAGCTATCGTCATTAGAAGACCTGTACCTCTTTACCTAAGCTTTATCATGTAGAGGAATAGGATTAGCCATCATCATTGGCAGAAGCGATGAAGCTATCGTTATTAGAAGACTTGTACAATCATACCTGATCTTCACCATGTAAAACTTCAGAAGAATATATATCTATTTTTATACTTCGTGTTTTCTACAAGAACCTCCTCACCAAACCATGAGTTTAACACATCGTCGTAATAACCAACAAGATAGTACCGACTTCGTAAGTGATCTACAAACCCCAAGACACTCCATTGAAGATGGAAGTGCAATACCAACCGACTTAGCGTAAGATTATCGCTAGTCTAACATTACCTCATAGGGCGCCTTATCATACAAGGCACAAGCCCTAATATTGGTGGCAGTGGACCAGAAGAACTCTACAACGTCCTACGAAGAAAAAACAGAATAATAAATCATGAAGTCAACGACGACGAAAGCAGCAGATTCTTCAAGCAACCTAGTATCATCGTTAGTGAGCGACTTCAGAAAACAACAAGATTCGTCAAGCAACTTAGTATCATCGTTTAGTGAATAACTTCAAGAAACAAAACCGACGTGTCCTTTTCCTACGGCAACGGAAGCTTCGTCTCTCATTAGAATCATTCAAGAAAACATCGTTAGTGAGCGTTTCCGGCACTTCAAGAAACAAACCGAACGCATCTGCAGCATCGGATCTTTCAAGGGCTCGAATCATCGAAACAACGCGCACGGAGGAAACTCAAGCCAAACCAAGTCATCCGCTAAATAGAGAAGGAGGACCAAGGCCGTGTGTCGTTATCGGAACACCGTGACTTCCCACAAAAGCAAGCTAAGTACAATTTTTTATTCATTTGGAGTAACTTTGAGTGTTTCCTTTGCAGGTCGAATTTCGTTATTCCTGTGGCTGAAGTTACGAGACATTCTTAATCTTACTTTTTTACAGAAATTATCTACATCATTGAGATTTCGCTACTGCGAGTTTTTTATCTTTGAGTGTCTGTTTCCAGAAGTTCTACTGAAATATCATAATCATATTGTGTTAATTTTATCATTTTGGGTGATTATAATCCCTTACGTAACAAATTATATTAAACAGTGAATATGCGTTTACGCAGTGGACGTCTGTATTTATACAGATGCATGGATAGGGTCGTTAAGCACCGTAGTGATTAGAAAACACGTGGAACACCCGTACAAATCTATATAAATTAGAGGTAACACTATTTCGGGTCATGACAATAAATGCTCCTTTGCAAGTCCCGATCGCAGTTTTAAGCCTTGAGTTTTTTTGAGTTTATATAAAAATACCGAACCTCAATGACTCAACTTAACTTTAAAAATATGGCTGGATTGCAAGGAATAACATGTCTGTAAAAAAAAACTTTCATCAGGCTAAATGCGCTGACCAGGATCCCTCACTATTTCAAATTTTAGCAAAGAATGAAGTACAAACAGTTTAATATGGAATGCAGTAGTGATAACTTGTCTTATTAGTAATCGCTCAGTTCCTAATAGTTCGTCATTCATTGCTTTATACGTAACCAGCAACATAATGCTAAAACACACAATACGTTGCCGATGGTAATAAAGAGAAGGATCCTAATTATTACAAAAAGAAATAGAAACAGTAGCCCGTTCAGAATCAAACAAGCAAACTCGGTTACTGTGTCACCTAGTCAAGCGGTCAAGGTTAGTTAAATCTGCCGAGTGTTCAAAGCATAGCAAATTCCACACAATAAGCGACTCTAGCAGAGTGGGGAAAAGCAGATGTTGGTTGTTCATACATGCCAATATCTTTTTGAATTAAAAGGATTTTTCTATGAAACACACGACCGTATAAAGTAATCAGAGCAGGTTTTCGTTTTTTTTTTAATACGTAAGTTATTATATAAGTAGTGGTGGATTAAGCCCAACTGTAACGCGCAGTAAAAATTAGAGTATCTTGTTTTATTTCTTTAGTACACGTAATATCCTGTATTTACGGACTCACCGTCTGTTGTTCGAACTTCCCTAATGAGAAGTCCGGATAAGCGAGCGCTTACAGATACCTCTATAGTTATAAAAAACATTGATCTGTATCTAGTGTAATTGTAAGATATCCATCTAGGGATACACAAAATATTATCTTACATCCTGCAAAATAAGGCGTGTTTATCAAAGGAAAATCCTATAAAAAACCTTTCAAAACATATCAAAATCAGTTTGAACAAAAAAGAGACAATTAATCAAATAATAACTTATATAAAGGAACAATACATTTGTCTCATAAATCGTAACATTGTTCAAATGACCCAACAGAATTCTCCCACAACCGCAGTCGTAGTTTGCACACAAAATCTCGAGAAGCATGCACCCTCGAATGTCTTAGTGCGTGTAAAAGACTTTGCTGGGAAATGAAATTTTAATCCTTCCCGACACTCTGAAATATAACGATTTCCGCGAACAAAGCCCTAAAAGTATACATATCGTGGATACGGAAGTTATAAATATCGCATTTTTTATTGTTGCTAATTTTTAATCACGCCCAACCGGTCGTGGATGAATCTCTGATAATCTATCTAAAGTAATATCCGTAAAGTCATTCAAGCAGAGGTGATTCAGCAGAATTTTTTTTTTTTTTTTATTTTCTACCTGAATACCAGGAAGTTTCTCCACTAGCGAGTGATCTCTGGGAGAAAAACGGATGTCATTGAAAACAAAATACGGTCTAAGGACAAACATAAAGCTATATACGTACCTTCGTGTAGAACCCCAATGAAATTTCAAAATAGAGATAAATGACGAAGTTGAAAAATGTTAGTAATAGGAGCCATTAGGAAATCAAATAAGCCCATATAATTTTTCCCTCAAACGTCATGCCATAAAAGATCGGACTTGGTGGCGATATCTGCGTTAGATTTTCTGACGCTTAAACAAGGAAACGACTCCCGATAGTTTCCAGTGCCATGTACCGACGACATCTTATCTCTGTTAGGTTAGAATAAAATTTTTTTTTTTCACCAACTTGGACTTACTTAAAAGCTTTTACCAGATACCATTACCTAAGTGATTGTACCTCATACACCGTTTTCAGCTCACTCAGGGGACATTATCAATTTTTACGTATGCCTCCGGCTTACGTTGCACCCCAATTACAATATAGTGTTTGGAGACTTTTAGGGGATACCCTACATGCTTATATGGTTGATCTTGTAATCTTTTCTAATACCTTAGAAGTACATTCACATAAAGTAGAGCTAGTGCTACAGAGACAAAGACAAATAATCTCAGAGTAAAATATCTAAATGTGAGTTTTTAAAAAACCGAACATGTTTTATCTAGGTTTTATGTGTCTAGTCAAGGTCTTAAAGTAGTCCATGGTAAGGGTGTCGGCTATTCATAACTTTCCGGTACCTATTAACGTAAAAGGGGGATACAGCACTTTGGCGCTGTAGTGGGTATTACAATCGTATGTAAATATGTAACTCAATTATGACAGCTCCTTTAACAGATCTTACGAAGAAGAGCGTAGATTTATTATGGTCTAAAAAGCATCAACAGGCGTTCGATATCCTAAAAGCGGAATAATGCAGCTCACCTAACTTAAAAATCCCTGATTTAAATAAGGCATTTTTTTTTTTTATTGCAATAGACGCCTCAGACCAAGGGGTAAGAGGGATACTACTTCAGCAATATGATAAACAGTTCTTTCCTATAGCTTTTTATTCACGTAAACTAAAGCCCTCTGAAAGTAAATATACAGTAATAGGCAAGGAAGGGCTAGGAATCTTTAACTCACTAGTACATCTTAAGTTCATAATCAATGGCTATCCTGATAAAGTCCTTACTGAACATGAGTCCTTTACCGAGTTTTCAAAGGCTTTAATCACAGTCCAAAAGGAACTCGGTGACAAATGATCATTCAGGTCTTTGGAGCCAAGATAAGATATCTACCTGGGAAAGCAAATATCATAGCTGACGCATTATCCCGCAATCCCGCACCATACCGCAAAAGAAACCATTAATTAGACTAAAAATATAGAAAACATCCGTACCTATTGTTAAAACCGTATCTAAACAAGAAAATTCCTTAACCCAAGAGATCGCGAGCATTAAATATCTGGGTTGGAGCGCAGAACTGTTACAAACTGAACAAAGCAAGAGTCAAACAGACATAACCCAAACAATAAAACACTTCGAACGGAAACAGAGTCAGCAGCAATAAACACCAAACAATAAACACTTCGAAACGGAAACAGGGTCAGTGGCCTAAGCAAAAACAAAACAATAAACACTTTTTGAGCAGAAACCCTAAAGCAAAAGTACATTTAAAGTATGTGTATCAGAATAATGTAATCAAATGTAATATTATATGTAGGTCTGTGACAAGGAAAACCCGAAGAACACAGCAGATGACTAACGACCAGGTAGTAGTAATAATCTCTTTCATACCAATCGTCATAAACTGGTTGCATTCCGTCATCCAGGGTTCCCTACTATGTCACAGAAAGCCAAATCACTGTTTTACTGGCCTACAATGCTTACAGATATAAAAAGCACATAAACTGATTGTAACACGTGTCATGAAAACAAGGGACACACTAAGACACCTGTCAGTTAAGGGCCTATCCTGTGCCAAATCAATCCTTGAAAGAATATACGTAGAATTATTACAGAATTACGAGTCTGACAGAGGGAATAAAACACTTCTTAGTGTTAATAGTTCCTGACATGTTATATAGAATTAATAGCACCAAAAAAAAAAAAAAAAAACACCGCAATTGAGTGCGTTAGGAATATTTATGAGTGCTAAATCAGTAAACATGGAATTCAACACATGATAATCTGACTCGGGTGGTGTAAATCAATAATAATCTCCATAACACGTGGTGTGAATTCCTTTCCATTAAGAAAACCAATAATATATTTTATCACCAGAGTCAATCGGTTTGGTAGAATAACGGATAATTAAATAGGAAGTGTCAATGTCTTACGAGTTACAACTCGTGATATTGGATCCGAACTGGATTATAGCGGTTCTCGCGGTTTTAAATACCTTTATCATTTATATCTTGTATCTATAGAATTGATGCCGCAAGTAGCCTTATACGGTACGCCGCTAGAACACTTTTTTTCCACATATTCAAGCCAACCATTAATTTATCAAATATATATAAAAAATATATATAAATAAATATAAAAAAATAATATAAATATGGATACAAGTGGAGTCAATATAATACACTCCGTAAGAAGTCGGAAGGGTTACAAATTATAATAAAAAAGGAATCACGATAAAATCAATAACGCTTTAGTAATGACAAATAAGCTAAAAGTTCAAACACATATCAAAAACCTACTGACATATTGTCTGTCCGGTGATTTATATTCGTAGTCAATGAAAAAAAAAAAAAAAAAAAAAAATAAAATAATAATAATAATAAATAAATAAATAAATAAATAAATAAAATAAAATAAAAGAGATTTTAAAGTCAGGAAGTCTAGAAGTGAAAATGTTATCTATGAAAATAATCCTATATGAATCTTATACAGGGCTAATAACTATATATAGAATTTGTATGGAAACCTTTTTCATATAGTTTGAATAAGGAATATTTAATTTAACATAATTACAATTATGCAGATTTCCAACATGAAACTAATATATTGTTCAATTTTGGTACTGTTTTTTTTTCAGACATTCTTTTCGTGTGGGTCGAGTATTAAAAGATAATAAATTTATCCTAAAGTCGTATTTATTACAGCAAGTAACGTAACTCTTAGCTGGCTGAGAGCAATCTCCTGCCAAGTGACGACGTCATCATTGCCGTATCAGCATTTGTTCCTTTTAACCTCAATAATCTGCTTGCACAGGCTTCATCTGTGTGTCGTCTCTTGCTTGACGAAGCAGATTGACTGGAGAAAGGAATGCTTAGCCCGAACTTCTCATGGGCAAGGCAGACGTTAGGTACAAGTGTCTATCGGTATGCGCAATGCAACTTGCAATCATTTTAAAATTAATAAACAAAATAAGGAAATAGAATTTCTATAACATCAAAATGAATTAATTTTTTTTTTCTGAACCTCATAGACAATTAGAGTCAATAATTCAGCTTATGACATGGGTAAACGGACATTTAGAATTATCAAGTTGTGGATATGAAATATTTACTTGCAACATTAGCCTATTACAATTCAAGTAAAACATTCATGGGAAAATGTCACATTTTCTTGAAAACCCCAAAGTTTATTTAGAAATTAGTTACATAGTGGGTTTTTTCGTTGCATCTCCTACCTATTAATAAAGTTTTTTAAAATTAACCTCAGAGGATGCGCGCGAGAAAATTGAATATGAAACTTTTGTTAGGGCACATAGGATCAGATTTTATCACAACTTAATTTCAGTTAGCATAGAGAACTACAGAATCATGATTAATCTTCTCTTTGACTCTTATGTTGCCTGGCAATCTTACAATTAGCTCCGTTTTCCACTTCTTTGTCTAGTAACTTACTACCAGTAATATCGAATTTTCTTTGGGATTCGTTTTGAATATCTGTTTATTTTTTATAATTATGGATATTTTTACACTCCTCATAGACCTGGATAGGTTTCACTCATTGTTAATGCCATGGGTAAAAAGTTTGTACAGCGGACTCTTTTGAATTCCAAAAATATCAGCGAATTCATGTGGGTTAAGTCTGGTCAAATGGCTCTCTCCCCTCCCCTGTATTTGGATGTCATCTGAATTTACTTTGCCCTTGTGACAAGTATAATTTCACTTGCAGGCTGATTAATGGAACCTGGTTACAGTATCCTGCAGTACGAGAGTTTCACATAGCAACTTCAAAAAATCGTTCGTCGCTGCGGATGACTACAGTCAAGTAACAACCGCCTACAATGTGAAAGGAATTTCATGGACTTCTTCGACCGACACCGTATCTCGTCGTTAATCTCGTTTTCATGCGGAACGCTCCAGCGGCTGTCGGAATTCGACTACAAAAGGGACATACTTCCGACAATTACGACCCGAAGGATATTCAACTCTACTTTGCTGGCGAAGGACTCGTGCTGGGGATGTTTTTTTATTCATCGCGAACGTAATCGTGTAGCTTAGGATGCAGAGAATAAGTATGAGCGCAATATAGAATGTTGGGACCCGCCCAGGCAAAATTTCCCCTTGTTTAACCCTGTGAAATAGGCCGTTTCATTGGGCTATAGGTGGTTGTCTGGAACTGTGTAATGGACGAAAAGTTGTTCGAACGCTAGTTAAAAGTGAAGTAGTATAACCTCGGTCATGTATCCTATATATATAAAGTATCATGTATCCTATATATATAAAGTATCATGTATCCTATATATAATTGATCATAAATAACAGAGTCGAAATATATCTTTGCGTGTACGCAATAGGAATCTCTTATATAAAGATGATCATAAATAACAGAATCTAAATATATCTTTTGCGTGTACGCAATAGGAATCTTTTCTTAATAATAAATGATCATAAATAACAGAATCTAAAATATATCTTTGCGTGTACGCAATGGTAATCTATTTAAAGTGCACATATATCAATCATAATTATATGAATCATATACATATGTATAAACAAATCAGGTAGCCTTAATCAATCAGTTACCTTTTATCTTAACAATATCCGCAGATATATAACAGTTAGCATAAAAAGCAACGAATCAATCAGCATAAACATTAATAATTTTATCAATTCATATATGAAATTTTTTATCAGTTAAAATATGATTTTTATCATGTTAATCTTCATTCTATGCAATTATCAGAGTACATTAGTATTTTCTGTAGCATATGTATCTCAATGAGATGAAGTGAAAAACGTATCATTTATATATATCACGTGATCACTATATTTACCAATATCATTGTTTTATATTTTATTACTTGAATCAATTCATGTACACCATGAATTTTTATTTACTTATTATATAGGGGTAATAATATATATATATATTCACATAGTGTCTGTATCACACTCCTATAAGTCAAATGCAAGTCAAGTTTGAGTAATATTCAGTAGTTGGTTTTTGGTAGCTGACCGAGCTGATGTTAAGTGTTTACATAATAATAATATGGAATGTTAGTCCATATATATAAAAGATTGCTTGCAGGAATGTGATCAGACTAGAGACGCTAAAGATGACGTATACAATAAGTATGTAGGCTAAGTTGACATGCCGTCATCTGTGGTCATTCATTTGTTTTGAAACAGTCCAAGCTCCCTGCTTGAGACAACTACCGCCTACGTGATCTGTAGCGTGTCTCATTTGATTGTGTGTTCGTATGTAACTATGTCATTTGTATGTATGTTCATATGTTCGAACTACTGTCTGTTCCTTCATAACTTGTAACAGAGATGGTAGACAAGCAGAACAGAGTTAGCTATCGTCATTAGAAGACCTGTACCTCTTTACCTAAGCTTTATCATGTAGAGGAATAGGATTAGCCATCATCATTGGCAGAAGCGATGAAGCTATCGTTATTAGAAGACTTGTACAATCATACCTGATCTTCACCATGTAAAACTTCAGAAGAATATATATCTATTTTTATACTTCGTGTTTTCTACAAGAACCTCCTCACCGAACCATGAGTTTAACACATCGTCGTAATAACCAACAAGATAGTACCGACTTCGTAAGTGATCTACAAACCCCAAGACACTCCATTGAAGATGGAAGTGCAATACCAACCGACTTAGCGTAAGATTATCGCTAGTCTAACATTACCTCATAGGGCGCCTTATCATACAAGGCACAAGCCCTAATATATAGAATTTCTCCCTTCAGAAGTCTTACTTTCTCCAGATCGTCAATTTTTAGCTAAAAATGAGGACCCACTAGATAGGTGGGCCCCTTGGAAAATTCTCCCACTTCCTCAGGACCCATCCTTATGTCCAGTTACTGCCCTAAGAGCATACCTTGCTAGAACGGCCTTAAGATCTTCAGGCCCTTTATTTATGAGGGAAAAAGGTGGCACCATTTCCTTAAAAGGAATAAGGCAACAAATATTATATTTAATTAAACAAGCCAACCCAGAATCTTTCCCCCGTGTACATGACATTAGGGCAGTAGCTACCCCAGTTAATTACTTTCAGCATATGAATTTTGATGATCTGAAAAAGTATAAAGGCTGGAAATCTCCGACAGTGTTCAAACGCCGTTACCTCAAGTCCTTAGAAGCACTTAAATTTCCAGCAGTGGCAGCAGGAAACACAGTTTCCCCTGACATTGCTGCTTAAGTAGTAGTAAGTAGCTTACATCTAAATCTCTCCTTTCTACCTGCCTCACTGACATTCTTGCCATGACTCTGCCACCATGTAGCCTTTGTCGTGCCTTGGATGCCACATGTTGTACATAGCTGTGATGTTTCCTTGTTTTTTATTTTAGGATTAATCACACTGTCTGTTATATTGTATCTAATTTTAAGGTTAATCTTAAGTTACTGTGTTTACTCTTAAGTTTTCAGTACAATTGTTTCTAATTCATAAGTTGATTTTAGATTATACTAATTAACCTCAATTGTTTTTTCATTTTTCATTAATATTTCATTGTACTCCTTTGTTCCAAGCTTGTGGCCATTTCTCTGGTACTATTTCACGTAGCGACACGGGCTGAGCCCAGAAAAGGGATTTTGACGAAGGAAAACTCTATTTCTGGGCAAGGGCCCGTGTCGCCCAGTGAAATCCCACCCTTCTCTTGTACCCCCCTCCTCTTGGGCCCAAGCTTGGGTGCTAACTCCAAGGATGCCGTTGGAGGCGCTAGTAGTGCCGTCAGAGGCGCTAGTAGTAGCGATAGCGGGGAGTGGGCCTTGGATCAACTCCTCTCTGGTAGAGGGATTTTGAAGAGGGATGAATCTAAATGGCAAGAGACCCCTGGTAGTGGTTTCATTCGCCCCAGAAACCATACCGACACCTTTAAATATAAGGTGAGCGAGCCAGAATATTCTGGCATTTCCATTTTAGCTTTTCTCTGGTATGTTAGCATTAATTTACCTTAGAAATGTGTGCTAAAGGGACATTTCACTGGGCGACACGGGCCCTTGCCCAGAAATAGATTTTTCCTCTGTCAAAATCCCTTTTATGGATGTCCTTTTGTTGGAAAAGACTACCACCAATTATAAACTTATATGTAGCAAAAACCTAACAAATTACATCCCATTTTTTTAGGCCTTCGTTACCCATACCTTTCTATGACATTCTGCAGTTCTGTATAGAATTCATAATATTCCTATTACATTGTTTTGATTCTAATCTTTCAAGCAATAATTTGCAGCTCACTGATCTCCAGTCAGTCAGTGACTTTGCATGTGGTGTTCAGATCATGCCTACTCCTCTTCTGTCGATTCCATCTATACTTTTCTTGGTATATTATTGTATGCCCTTCCATTCTCTTTTTCTCCATTCCTTTGCAACATGATTGACAAACAGGTAAGATGTCCTTTCCATATCTGTGGCATTAATATTTCTGTTCTTGCTTCCATTTTGATTCTGTTTTTATGTTCTAATGTAAAATTTTCTAATTTTCCTTAGTATACAGTGGTACCTTGACCTACGAGTTTAATTCATTTTGTGGCCTGGCCGAGCTCGTAGATCAATTTGCTCACACATCAAATCAATTTTCCCCATTGAAAATATTTAAAATGTCTGTAATCTGTTCCAACCCTCAAAAGGCCACTCCATATTTTGATGTTTCATGTTACTAAATAAGGAAAATACATATCTAAATAAAAAATATTGCATACAATATTTGTTATTTAGCTATAATAAAGTTTATACTGTGTACAGGTAGTGTTGAAGTTATGATAATTGCCTTACGATTATCCGATTTTATGATTGCCTACCGGAGCGAGAGACCAAATTACAATAGCTTAACTTTATACCATTTTCTAGTTAAGTTCAAAAACAGCAAAAGAGAACGATGAAAGTATTGTTTTAACATTATACTCCTTGCATAAATGTGTGCAGCCATGAACAACTGAATGAGAAACAAGTTTTTTGCTAATTACAACTGAAATGGATAACAATAACATCCATTTGCCTGGTATTTCAACCATCGTACGACAGTAAATAATTACCGTAGTCATGTTATAAATGATGTTATGTAGACTAGGACTGAGATATTTTTATGTAATAACTTTGTTCATTATAGATCAAAGATCAACAAAGAAATATACGGTTAAATTTAAACAAAGTTGTAGCTGAAGCTGAGAAAACTGTTTAAGCTGCTAATGGCTATTATTGGCCATCAGCAGCAAGGATAAAACTCCTGTAAACTTATGCCAACTAACACAACCCTAGATAAAATTGAGAGAAAATCATTTTATAATCAAAACTACTTGGCTTAAAAGAACACATTTTACTGTTGTTTTCACACATAGAAAAGATAAATCACTTAAAGCTTATACAGTGGTACCTCGAGATACGAAAGGCTCAACTTACGAAAAACTCGAGATACGAAAGCCAATACGAAAAATTTAATGGCTCTACATACGAAAAGTTTTCAATATACGAAAGGTTTCTGAAAGTCCCCCGAACCACCGATAACAATTTTGAAACTCGCGCGCCGCCATCTTAGTAGACTTGCCACCATCCTCCTGCTCTCCCATTGGTTCCTGATGCTTGTCACTGCCATGAGATCCTTCTCTCCTATTGGACAGCATCCCTCCCATCATGCATCTATGTACGTATACGTGGTGGCGTGCCTACCTCGTCCACTTCGTACCAGCATTGTTATCGTACGCATGCGATATTCATTCGGTCCAACGATTTCGTTTAGTAACATAAATTTGTTAGTGATTTCGTTGCAGTATACGTATTATCGTGTTGTGCGAAAACTTTATTGTGTACCTATACGTAAATTATGTACAAGATAGCGTAGTCATGGGTCCCAAGAAAGTTGAAATTCACGGAAAGAAGCGCATGCTCTCTTTGGAGACAAAGATGGAGATCATCAAGAAGTATGAAGCTGGTATGCGATTGAGTGTGATCGCCAAGGAATACGGCCGTAATCCCACGACAATAGGCACCATCCTTAAACAGAAAGATGCCATCAAAGCAGCTACACCGTTAAATGGCATCACTATTTTGTCCAGCAAGAGGACCCACGTGCACGATGAGATGGAATGGCTGCTTCTTGTCTGGATAAAAGACAAAGAAATCGCTGGCAATACGGTAACGGAGACGGCAATCGCCCACAAGGCCAGCGCTATTTTCGGCGATTTGATTGCGCAGGCGGAAGACGACGGAGGGGAAGGGACTTCAACGCAAACCCCAGAGTTCAAGGCTTCGCATGGCTGGTTCGAGAAATTTTGTAAACGAACTGGCATCCATTTGGTGGTGCGTCATGGGGAGGCTGCCAGCTCGGACACGAAAGCGGATGAAGCATTTAAGAAGACTTTCGACGAGATGATGACCAAGGAAGGCTACAGTTCTCAGCAGGTTTTCAACTGTGATGAGACTGGCCTTTTTTGGAAAAAATGCATCATCGAACGTACATCACGGAGGAAGAGAAGAAGCTACCCGGGCATAAGCCTATGAAAGACAGGCTTATGCTCGCACTTTGTTCGAACACCAATGGGGATTGCAAGGTGAAGCCCCTACTAGTGTATCATTCCAAGACTCCTCGAGCCTTCAAGGCCCACACAGTGCTTAAGGAGAAGCTTCCAGTGATGTGGAGGGCTAATGCAAAAGCCTGGGTAACGAGGCTTTTGTTCACGGATTGGGTAAATCTGTGTTTCGGCCCGACAGTGAAGAAATTCTTGGAAAAGAAGCGCCTCCCCCTGAAATGTCTGCTGGTGTTGGACAATGCCCCTCCCCACCCTCCTGGCCTCAAGAAAGATATCCTAGCAGAGTATTCCTTCGTCAAGATTCTTTTTCTTCTGCCCAACGCCACCCCTCTCCTCCAGCCCATGGACCAGCAAGTGATAGCGAACTTTAAGAAGCTGTACACGAAACATCTTTTCAAGAGATGTTTCGACATCACCGATACCACAAACCTCACCTTGCGTCAATTTTGGAAGGAACATTTCGACATCGTCATTTGCATCCGACTCATCGACCAAGCTTGGCAGGAGGTTTCGAGGCGAACCTTGAATTCCTCGTGGAGGAAACTCTGGCCTGATGTCGTATCCGCCCGAGACTTCGAGGGATTCAACGTGGGCGAAGCTGGTGCTGCAGAGTCCGAAACAGTTGGCGATCCCGAAACTGTTTTGGAACCAGATCTTGACGAGATCGTTGCACTCGGCAAGTCCATGGGGCTGGTCGGCGACGAGGACGACATCAACGACCTTCTCGAGGAGCACCAAGAGGAGCTTACGACGGATGACCTGAAGGAGTTGGAGGCCATGCAACATAACGTCGTTCAAGAGGAGTTCTCTATCACCAGCAAGGAAGAGGAGGAGAAGCCTATGACAACAGCAAAAATTAAGGATGCCCTAGCCGCTTTTCATAAAGTGCAATCGTTTATCGAAAAGGCTCACACAGGTCGTATGCTTGCCAGTTCGATGACGTTTGCCTGAGTCGTTTCAGGAACATTGTGAAAAGTAGGCAGAAGCAATCTTCCTTGGATCGTTATTTTTTAAAGAGGCCTTTAGCATTAGCAAGAGTAAGCAAAAAGGAAGAACCAAGTGATAAAAAACAGAAAGTTGAAAGTAAAAAGGAAGAACCAAGTGATGAAAAACAGAAATTTGAAAGCAAAAAGGAAGAACCAAGTGATAAACAGAACATTGAAAGTGGGGATGAAGTTGAAATTCAGTAAAAGAAAAAAAAAAAAAAAAAAGCCTACGTAAAAGTAAAAAAAAAAAAGTTAAAAAAAAAAAAAAAAAATTTCATTTCATTTTTTTGTAAAGTTAAGTGTTAGAGTTTTGTTAATGTGTTTCGTAAATTTTAGTTTATGTATGTTTTCCTTACATTTTTGTGTGTGTTTTCGTGAAGTTAAGTGTACGTACGTATGTACATATCTGCTGTTTGTCCTCCTCCTCCTTTGCCGCCACTTTCGGAGATAGCCTCACTCGAAAGGTAAGCTTCCACATTTTACGTACAGTATTTCTTCTATACCCTGTACACTAATACACTTTATTTACAGGTTATTTTGCATTTTGTTATTAATTTAGGTATTGAATGGTTCAAATTGTTGTAGTATTTCATTGTTTATAGGTCAATTTAGCTTTATCATGAAATTTACCGGGGTGATTTTGGAGGGCTTGGAACGGATTAGCCATTTTACATGTAAAATGTGGTCCAAGATACGAAAACCTCATGATATGAAGGGCGCCTCAGAACGGATTAATTTTGTATCTCGAGTTACTACTGTATTACGATGAAAGAAAGTGAAAATAGCAAACGGAATCACGTAATTGTTTTACCCAATAAACATGCTGCCAGTGCAATCTGTTAATGAAAAAAATAATATAGTTCACAATCAGAATGAGATGTATTCAAGTCATATTTTGACTTAAAAACACATCATATGACAAAAAACAACTTTGTCTCATACAAGTCCAGTATTTAGCTATTTGTTTAAGCTAATTAGAAGCAAGAAAATTAACTCAGAATTGAGTTAAATATGGTGAAGTAAACTCATATTCACCATCAGCTGATTTCCAAACCAAAACATTAATCACTATGTTAGTACAGTAGGGCCTCGATAATCGTGGGGGATAGGGCCCAGAACCTCCCCGTGATAAGTAAATAACCGTGTTATCCTGCTACCCACCTCAAAAATTGCTTAAAACTGCCTACTTTAGTTCAAACACCAAATATGTCTTCAACTATTACCTTAAACTAATTTCAAGACACTTTTCAAAGTTATTTTACAACATTAGCCTTAAATATATTCCTGTGTAGTATATGTACTACTGTACACATGTAACCTACTAGCCTATGGATTACAGCTAGAAGCCTACATGGGTAATCACCAACGTTCTATGTTGATAAAGATGGCGAGGATTTTGCTGTGCAATCGGATGAATAATAAAGATAATGCTACCAGCAGCATGCAGTGAAACATCTGTTCCCTTCTTCACAACACGTTAATATATTACACGTAATAACCTTCATCTGACATTTAGGCTTCTTTCCCATAAAAGTAAAAGAATCAGGGTTTTTGGATGCCACATAATTAACTCATTTATATGGGTACAATTTAAACGCGGCGAACACGACTTCAATAGCAACATAAACAAAATGTGGGTAGGCCAGTGTTGCCAAATGGGAATGGCAATTTCTTGCTAGATTTTGCTCCATAAAGTGCTAAAAAATTCACATCATACACAATGCCACCCAGCCAATTTCAACCGATTGCTCTCTTTTTTTTATTCAAACATGTTTCTAACATACACAGTGTACTTGTACATTACGTTACATGATTCCTAATAATTTCGAAACCTATTCTGTTCAGTTCCTGAGAACAGTTTTGCAAGATTTTGTTCTTTTTCTTACATGATATATCAAACATAGTAGAATAAAAGAAATATTCAACTTAACATCACAAAGATTTGATGTCAAAATACATATGCTAGATGTATTTGAAAACAAATTCAAGTTTTCCAGCCAGATGCCAGATTGAAAATTTTCTTGCTAATTACCTCAAGAAAATGAAAGCTAACATTAAAACCGCAAAATTGGTAACACTGGACTCAACAGATCCGCGCATCGTACTACTACGCAACCGCACATTAGTTATTTGAAGATGGTGTTAGTAGTACAAATGATAGTTATTGTATTATTAAAAATATTGAAAGATAATCTTGCAGTGAATACTGCCATAATTTGAGTTTCATATATGTATGCACATTTTGTCAGCTGGCTGGCCTCACATAGATAAAAGTTGATTTCACTGATATGGAATTACTCCAGGAATAGGCTTTTCGTTATAAAGATATGACGATAATATATAAGGTAAAAAATGGTTTTACGTATTTCGTTTACACTTCGTTGCCAATAGCAAACAAAAATTCGATAATCTATGACAATTATCGTTTGTAAGACTGCATTGTTTGGAGAAATTATATACGTATACTACCAAAATAATAATTAAGTTCGAATTAATTTTAGCCTTAATGTTATTACTACCGTAATTACACTACTACTGTTAAAATTTCTAAAAGGTTATCAAACAATAAGGGTCACTGTGAACGCAACAGTATACATTCCATACTACATTTTCGAATTACGTACGTTTACCTTTTGTGGTTGGCCACTCAGAGTATAAGTTGAGTGCAGTGATGTGGAATTATTCCTTGAATACGCTATTTATAATATATAAGGTGAGAATGGTTTTATTACCCCTTATTGTCAGTTAATATCATAATGTGAATCTGTTCATGTATGTTGGTGGTTATTGCACTGCAACTGGGCTTAGCCTACCAATGAACATCATACATAAACCTTGAATAGGCTATTTATTATGAAGATATGCCAATAATATATAAGGTGAGAATGGTTTTATTACCTTTATTGTCAGTTAACCCTTAAACGCCGAATGGACGTATTAAACGTCGAGTCAAAATGTCCCCCGTATGCCGAATGGACGTACCATACGTTGACTCAAAAAAGTTTTTTTAAAAATTCGCGGAAAAATACTTATAGGCCTACCAGCCAAAAACTTTTGAATCACGCACCTTGGAGGATGCTGGGAGTTCACGGATCAAGGTGTTGTTTTGTTTACAATCGTTACGCAGGCGCGCAAGCGCGAATTTCTTTCTTATCGCACTAAAAAGTATCAGTGACACATCTCAAAAATTATTTTGTCACTTTGACATAATTTTTGCACCGTTTTAAATTATCTGTTACATGAAGTATTATATATGAAAATGTGCGCAATTTCATTTAGAATACAACAAAAAAATACTCATGATTGTAGCTTTTATCAGTTTTGAAATATTTTCATATAAAAAATGATAAGTGACAAATTTTCAACCTTCGGTCAATTTTGACTCTACCAAAATGGTCGAAAAACGCAATTGTAAGCTAAAACTCTTATATTTTAGTAATATTCAATAATTTACCTTCATTTTGCAACAAATTGGAAGTCTCTAGCACAATATTTCGATTTATGGTGAATTTATGAAAAAAACTTTCCTTCCCTTCGTGCGCGGATTCTCCGCCATAAATCTCCGAATTGCGTACATCGCATTCTCGGAAAATTGGCTCCGTTTCATATTAAGCATTTCATAGAGTTTTATATGAAAATGTGCGCAATTTCATGTAGAATAAAAGGAAAAATATTTGAAGGTTGTAGCTTTTCTAATTTCCGAAATAATTGCATATAAAAAAAATTTATAAAAAAATGTCGACATTTGGTCAACTTTAACTCGTCCGAAATGGTCGAAAACTGCAATTGTAAGCTAAAACTCTTACAGTATCGTAATATTCCATCATTTAACTTCATCTTGAAACAAATTCGAAGTCTCTATAACAATATTTAGATTTATGGTGAATTTAAAAAAAAATATATTTTTTTACGTCCGCGCGTTACGAATTCATGCATCATTTTGTAATAATATTTCCTCTGTGTTGCTTTTATCGTTTTACAATGTGTTATATACCAAAAAGATCGCAATTTAGTTTACATTACAACAAAAAAAAAGTAACTTGTTACCTTTAACCGTTTTGCGCACAGCGCGATTTGAATACAATTATATATGAAATTTCGTTTTTGCGCTATCATATATCGCATTATTTATATGATAATGATAATTTTTATCATTTCTGATGGTTGCATACTAAACTTCAGGCAATGACAAAAAAAGGAGCCAAAAATGAACTCTTAATCTTCAAAACTAAGCGCGCTGTGATTTTTTGAAAAAATTATTTTTTTTGCTTCCGCGCTCACTCCAAACCGGCCCCGGCATTCGGGAGAGGTTTTGATTTTTACCACTTCGGCGTTTAAGGGTTAATATCATAATGTGAGTCTTTTTGTGTATGATGGTGATTATCGGACCGCGGCTGAGGCTTAGCCTACTGATAAACATTGTATACGCAACATGGACAAACCTGCGATACTGCGATTCATACCAGCAATATAACATTGTGGCAGAATCAAAGCTAAGTAAAAAGAAAAAAAGCAAGCAAACTCCCCCACACTTACGTTAATCGTACAGCGGACAACATTTCCCACAATCACACTCTCCCTTTTATGTCACTCTTTACCCGCAGGACAATTGGTCCAACGAAATACTGAACACACAAAATGCAAACACGTACTCACCTCTGGCTCCAGATACTCAGGGCTAGGCTGTGCTGTCCACTGGATATAGGCTAGCCGAGACACAACCACCGTCGATAATCACAACACAAACCAACCAACCAAGAACCACAATCCCACTATAACCTAACAACTCAACAAATCACTGAACAGAAGAACACCAACAGCTCGAAACAACACGACAACCACACGACTTACCCCAGCACATCCCGCCACCACCAACACTGCCCCAACCCACCACTCACAGACACCGAAAATGCACTACCAACCTATTCTACTCTACCACAACCAGACAGACATATGCCAACAACTTTAAAACACCAAAGTCAATCAAATAACACAAAATCAACTGACCACCAACGGATAACTGCTGCCAAACCAACTCTATGACTTCAATCAACGCCTTACTGCTTACGAGTCCCGTAACATGCTCCCACCACTGATAAACACAACAGAGCGCCATAACAGACACATGCTTACAACCGTCATTCAACCACTCCCATTTATTCTTCCACCAATCTCTCTCTCTCTCTCTCTCCTCTCTCTCTCTCTCTCTACTCTCTTCTCTCTCTCTCTCTCTCTCTCTCTCTCTCTCTCTCTCTCTCTCTCTCTCTCTCTCTCTCTCTAGTCAAAATATAACTACTATCATTACTCCTCCATATTACCTCCTCCATTACATTGGACAACGTCTCCTTACACTCTCAACATCCACACTAAATTGCCTTTTGCAACACCCAAGGATGCTCAGATGCAGGCCCCCTGGATCTTGTTTGAGGACCATCATACATTCTTTCAGTTACATTACCGTTCACTTCTTCCAAACCACTTTCATTCAAACTCCCATTATCTCCCTCACTACCATCCTCCCAAATCCCATTCACTACTTCACCAATATCTTCTAACACTGGTTCCAACATCTCCCCTATTTCGGCTACCAAACCACTCAGTTCATCCATACTTCTGTCAAACTCCCGCAAAGACTTATCCATCCTATCAACTACCTCCTCACTAGTCAGTTTCCTTCTCACTGAAGTCTCATTTGTCCCTGTCAACTCAAACTCACATACACTATAAGTATCATTCATTCCCTTAAAGTCATCCTATCTCAACCACCTCTTTCAACACCTTATCCCCAATCTTAAAACTCTCAAACCTTTCACTCACTTTCTTCCACAAATCCCAATCACCTTCTGACATACCCAGCCGTGGCCTGACAATCCTTTCAAAATTCAACACATATTTACAAGGAGACATACCCATACTCTTCTGCAGTGTGGCGTTATATACCCACAATGCAGGTCCTACATACATATTCCAATCCTTGTCGCCTTTACTCATTATTTGCAAAATCTCAGTCATTGTCCTAACAGTCCTTTCAGCCAAACCATTCGTACTGGGCATATACGGAGTAGAATACACATCCACAATACCTCATTCCTTCAACATTTCTTCAAATTCCCATCCCACAAACTCAGGTCCATTATCACTCAACATTTTTGCTGGCTTACACATACACATGGGCAACATCACTTGACCCACCACTCGTGCAACAGTTTTACTCCTCTTATCTTTGATGGGAACCACATAGGCAAATTTACTCATATGATCCACCATCACAATCATCCCAACGTGTCCTCTTGTAGTCCTAGGCAAAGAAACACAATCAATCACAAGCATTTCAAACAGCTCTCATCTGCAATTGCAGAACAGGCGGACTTGCATGCACACTCTGATACTTTCCCCTCTGACAGTCTTCACATGTGACAGCTACATCCATTCAAATCTTATTCAATGCAGGGGCATACAATCTCTCTCTCATGCATTCCCACAACTTATTTTTCCCCATATGCCCAAAATGATCATGCAACAACAAACACATACAGGTGACTCAACAGAAAACACCGGCACATACACTTCCCTGTCATACACCCCTTCTTGATGTAAAAAGTACACTATGTTCTTACACACTACAAACAGTTTAGCAACCCTCTTATATACATCCAACTCACATGGCCAATCTTCCACACACACACTTCCAAAACACATTGTCGCAACACACTTATCTCCAGGCATTTATCTTGCATTTCCTCAATCTCTTCCTCACTCAACAGATCATTCTCACTCCTAGCAATATCAATCATACCCACAAAGTTCGCTACAAATACATTACTATCTTGAATCGTAGCTACTTGTCTGCCCCCCTTTCTAAGAATTCCCTTTCCTATATCTACGTCCATATCATGGATTTTCAAAAAATCTATCCCCATTAAAAAGCAAGATGGCATATAATTTTCTCTTATAATTATAAAGTTATGTATTGCTTCAAGATCTCCTAACCTAACCTTTAACAGTACTCTTCCGATATTAAAACACTTCCTTGTCCTAACCCATGTATTCTTACACTTGTACACTGCCTTTTCACTTCCTAATCGCATCTCTCAAGTTCACTCACCACTGACCCACTCACCAAGGAAACTTGTGCCTCTGTGTCAACCAAACTACAGTACATACTATCATTTACTCTGACAAATGTCACCATTTTCCCTCAAGTCCCATGCATACACACATTCACTACCATGTCCACCTGGTTATCCACATCACAATCCTCCTCACCACATTCATCCTCAATTAATTCATCATTTCCACAATTCTGACTCAAATCCCCTTCACAGTCCCTTTATGTAACCAACCAATTACAACCACGTTCCCCACACTGATTCATCAAGACCCCATGTTCATTACCTGCACTCACCCTTCCTCGATACTCAACCTGTCTGTCCCATCCAAAATACAAAAACACTTTTATTCCAAACAACTCAGCTACTGCTGACAACAATTCATGCAACATTTCTCTTTCCCCACCTTGTTCCTCCACATATGCCTCTTCCTTCAGCACATCACTCATCAACTTCACTCATAACTCAGTCGCACCAGACCCCTACCTTCCAAGTCTTTCAATGCTGAAAATAAACATTCACACACACTGTCATTCCCTTCAAACCTCTATTTTACAACTAACCCCTCAGGTACCATATTCAGGTCCCAGTCACTTTTCATGACACCACTGTCCTTACGATGCATCCTAGACATTGTATCAGCAATCTCATTTTTACTCCCCAGCACATATTCTAAGCTAAAATCAAACTCACTCAAATCCTCAATCGTCCTTGGGATCCTAGCATTCACACTTTCCTTCTTGATCATATACATTAATGGCCGATGGTCTGTCCTTATGTCAAATTTTACCCTATAGAAAAACACTTTCAACGCTCTCACACAAAACTTTATTGCTACAAGCTCCTTCTCAACCACCGAATACTTCAGTTCTGCTTTATTAAAAGCTTTACTCACATACACAATCACTCTCAATTGTCCCTCCCCATTCACCTCTTGCATCTGCACCAAGCATCCTCCCATACTAAACTTACTCGCATCAGCATACAACTCAAGCTTACTAGCATCCTCACTATAGTCCGGAAAAGCCAAGGTGACATCTCTAGCAGCCTCCTCTTTCAATCTCTCAAATGCTCCCACCATTCACTCATCCCACCTCAGCTTAGTACAACAATTTTTCATCCCGGTCCATTCATTCAACGGCTTCCCCATACCCGAACAATCCCTAACAAACTTCCTCCCGAACTCAATCAAACCCAAAAAACCCTTTAACTCCTGCAAGGTCCGGGGACATGGAAACTCCCTTACTTTTTCCACAAACTTTTCACTCTTCCTTACGTCACTCGCACTTCCCCAGCCAACCACGTACCCTTCTCCAGCTTCACTTTCACTGCAAACTCTTCCAACCATTCTAACACCTCAAGCAGTTCCATATTCTCCTCAGCAGTCTCATTTGCAATCAAAACATCATCTATAAACACAGTCACCTTCCTTCTATCAAAACCAGCCAAAACTACATTCATCGCCCTCTGGAAGGCAGCAGGCGCATTAGCCAATCCAAAACTTAACCTCTTGCATTGATAGTGACGGCTACCACTCGAAAATGCCGTAATATGCCTGCTTCCTTCCTCAAGAGGCATCTGGTAATAGCCCCTTACTAAATCTAATTTCGTGAACACTTTCTTCCCCTGCATCTTATACACACAAACAGACACCACATTCATCTGGAATCACTCCTTCACAGTCACTTCATTCACCTTCCTGTAATCCACACATCCTCAAACTCCCATCTGTCTTGCGTACTGGGACTATGGGACTATTCCAAGCACTCTCGCTCCTCTTGATCACTCCCACTTACTCAAGTTCTGCACACTGTTCCTCAATCTCTCAGGCAATAGGCACAGAAAAGTGTCGGGGATGCTGATATATGGGGATATCGTCTTTAAAAACTATCCTGAACTCTGGAAGCTTAGAGCCCCTGAAATCCTCGTCACCCTAACTCAACGCACACTGCCTTTCCCAAAACATTTGCATCAACCGCTCCCTCTTGTCATCACTAACATTTTCATCCACCTCAATTCTTTCTCTTTAACTCATCATACTTCCACTCATCACTTTCTTTTATGCTACCTGTCATCACCTGCTGCACCCTGACATATTTTCGTCGTCCACATCCACCAAATTATATAACAACTCCACAGAATCACCTGTCCACACGTATAACATATACCCCGCACTCGCTTTTTCCTAACACTCGGCAATGAAGCTACAAAAACCTGAGGATTCTCCATATCCAAAATCCTGTTGTACACATGCATGCTCGCTCATACCAACTTTTTCGCATCCACACCCTCAACCACATATGCACACTTGTCACCTTTGACAATCCCAAGACTATTCGGCCATACAACTTTCACACTAACAACTTTTCCGAATTCTCGCGACACTTTTACACTCTCTTTCACAACCAACGGCACTCCCTTCCATATTTTACTGCTTACCCCTCCATCCCTATCCAAGTACAACTCTCCATGTACATTCCCCTTCCCATGCACTTCAATCATATTCATGCTTGGACAGACCACCATCCCACACTTCTTCAGGAACCTGTACCCTAACAACATATCATACTTATCACTCATTCCCTCAGTCACATAAAAGTCGCTTTCATCCATCACTACCCCTTCGATTTCTACATTTTCATGCAACATTCCCACCACAGGAAGACCCAAATTTCCAAATTTCCTATTCCTTGTACTTCCCTTACATTTCCTAATTTCACACTCATTCCACAACTTGTCACATCCATTCTTAAAAAGAACACTGACACTGCACTCAGTATCAATCAAAGCAACCAAACACACCCCTTTGCACCTCACTTTTACACTCATACATTCATGAGCTCTTCCTCCAAACCCTTTTTCACGCAACAATCCTTCACGCACATACATCACTCTTACTACCCGCACCACCAAGAGGACCCCCCCACCCAACAAACTGAATCCCCTTTGTACCTAGTTCCCAATTCCCAACCTGACTCATCCTCTTTTGCTGACACACCACTCGCCACATGACCTCCATTCCACGTTTTCAACACATTTCACCCGCTGTTCTAACACATTCTAGCATGCCCCATTCTTCCCGCCCAATTACTGCCCAAACCTCAGCACTTACCCCTGCAAACCTCAGTCACACGGGTACCCCAACATCCACTAACTATGTGCCCTACCTGTCCACACGTATAACATTTAATATCCCTATCTTTCTTACACTCACTCACTAAATGCCCCGTTTGCCCACACCCGTAGCATGCTCCTAACGCCCACCGACATTCATTCTTCCCAGTGTCCTGGCTTACCACATCTATAACGTTGCTGCTCTCGCTCACAACTAACTGACCCTACTCTTCCAACACTCGCACTCCTATCTCTTTTAGGGCTAACTACACTCATGTTACCTTTGGCCCTTTAAAATTGGGCTGCTATCTACCACTCGCTTTTTCTTTTTGCCCATTTTGGGGCCCCTCGGGGGCCCTTTTCCAAAACTGCCTCCCTATAGCTTTTAAACTGGTACAACCTCAGCTACTTCAGTCCTATCACTAACACTCCTACTCTTTTTCATACACCTATCTAACTCATAATCTTCAACTATTTCTAAAATGTCGTTCCACGTCAACCTTTCATTCGTCCATCGCCTTTCCTCCTTACTTTTCAGATTTATACACTCATATACACTCTCTAGTACAGTCGCCAACAACTTCCGCACCAACTCCTTACACTCACTTATCCCTTCATCCCCAAACTTTTTCCTGTCTAATGTTTCTAACCTACAGACATACATTGACAACGACTCACCAACATTCATTCTTGCCTCTTCAAAATCTTGCTTTCTCCTATATCTAACGCTACTCTTTATCTCTTTGCCTGTTCTACAATCTTGGCTTTCACACTCTCATACGGCACACTCCCTACACTCATCATTACCCCATACATACTCAACAAAAATCGCTTCAAAAAGCTACCTAACTCTCTTGCCCAGACTCTCTTGTTATCTCCAGACTTAGCCTCGCAATACTTCTCATATTCCTTAAAAAAGTCCCCTACGTCCCTACTATCATATTCCTCATATTGTGCACATCGGAGTACCTCTCATATACACAGCCTGTCGTACTTCCTTCCCACTCACTCTCACTTTCGCTACTTCCATTCTGACCCCTCTTTCCCTCTTCCAAATACAGTGAGTCAACTTTCTTACTCACTTCCATACTCCTGATCACGCTTTCGTACCCTTCTTTCTACCAACCTGTTTCCACTCACCACTACCTAAATCACTGCCAGCCCTTTCCCCAATATATTCAGTCCTAGTCTCATCCTGTCTGTCACCCTTACTAACCTTCTTTCCCTTAGTCTTCTTCTTTTCCTCAGCCCCCTTCTTATTCTTGTCCTCAGGTTTATCCTTATCCCATGTCTTCCCCTTCTTTCCCTTACCTATCACAACCAAATCACCTTCGTCACTTGTACTCTCATCCACTCGCTCTTTCACTCTCTTTGCCACTCCTGGCCCGTCACAAGACCCAGTAGGCCTACCTCCTACAGCTCCCTCTCCCATGAATCCCTTCATCATTTCCTGCATCATCTCTTGCACTGCATTCATCATTACCCCGAGTTTTTCGTCCATTTTCTCAACCATTGTCTCTTCCACTCCTTTCACCTCTTCTTTCATTTCCACTTTCGCACTCCTTAGCATTCCTCTCATTTCCTCTAACTCACTCTTCAGCTCCTCACACTCTACCCTTAACCTCTCATTCTGCACTTCCAACCTTTGCTTAGCTTCCCTCGCCAACCGCAACTCCTCCTTCAGCCTCTCCACCTTACTCAATCCTTCCATCCCAAATTTTCTCACCACTCGTCCACTCGCTCAGACCAATTGTCCTGCAGCTGCCACACCAGCAGTCCATGTTCGGGCGCCAAAAATTTCTGTGGCGGAATCAAAGCTAAGTAAAAAGAAGGAAGCAAACTCCCCACAGTTACGTAAATCGTACAGCTGACAAAATTTCCCACAGTCACACTCTCCCCTTTAAGTTACTTTTTACCCGCAGGACAATTGGTTCAACGAAATACCGAACACACTAAACACAAACACGTACTCACCTCTGGCTCCAGATTCTCAGGGCTAGGCTGTGCTGTCTGCTGGATATAGGCTAGCAGAGACACAACCACTGCCGATAATCACAACACAAACTAACCAACCGAGAACCACAATCCCACAACAACTTAACAACCCGACAAATCACTGAACAGAAGAACACTAACAGCTCGAAACAACACGACAACACGACTTACCCCAGCACAACCCGCCAACACCAAGACTGCCCTACCCCACCACTCACAGACACCGAAAATGCACTACCAACCTATTCTACTTCACCACAACCAGACAGACACACGCACAACAACTTTAAAACCAAAATCAATCAAATAGTACAAAATCAACTGACCACCAACGGATAACTGCTGCCAAAACCAACTCGGTGACTTCAATCAATGCTTACTGCTTACTAGTCCCGTAACACGCTCCCGCCACTGATATACACAACAGATTGCCACAGCAGACACATGCTTTTCAACCACTCCCATTTATTCTTCCACCAATCTCTCTCTCTCTCTCTCTCTCTCTCTCTCTCTCTCTCTCTCTCTCTCTCTCTCTCTCTCTCTCAACCCTTGGAGATGTTGTCAAATATAAACTACAGAGGAACCTCAAAATACAAAAGTCCCTACTTACAAAAAATCCAGGTTACAAAAGCAGACAAAGATTTTTTGCTTCTGTATACGAAAATAATTCAGGTTGTGAAAGGGTGCACTGTAAAGCCCGAGATTCGCCTGGACCACCGAGAGCAATTTTAAAACTCACGCACCGCCAACTGAGTAGACTTGCCACCTTCCTCCCGCTCTCCTGTTGGTTCCTGATGCTAGTCACCACCGTAAGATCCTGCTCTCCTATTGGTCATCATCTGTCCCATCCCTCTACGTAAAGGCGTCCTTCAACCATTTCGTCGCATCAGCGTTATCGTACACACATGGAATTCGTTTGTTCACGTAGATTTTGTTTGTTAACGTAAATTTGTGTTAGTGATTTCACTTTCTTTGTATAGTTGTATACTTTATCGTGTTGTGTGTGAACCTAATTAACTTAATTAGCCATGGGTCCCAAGAATGTTGCTGAAGTTCACGGAGAGAAAAGGATGTTTTCTATAGAAACAAAGATGGAGATAATTAAAAAGTATGAAGCTGGCATACGGTTCAGTGTGATTGCTAATGAATACGGCCGAAATTCGTCAACGATCGGCACCTTCCTTAGGCAAAAGTGTTACGGACTCCGAGATCTCAGAGACAATGTTACGGCCTCTGAGGGAGGTCCGCTTCAGGTTCGATATGAAATAATAAAAAAGGGATTTTGACGTAAGGAAAAATCTATTTCTGGGCGATTGGCTCGTGTCGCCAGCGAAATATCCTTTAATCTATTATTTCTCTAGGGCGGGTAAATGTACTTAACACATACCAGAGAATAAATAAAATAAAATAAAGAAAAAGGTCAGTATAACTGACTCGCTCACCCTCCAGAGGGGTGTCGGTATGAACACTAGGCGAGTGAGACCACTACCACGAGCCAAATGCCAATAGGAAATCTCCCACTACAAAATCCCTCCAAGAGGGGAGCCGACCCCACGAGTGAGCAGCTCGTACTACTACTACTCCATCCATGCTGCCGAACTGCTGCGCCTCTGGTGGCCATCCTGAAGTTAGCAGACAATCTTGGGCGAAGGGTGGGATGGGTAGGTGGGATTTCGCTGGCGACACGAGCCAATCGCCCAGAAATAGATTTTTTCCTTACGTCAAAAATCCTTTTCTTTTTGGGCTCAGCTCGTGTCGCTGCGCGAAATCGTACCAGAGAAATAGCACAAGATTGTAAACAAAAGTAATAAAATGAGAATAAAAATAAAATAAATCAGAATAGGTCTCAAATAAAAGATAAAATATATATAATAGACTATAATTGCTAAAAGATACATATACACAGGGGTATAAAAATAGAAATATGCTTAAATTACCCTTAAATCTAATCATGTTTGTTAACATAAGGTAATTTACATATATACAGGTAAAATTATTTAACATGTATCAATGGTATCTGTGTAACAGCATGTATCAAAAGTATAATAGCAATTAATAAAAACAATCAACAATAATATAGGAATGTATATGACTTAATATACAAAACCCGTAATCATTATAATATGATGTATCCCCTAGCATAAAAATAAGGGGAAACATCCATGAGATCAATGTTAATAATCATTTGTGAGGTGTCCCTAACCAGACAATAAGGGGCACCCACTACACTATCACAAAAGCAGCTAAGACACAAGGTGAATTCAAAATGAACAAGGTAGGAATAGACGAACTTTGGGTGAGGCAGGTAGAAAGGAGGACTGAATCTTCTACTAAAAATTAGCTAGAGTCAGGGAAACTATGTTACCCGCTGCTACTGCTGGGAATTTCAGAGCTTCCAAAGGACTTAAGTAGTGACGTTTGAACACTGTCGGTGATTTCCATCCAGTATCACTTTTTTCAACTAACTCATCGAAGTTCATATGTTGGAAATAATTAATTGAGGTGGCTACTGCTCTGACATCATGTGCTTTCGGAAAGAGTCAGGATTGGCTTGCTTAATAAAGTACAGGATTTGTTGCCTGATGCCTTTGGAATGGATAAAGTTCCACCTTTTTCCCTCCTAAAGAGGGTACCCGATGAAGATGAGGAGGTCCTAGACAGAAAGGCTCGTAAGGTTGTAACTGGGCAAAGAGATATATCTTGTGGAGGGGTAGTACCTTCAAGGTTCCCACCTCATCAAAGGATCTTTCATTCTTTGCTAAAAAGCTACGTTCCGGAGAAAGTAGGACTTCTCCTGTGGGAAGGAACTGAATATGATCCGGGTCTCTGGATAGAGCCGACAGTTCTGAAATTCTTGCTCCTGAAGCTAAGCTTAATAAGAATAGGGTTTTCCTTAAGAGCATTATAAAGAGCATGTGTCATTATCGGTTTTCAGAAGCCAGTTTTAGAACATCATTTAAGAACCATGAAACTGCCGTAGGCCTTACAGAAGGCCTAAGCCTAGCACATGCCTTAGGAATAGACGAGAAGTAGGAATCCGTCAAGTCTATGTTAAATCCAAATTTGAAATATCTTTTTCAGCTGACTTGTTTGTCGTAATCGTGCTAGCTGCTAAACCTTTTCAAATAAGGATCTGAAAAAGGATATAGCTGAATTAATTGTCATGATTCTAATATCCGATTCTCTCAGGAAGGTTGCTAACTTTTTGACAGCAGCATCATACTGTCTCAAAGTCGAATCCCTCTTATCGGATTCCAAGAATAGAATATTCTGAGGGTCAATATTCGCATCTCTTTTTGCCGCAAACTTCATGAAATCCATAAACGTTATGGGTTTTGAGAATCCCTGAGGAAGCGAACACAGTCTTCATTTGTACTGACTGGGAGAGCTTGGGACTGGGGTATCTGATGAGGACGAAGGCCGCACAGCTCCAAAATTAGAGGAACCAGTTGCTCTTCGGCAGGGCCAGGTCTGGGGCTACTAGAGCCACTTGACCCTTGAATGTCCTGAGTTTGTTCAATACTTTCATGAGGAGATTCACTGGAGGGAAGACATAAATCTTCTCCCAGTTGTTCCAGTCTATAGCCAGGCGTCCGTGGCATAGGCCAGAGGGTCCAGGTTGGGGGCTACATAACACGGTATTTTGTGGTCGCTTGTGATGCGAAGAGATCCACCTGTAGCCCTGGGACTCTTTGAAGGATCCATTGGAACGAACTGTTGTCCAGAGACCATTCCGACTCTAGGGGTACTGATCGGGATAGGGCGTCTGCTATGACGTTTCTTACTCCAGCTATGTGAGTGGAGGAAAGATGCCAACTGAACTTGTCTGCCAGGGAGAAGATGGCTATCATGACGTGATTTAGATGACGTGACTTGGAGCCTCCTCTGTTTATACAATGTACTACCACTGCGCTGTCCAGGGACTAGCTTTATTGGGTGTACTTGGGTGGGTGCGTAACCTTTTTAGAGTCAAGAACACTGCCATTGCCTCCAGTACGTTTTATATGGAACTGACGGAACTGAGGTGACAAGTCCCTTGAACCTTTTTGACCTGGGAATACCCCTCCCCAGCCGCTTAGGATGCGTCGGTGTGGATGGTGACCCTGGTGGAGGGAACTGAAGGGGTACTGACATTGATAAATTCTTGACTCTCGCCCATGGCCGAAGTCGATTCTTTAGAATCAGAGGCACTGAGGATGTTTTGTCCCTGAACCTGACGTTTGCTCGCGAGCGCCAGATTCTGGTTAGGTCTTTCAGTTTGGCTTTCATTAAGACGTTTGTCACTGATGCAAACTGGAGAGAACCCAGGATCCTTTCCTGGGCTCTTCCTTGACGCTAGTTTGTGACTTAGAAATTGCTTGACTGACTTTGCTATTTCTTTCCTTTTGGTTGATGGAATCGACAGAGGTGTGGATGATAGATTCCATTGAATGCCCAGCCACTGAAAGTTTGACTCTGGAGTGAGTCTTGATTTGGTCCTGTTTATTTTGAAGCCTAGATATTCCAGGAACTGAATCACTTTCAGAGTAGCTCTGTTGCATTCCTCGACTGTTGGGGCCCAGATCAACCAATCGTCGAGATACGCTACTACCATGATCCCTTGCGATCTGAGTTGTTGCACTACCACTTCCGCTAGCTTCGTGAACACTCTGGGTGCCACGTTGAGTCCGAAAGGAACTACCTTGAAGGAGAATGTCTGGTCTCCTATCTTGAAACCCAGATACGGACGGAAGTGTCTTGCAATAGGGATATGATAGTAAGCGTCTTAAGATCGATAGAGGTGGTGACGGCCCCACGGGGCGGGGAAGTAGGGTCCGCACCTGTGAGATCGTGAGCATCTTGAACTTGTCGCAGCGGATGGCTAAGTTTAAGCGGGACAGTCTAAGATTACCCTTTCTTTTTTGTGAGCCTTTCTTTGGCACGCTGAACAAGCGACCTTGAAATTTTAATCTCTTGACTCTCGCTATAGCTCCTTTTTTGAAGGAGGTCGTCTGCGTACTCTGTCAATTCCTTGGAAGGAAGTTGACGGAAAGGTCTGGATGGAGGTGGGTTCGTCAACCAGCTCCAACCCAGGCCTTTTGACACTATGCTCTGAGCCCATTGGCTGAAGTTCCACCGGTGGCGAAAGTGAAACAGCCTCCCTCCTACCTGAAGTTCTTCATTGGTTCTGGTAACCGCCTCGGCCTCCTCTGAAGTGCTTTCCCCTGTTAAAGTGCCTCCCGATCCTCTCCCACGAAAGGAACGCTTACCTCTACTCCCTTACCCGAGCGTCATACTTCTGAGAAGCTTGACTCTCGAAGGCTTGATTGTAAGCTGGAGAGATGGCCGTAAGAGGTTGGAGGGGCTGAGGCTGAGGGGATATCACATAAATTGGCTGTGATTGACCTTTAGAAGTGGAGGGTTGGGCTGTCTGCACTAACGGTACTGTTGGAACTTGTTGAGGAAAGCGTAGTTGCTTCTTCTGGTAAGGTTGGAAACGCCTGGGTTTCTTTTGTCCTTACCCTTAGGAGTCAGGTCTTGCCTCCTCTTAGCCGAAAGGCCCCAACGATCCTTAAGGCTCTGGTTTAACCTGGTAGCCTCTGACTGGACCTCCTTAACCATAGCTTTCTGGGAAGAGATCTGCTCCCCAGATGCTAGACGAGAGTAACCTATTCGGTTCATGCCGAATGGTTGCCTCTTGTAGGACATGCTTCCTACAATTCGTCGAGCAGTGGCAAACTCAAACATATCTGACTGTACCGTTTGAGTCAGGGCTTTGGTCATGAGCTTAAAAATCGGTTCTGATCCATAAGCCATGGTAGCTACCTCAGACATAGCCATAGAATTGATGGGATCTGGCTAGACGCGATTTTGCATCAAATTCAGCCTGAATAAGGCTATCTGGGAGCCTGGGTAGCTTTTCACCAAACTGCTCCATAGCACAGTCCGGTTTGAGTTTGCCAGCTGAGAATGTATTCGGCAAGTCTTCCCACAATTCTCCAACTGAGGGGAGCAACGGAGATGTGGGATCCGCTTCCTTCAACTGCGTATAGGTTCCCCCTTCTGGGCCGCTGGGATGGTCGACCTCGCGATCTTGGTTAGGAACGGGAGCGGGGTACTCTCATCCATTGTAAAAATGGTAAAGGGACTCTTAAATGGTTGTATCTTGGTGTTAGAACAATCCATGTCCTCTAAACACCTGAGCCATTCTCTCTGAGCCTGGTCTCGTGAGTAGAGGACTGTCTCCTTAGGTACCTTATCGTCCCGCACCATAGCCGAAGGCGTAAGCCTTGCGTAGCCTATGAACGGAGGCTGGAGGTCTTCCGGGAAGAACTCGAAGTCCTCTATTCTTCGAGTCCCAAATTCCGGTATAGAGATGAGACCATCCTGGAAGGGGGCGTATGACGCTACTCTCCACGGATTGTTCATAGAGAACTGAGGTAGTGAGTCATACGGAGGAAGTTGGGATCCACTCGTGTTGGACAGTGGAGGAGAGGCTAGAGGACTTCTCTCAGCCCGGCTATAATGGAGTCCTGGGAAGTAATCCTGTCCGACAGACGAGAGATCATTTGCTCCATGCTACTCTTTAAGGACCCAACCAGGTCACACCCAACCTGTTGCAACAGGCCAGCATTGGAGTCCAAAGCCGGAGCTGCTGCGGAGGTGGAGGGGAGGCTCTGAATCGGAACCAAAGGTAGCGGAACTGGTGATTCTGCCGGAGTGCGAGATCTCTCTCTGGAGGATTTACTCCTCGAGGACTTAGAGCCGGAGCTAGAAGCTTTAGACCTGGATGCTCCGGGATTCCCAGCCGGAGACTTACGGGAGGAGGATGAAGCCGAAGTCGTCTTCCTAGACGACGACGACGTCTTAGTCAAGGTCATCACCTTAGACTTGACCTTAGGTCTAACCGAAGCACCAGGAGGAGAATATATTTCGTCACCCGTAAAGCCTTGGAAGGATGGAGAGGTTGCAGGAGTAGAAGAAACAGTTACGCCCAAGGGTGACCCTTGGGTGTCCACCGTACCTACCTCGACCAACAGGTCGTCTATACCTACCATAGGTTCAACATTAATATCTAGGGTCGCGACATCCGTAGAGATATCCTGGTCCTGATCAGTTAATGAGGTAGCCAGCTGTTGTTGGATGAAGGCGATAGTCGGATCCGCTTCTACCGGGTCGACGTATCCTGTCGCCTTGCCTCCGGGGAAGATTAGTAATGCCAACCGCTTCTCTAGGATGTAGGCTGTCCCTTGGCGGCGTTTTTCCCAAAACCGCCGACCCAGGCCCGCAGGGTAGCCAGTGCGGTATCTCTTACCGCCGGAGCCTGGAAGAGAGGGCGTAGTTTAGATTTAAGAATCACTTAAAACTAAAACTTAAAGTATAACTTAAATTAATTGCCTTAAGTTAATAAATGATGAAAACTTAAGCGCTAAAAAAGAAGCGGAGCAGCTACTGGAGATGGAAAACTTACCCCTTCCAAAAGCTGGCTCACCAGATCGTAACATATGGTACACGTCTCATGGTACCAGACCTGGATGTCCCCGAGCGGAGTCGCGCATGGAGCATGGGGACCGGAAACAAACTTCGTGTCCACAAGGGTCCTGAAGTGTGGCGGAACATCCCGGATGCTCACAGTTGGTGGCCTGTAAGTGGGGAGACATGAGTATCTTAAAAAACATCACTTACAGTCTAAAGGACAGAAGAAGAAAACTCCGATGCATGCCGGAGCTCGGAAAAAATTTGGGCATAACCCTCCCTGCATCGCCTGAATAGGCTATAATCCCGGAGAGATCCGGTAAGATATGTAAGGGAGGGGGATGGTTTAAGTTCTTAAGATAAACTTAAAGATAACTTAAAACCTAACACACAAGCAAACCGGACTAAGTCCAGTGCGTAGCGGAGTGTAGTAACTCAGCAAAACGGTAAGGTTAGTAGAGACCCACTGTATGCTCCGGTCCACCCTACTGGGTGGACTAACAACTTTCCCCGCTGGATACAGGACTCCGATCAGGAAGGAGCCCTAGTAAGATGGAAAGAGCGAGAAGACATACAGGCTCAAGCTAGCCCGGAGCGACAAGGTAGCGCGGAGGGTGGGCAGGCCAGTACCCCCCACTCCGTACCAACGGCCGGACCGAGAAGCCGGAGAGAATGACTGGACAGGCGTCTGGCTGGCCCGTGATCACGAAGTGACCACGAGGCGGTAAGACCAAATACGACAACTAAGCCTAGGACAACCACTGATCAGGGAAATGCTATCGGGAAGCATACTGAACTGAAAAGCGGTGGCAAATAAGCCCACTGGGCCAAACCAACTGATCAGAGAGATGCTATAGGGAAGCAACCGAACTGATGAGCGGTAGTATAGGCTCAAAGAGCCAGGACCTAGGCTAAGCCAGACGCCTAACTAACCTAACAATAATAAAATACACAGTATAAATAAATAAATGAAAGAAAGAAAACAATATAGCAGGAGAAAAAATCCAGGAGTGTACGACTAACCCGAAGGCAAGTCTACCACTCAAAGCTAGTCAGAGGCCGATACTAAGAACCTGGACTAGGGTCTGGATAGAAGAAGCCTACGTAAGGTAAAATACATGCATGCATGACAAACCTGAGTAGACCGTACCCTAAGTAAAGCGGATAATCATATAGAGCGAAGATAAATAAGGGGATGTTCTAGGTATGGGAGACCAAGAACGAACCCATCACGAGGCAGAACCATGCTGCCATGCTTCCGACCCCGAGATCGTATTTATACCTAAAAAACGGCAAATACTGTCTCAGGGCCGGAAAAACCAACTAACCGTAAATACTGAGTACTTAACTTAGCTGCTGCGATAGCTGCACGCTCCATAATAGAAAATCCAATGAAAGGGCACAAAAAACACAGAGAGGAAAAATATCACAACCGACTCGTGTGCGCTAACTTGAAAGGATGGCCACCAGAGGCGCAGCAGTCGGCAGCATGGGATGGAGTAGTAGTAGTACGAGCTGCTCACTCTGTGGGTCGGCTCCCCTCTTGGAGGGATTTTGTAGTGGGAGATTTCTATTGGCATTTGGCTCGTGGTAGTGGTCTCACTCGCCTAGTGTTCATACCGACACCCTCCTGGAGGGCGTGAGCGAGTCAGTTATACTGACCTTTTTCTTTATTTTATTTATTTCTGGTATGTGTTAGTACATTTACCCTAGAAATAATAGATTAAAGGATATTTCGCGCAGCGACACGAGCTGAGCCCAGAAAAAAAATATTTCAACACCAACGTTGAAACTGGGGATATGGATATAGAAAGAAACATTAACACAACAAAGGTTTATTTACAAGCTTACTAACAAAGGTAAATGCAGAATGGTATCTCCTATTTACATAAACAGATAGAATCTTACACTGCATGAACTGGGGGAACAGCGAGGCAATTAAAATACATGCTAATCGATTTGGCAATTCGACGCGCTGGCTTCATAAAAGTAGATCGGCGATTGCGGACGTCCTCTTGACTCCGTATTGCAGAAACTAATCTTCTTGTAAGGCAGGAATTCCCCAACACCTGTAACAGGACCTTTTCTTCTCTGAAGTCTGCTCGACGTCTAGAAAACACGGCCGTCCACTCCTGAAGACGACTTGACCAATATCCAACCAACTCTCGAACAACTCTTCTTTTGATTGATACTTCGTCGGGTCCTTCGTTTCTAGTCTCTCTCTGACGATCACTGCTGCTGATCTCTCACTGATAATCTGATCTGTGGCTCTTACTAACTGGTGATCTCTCTCTTTTACGATCTCTTCCTTCTACGATCGCTGCTCTCCAAAGTTCGTTCGTTGCATTTATACGGCACTCTGGGGGTGGAGCCTACGGCGAGCGTCACAGACTCTCGAGTTTACTAGGACTCCCTAGATGAATCTAGACGAGGCATTGCATCAGAAAATCGCGGCGTTTCTCACGTAACATTGGCGCGTTTTTGCACTCCACAACACCCCCGACAATTCTAGAACAACCACGAAGATAGGCACCTCCAACACGGGCGCGAAAGCCTCCTTACTGCCGAACTCCTCGAAAATGCATTCTCCTTTCCTTTAACTTCTTTTGCTATGAAGCAATTACCATCACACGCCCCCCCCCAAAGAGAAAAAAAATGAAATAGATTTTTTTTTTTCTAAAGAGAAGCAAAAATTAAACAGTGGGGAAACAATTCTGCATAAAGCTTTAATCTAGTCAAGCACGCACACTTCCCCACTCACACACTCACTCGTGCGATAACAGAAAACGGCTATTAGGCTACTCATTCTGAGAAATCTCGAAAGAGGCTATCAGCTAATACATTATCCTTCTCTCTTACTTCTTCCGTTTTTCTGAACTCTGCTTAAAACTTATAAATACTAAAACACCTCTTGTGTTTTTTTTCTCAAAACTAATCTCACTCAGTAACACTGTTACACGGGCGGAGGCCACGGCACGGGTCGTTGTTTATAATTCTGAAGCAAATTTACATTCATTGCCTTTGCTCTACTCTTACCCACATTAATTCTATAATGTAGTACTGAATAAAGACCTTCGTACTTATAAGGTAAAAATGGACTTTCTCTCGAGACTAGTACTAAAAGTTTATCTCTTACACACAAACTTCTCTCTTTGGCTCTAAGATAAGGTTTCTCTTTAGTTTCCCCTTGACTTCCGTTCGGGTTTTCTTTCGCTAAGTGCCAAACGCTTCCGTTCTCCTCCGCAAGCTGCCAAACATCTCTTAAATTGTTTTCATAATAATCAAGATTAGTTATGCAATCATCTCTACCCTTACTTCTAGACAAAGTTCCGAACATATTCATAAATACATTATCAAAAGATTCGCCTACTGAAGGAGTATTATACAACTGAATTCTAGGAATTACTTGAATCGGTTTCCTGGCAATTTGATATTCATGACAGTTTAAGGCATATCTCTTAAAACACACATAATTTTTCATCTTAGGCCAAAAGTACGTCCTACTAATAGACCTGAAAGTTTCATTTACTCCTAAATGTCCTTGCTCATCATGTGCTAACTTCAAAATAAATTCATGAAGCTTCCTAGGAACCACTAATTGTTCGGTGATTTCTCCTTTACTACCTGACTTCGGTCGAACATAACACAAAACTTCGTCCTTTACACAAAAAGTTTCCTTACACATAGCATCGAGATCATCATCCAGCTCATATTAAAAAATTTGGGTTAGTGTCTCATCCTCTCTCTGCAACTTGACTAGCTCATCCTTATCCAAAACGTTAGAGCCTAATTCATCACCGTGACTAGTACTAGATACTGGCACATTTACAACGTTACTCTCGACAGCTACGCCTTCCCCTTGGCTCTCACTGTCAACGATAGAGAGTTAGGTCTCTCAGCCACACTCATGCCAAGATCAACCTCGCTACCTCTATCACACTCGTTCGAATCCACGAACTCACTCACGTTCGAATCCACGAACTCACACTCGTTCGAATCCACGAACTCACACTCGTTCGAATCCACGAACTCACTTTCGTTTGAATCCACAAACTCACTCACGTTCGAATCCACGAACTCACACTCGTTCGAATCCACGAACTTACACTCGTTCGAATCCACGAACAAATTATGACCGTAGTGCATGTCTGTATCTAAACCCGACCTAGTTACTACCATTTCAGGCACTGGAATATTCCTCACAACAGGATTCACATTCTTGGATAAAGCTAAGTCGTTACCGACAATAATGTCAACGCCTTCAACGGGCAAAATGTCCACAACTGCAAGTTTTACTTCTCCTGACACTACCTGACTTTCTAAATTCAAATTCAACAAAGGACAAAGAACACAAGTGTTAGGAAATCCACCTAACATGACTTTCTCTTCCATATTGATTTCTGCCCTGTTCGGCACACACTCACTCCTTATCAGTGATACAGCAGCCCCTGTGTCTCGAAGCAAGACTACTTCTCTCGAATCTACTCCTCCAAAAGAGGAAACTACGCCTTCTGACAGAAATTCACCAAAAACTTTCCTAGTTTCTCTCATCACATCATCCCTATTTGACAAAAGGTTAACTAGCGATGCTGGTTTCTCACCGTCCTTCCTTTCTGCTGCACAATTTCTTGCTAAATGCCCTTTCCCATTACATCGGAAACAAGTTAATTCTGAGCCATTCTACTCTTATGCCATTCTACTCTTACAAACCTTAGACGTATGACCAGGTTTTCCGCATGTATAACAGGAATAGTCACTTTTACTCGCATTGCTATTACCAGGACTGAAACCTTTACTGCTTTGTAGTCTACCAGACGAAGGATCATTTCGTTTCTTATTAACACTCAAATTATGAGTTAGATTATATTCGTCAGCTAGCCTAGTTGCTCCTGCAAAAGATACTTCTCGCCTATCCTCTATATAAAGTTTAATCTCAGGGGATACGTTATCTTTAAAGTTTTCTAACAACACTAAGTTCTTCAAACTATCAAAATCCTCAACCTTAGCAGAAGTTAACCAATCAAAAAACAGCCTTTCTAACTTCTTACCGTATTCTACATATGTAATATTTTCATCCTTTCTCAAATTTCTAAATTTCTTACAGTACGCCTCCGGTACTAGCCTATATGCGCTAAGAACGGTTTCTTTCACGATATCTTAATCATCACATTCCTCCTTAGACATGCAACTATACACAGTAAGCGCTCTACCACTCAAAGCTGACTGCAAATATAAAGTCCACATTTCTTTAGGAGAACCTACTTGTTCCATTAACTTCTCAAAAACACATGAAATATGTCGTAACATCTTCCTCGTCGAACTTTGGTACTAATTTCAGCACTGTACTCATACCTAACGAATCAGCTTCGTTTTCGTTCTCGCCTGTCCGACTGTTATGAGTGCTTTGTCTTAACTGCGCAATTTCCAACTCATGCATACATACTTTTTCTCTTTCTTCCTGCTGCATTACCAACGTTTCTCTCTCTCGCTGCATTTTCTTCGCTTCTCTCTCCCGCGCTCTTTCATCTCTCTCATACTTTTCCCTCTCTTTATTTTCAACATACTCACGGAGATCATCCCCCTCTAGACCTAGTAGCTTGCCTAACTCAATAAACTCTTTCACCATCTCACTCATTCTGATTCTTTCTATATCCTCCCTGTTTCAAAGTGTTAAAGTGTTGATAGCCTAGGCAAGGTCGCCACAAATGTTACGGATCTGAAGATCTCAGAGACAATGTTACGGCCTCTGAGGGAGGTCCGCTTCAGGTTCGATATGAAATAATAAAAAAAAAAATATTTCAACACCAACAGTTGAAACTGGGGATACGAATATAGAAAGAAACACTAACACAACAAAGGTTTATTTACAAGCTTACTAACAAAGGTAAATGCAGAATGGTATCTCCTATTTACATAAACAGATAGAATCTTACACTGCATGAACTGGGGGAACAGCGAGGCAATTAAAATACTTGCTAATCGATTTGGCAATTCGATGCGCTGGCTTCATAAATGTAAAGCGCATTTATACGGCACTCTGGGGGCGGAGCCTATGGCGAGCGTCACAGACTCCCGAGTTTACTAGGACTCCCTAGATGAATCTAGACGAGGTATTGCATCAGAAAATCGCGGCGTTTCTCATGTAACATTGGCGAGTTTTTGCGCTCCACAACACGCCCGACGATTCTAGAACAACCACGAAGATAGGCGCCTCCAACACGGGCGTGAAAGCCTCCTTACTGCCGAACTTCTCGAAAATGCGTTCTCCTTTCCTTTAACTTCTTTTGCTATGAAGCAATTACCATCACAAGAAGGAAGCCATCAAAGCAGCTACACCTTCCACGAGCGTGACTATTTTGTCCAACAAGAGGAGCCACTTATATGATGAGATGGAGAGGCTGCTTCTTGTATGGAATAAAGACAGAAATCGCTGGTGATACGATAACCTGCAATCTGCCACAAGGCAAGCACTATTTTCGGTGATTTGATTGCCCAGGCCGAAGACAACGGAGAAGGGACATCGACGGCAACCCCAGACTTTAAGGCTTCTCATGGGTGGTTTGATAAATTCTGTAAACGGACTGGCATCCATTTGTTGGTGCGGCATGGGGAGGCTGCCAGCTCAGACACGAAAACGGCCAAAGCCTTTATTAAGACATTCGACGAGATGACAATCAAGGAAGGCTACAGTTCTAAGCAAGTCTTCAACTGTGACGAGACTGGCCCTTTTTGGAAAAAAATACCTCATCGGACGTACATCACGGAGGAAGAGAAGAAGCTACCTGGGCATAAGCCTATGAAAGACAGGCTTACTTTTGGACTTTGTTCCAACCCCAGTGGGGATTGTAAGGTCAAGCCCCTACTTGTGTATCATTCCGAGACTCCTTGAGCCTTCAAGGCCCACAAAGTGCTAAAGGAGAAGCTTTTGGTGATGTGAAGGGCTAATGCAAAAGCCTGGGTAACAAGACTTTTGTTCACTGATTGGGTAAATCTGTGTTTCGGCCCGACAGTGAAGAAATTCTGGTAGAGAAGCACCTCCCTCTGAAATGTCTGCTGTTGTTGGACAATACCCCTGCTCACCCTCCCGACCTCGAGGAAGATATCCTAGCATAGTATTCTCTCATCAAGGTTCTTTATCTTCTGCCTAACACCACCCCTCTCCTCCAGCCCCTGGACCAGCAAATGATACCGAACTTCTAGAAGCTGTATACAAAACATCTTTTCAAGAGAGGTTTCGACATCACCGATACCACAAACCTCACCTTGCATAAACTTTGGAAGGAGCATTTCGATGTTGTGATATGCATCCGACTCATCAATCAAGCTTGGCAGGAGGTTTTGAGGCGAGCCTTGAATTCTTCGTGGAGGAAACTCTGACCTGATGCCGTATCCGCCCGAGACTTCGAGGGATTCGACGTGGGCGAAGCTGATGCAGATTCAGAAACAGTTGACGATCCTGAAACTGTTTCGCAACCGGATCTTGATAAGATTGTTTCACTTGATAAGTCCATGGGCTGGTCGTCGACAAGGACGACATCAATGACCTTCCTGAGGAGCACCAAGAGGAGCTTACGATGGATGACCTGAAGGAGTTGGAGGCCATGCAACATAACGCCGTTCAAGAAGAGTTCTCTAGTAGCGGCAAGGAGGAGGAGGAGGAGGACCCTATGACAACAGCAGAAATTAAGGATGCTCTAGCTGCTTTTCATAAAGTGCAATCATTTGTAGGAAAGAGACACCCCGAAAGGCTTACACAGGTCGTATGCTTGCGCAGTTCGGTAACGTTTGCCTGAGTCATTTCAGGAACTTTTTGAAAAGCAGGCAGGAGCAATCTTCCTCCTTGGATAGTTATTTTTTAAAGAGGCCTTTAGTAGTAGTAAGCAAACAGGAAGATCCAAGTGATACAAAAAAACAGAAAGTTGAAAGTGGTGAAGAAATTGAAATTTTGTAAAAAACGTAAAGTATAAAAAAATTTTAAAGATGTAAAAATCAAAAAAGGCAAAAAAAAATGTTTAATTTTAAGTTTTTTGTAAAGTTAATGTTAATGTTTTCTGCCATTTGTTAATGTTTCGTAAAGTTCAGTGTTCATGTTTTCTGCCATTTTTTAATGTGTTATGTAAAGTTCAGTGTTCATGTTTTCTGCCATCTGTCCTACTCCTCTGTCGCCACTTTCGGAGATTACCTCATTCAAAAGGTAAGGTTCCACATTTTACTACATATGCACGTACGTGTACAGTAGTTCTTGTACCATGCACACTAATACACTTTATTTATAGGTACAGTAAAGGTTATGTTAGGTATTGAATGGTCCAAATTGTTGTATTTCATTGTTTATTGGTCAATTTAGCTTTATTATAAATTTTACTGTGGTGTTTTAGTAGGGCTTGTAACGAATTAGGCAATTTACTTGTAAAACGTAGTTCAAGATACGAAAAAATCAGGTTACGAAGGCCGCTTCGGAATGGATTAATTTCGTAATCTTAGGCACTACTGTACTATCATTACTCCTCCATAGCATGAGAAGCGTCCAAGAAAAAACCTGTGAATAACTTATTCCGTGATTGCTGATCCGTGACTAAGTGATGCCCTGCTCCATTATATAATACAATAATATGATATTACATACTATATTATTGAATACAGTGAATTAATGTCAGATTGGGTATCAGTGATGGTGCCAACTTTCATCCTCGGTGATGTCCTCGAAGCCTTCTCCACCCGGAATCCTCGCCGCAGTAGTGAACTGACTCCAGCCACAACTTCCAGCACACATTCAGGGTCTCCTCCTTCATGTCCTTCAATGATCAGTTGATGATGGACAGACATGGCAATTGTGTATTTATGCCAATAATCTTTCAGCATAAATTCACTGTCAATGTCCTTTCCATTCACAAGGTGCTGGAGGGAGTCCCGGTTGTAGAGTGCCTTGTAGGCACGGATCACGGCCTCATCCATAGACTGAAGGAGAGAGGTGGTGTTGTCAGGGAGGAACTCGAGCTGGACCCCCTGGCAATAAAGACCAAGAAGGTGGCCACCAGCATTATCCATAATCAGCAACACCTTGAACTCCATGCCCAAGTTGCTCAGGTATTGCCAAATTTAAGGGGTGAAGCTCTGATGGAACCAGTAATCCTTAAGGAGTTTGGTGATCCAGAACACAGGCAGCAACACCTTTTTATTCTTAATGGCCTAGGGGTCTGCACCTTTGTAAATGGAGCCTGATTGCAATATGAAGCCAGTTGCATTCCTACACATTAGGAGGATAACCCTATCCTTCTGAGCCTTAAATCTGGAGGCTTTGGCTTCATCCTTCATGAGGTATGTCTGGGACAGCATCTTCCAGAACAGGCCAGTCTCGTCCATATTGAACACCTTTTCTGGATGGTAACCCTTCTCCTTAATTATATTCTTGAAGGTCTCCAGATATTTTGCAGCCGCTTCAGTGTCTGCAGAAACTGCAGCATCCCCATGCAGAGAACTAACCCTTGCTGGCCTGAAAACCTTGAGGAGCTGATGATGGTCCTGCTTATGCCTCTTCCCTCTTATCTTCTTCTATTGGCATGGGTTTGTGCAGTCCTAAGAATTCTAATTCCCCTTTGACATCACCTTCCTGTGTATCTACATCACCTCCTTCCTGAAAACTGCTGGTACAGTTGTTGCACTTTTTGCGAATGATGAATTCAAGAGGCATGTTGTTCTTGCAGTAGTCCTTTATCAAGAATGACGCCACAGATTCCATCGTCACAATTGTTTTATCCTGTACTGTCAAAACTGTTTTTGCTGCTGAAGATGCTCATACAGCCTTGAGATATTACAGTAGTGTAATATCTTGACATCTTTCTTCTTTCTGTCTGTACTGCACTGTACTTTCATTAACATCAAAATGGTGCCATACTGCAACATAATATTTGCTCTCCTTCAACATACCAAGAAGTTTAGCATTCCACAAACTTCATGACCACCGCCTTTCGTGTAAGCACTTTGCCAGAAGCCTAAGAAGGAGCTGGGTGATTTTTAGGAGATTTTGAGGCATGATTCATAGAGATACACAAGATTTAAAGTGACACAAAGATTTGCGATTACAGACACCAATGAGTATTTCTTACGCAGTGAATGGAGGATACAGATGTGGCCTCCCACAATCCCATCTTCACAAGATGGGGTAAGTATTCAGCAAATCAATGCCATGTGTACAGCCAGTGAGCGCCAAGGAAAATTAATGGCTCTCCTGGATTGGCTGCTTTGCAGACGTCAGCCAATAGCGTGTCGACTATCATTGCACCACAGTATTTTCTTTCTCTGCCATTCGCTGGCTTGGGTAAACCACTTCTTAAGAAAAACAAATATATGCATGATATTGAAAATCTGCTGCTTTTACATTAGTATATTACGGTACTCTATCATTTGAAAATTAGTACTAAATCTTTATTTATCATAAATAATGTATTTATAATAGTCACGAAATACATATATGAAAATACTACATACCGCAGATGTAAATATATGTACCTTACTATCCCCATCATCATACATATTTTAGATATGCCCTACGTACGTACTACTACGTATCATCATAAAACACTTCATGTATGTAATATTTAAAAATCTTATAACATATTTAATAAAATTTCCAGTGTGCGCAGAATATCAATGTTAGTACAGTACATTACATATGCCCATTATATTTGGTCTTCGGCAGCCTTGGTTTTCTGTGATCCAGTTTTATGGGGCTTGTCTAGCGATGATAACTGGATCTGCGGTGCCAATATGCACCAATTCCCACTTAACGGCGGCATGGTCCCCAGGGATCGGTGCTATCTCCAATTTTTGATGGTCGGCAACTTTTAGTTATCAGCGATTTTTGGTTATTGGCGTGCTGTCAGGGATGGAACCCCCACCAATAACCAGGGACTGCCTGTACCGTGTGTAGTATACTATGGCAAATGACTCAGTAACTCACTTCACTGGTTATCTCTTGTTTGTGCATGTTTTGCATGTACGGTACTACGGACAAAGTATATTTTTGGAAATCATGCACTGTCTCAGAAATGCGCTGCTTCTTCTGAGGCTTCTGGCAAAGAGCCTAGGCTGCAGAGGGAGATCATGACACTCAAGGAGAGGCTAACATTATTGTCATGTTATGTAAAGGCAAAAGTCATGGAGAATTAGCAGTCCATTATGGCATGACGTCAAGTGCCGTCGCCTTCAGCAAGAACAAGTATAAACAGGGTAGAATAGTGCTTGGGAAGGCCATTGTTGGAAAAGAACTTGTTGCCTTCTCTATCCCACCAGTGGACCAGGATTTTGAACAATTTCATGGTCTGTACAAATTTATTAAGAAAGTCAGACAGCTGCAGACAATGATAGAGCATGGGTATATTCAGTGAAAAACCTGTGAATTGGAGAGTTTTCCAGCGAATAATTTTTAGTTATGTTGCACTGAAAGTCCTGTGAATTGCTTGTCTGCAAATAGTGAGTCCATGAGTAGCAGGGGTTGGCTGTGCATACTACTTTCATACATGAAGGTGTGCTCCTATACACCAATGTGAACCTTCATGCTCCCAGAATTTAATAAGGGCTTTCTAACAACTAACAATCAGATGGTAAAGCCAAGGTTACTATCACATTTGGTTCAAGAGGAGGAGTCCCCGTTGCGTTGGTAGGACTAAGGGCTTAACACATGCTACAATTGAACATTTGGAAAAAAAAAAAAAAGAGGCAAAAATAGTTTATAACTCCCCTGAGCTGCAAGACAACCTTCCCAAGGTGGTTTTAAAGGGAATAAAGACATTTACGGTACAGAATCCATGAGGATTATCTCCAAGAAGGTGAAATACAAAGGAATTTACTCTGTGTGCATAGACTTTAACCATCTTGGACCTAGGAGTGTTTGGCTTTCTAACACCACAGATAAATTCTTAACCTATCCTCTTACAGAATTGTCTGTACAGGAATTCTAAGTCTTTTCTCCTAAGCAAAGAAGGAAAAGAGAGAGGTTGTCACTTACGCAAACCCAAAGAACAAGATAGGACTTGAAGTTCACTAATATAACCTCTTATTAAGTCCAATCTGGACATTAAGACAGCCACTTCATTGCCTACCGTAGCAGTTAAATTAGGCATTGTAACCAAAACTGGGAATGATTTTCTCCTCTATGTCTTTTCTCTAAGTAAAGAAAGAAAAGAGAAGGGTTGCTACTTGAACAAAGCCCCCAACAAGAATGGGCTTGAAGGTCACTAATACAATTTGCTGCAATGTCATCATCTCTGACTCAGTATGTGTTTTTGCAGACTGTTTGGTAGTTCAGTCCAACACATCCAATAGACAAGAAATATTTGTTGTTACATATATCTTGTTGACAAAGGAGTCCAAGATATAAACTTTTACTGGGTTCCAGCTCATGTTTATGAGCAGAAAAATAAAAAAGTAACCTCCCTAATGAAAACAGCTGTCATTGAACCACCGAAAATAACATCCTTCCCCTGTGAAGTATAATTCACTTACAGTAGTATTATACATGTATGGAACTTTCATAAGGCGATTGAAAATCAAAGAATAATTTGCAAATCATTCACATACTACTTGGAAGTATCACAATATTAAAAAATTGAGTTGTAGTACAGTCAACCCCCACTATTCACGAACTCACGATTCGTGGACTCGCCATTCGCGGACTTTTCTATGGATGTATATACCCATTATTCACATGAAAAAGGGATTTTGACAAAGGAAAAATCTATTTCTGGGCAAGGACCTGTGTCGCCCAGTGAAATGTCCCTTTAGCACACATTTCTAAGGTATAAATATTGCTATGATACCAGAGAAAAAAGCTAATATGGAAATGCCAGAGTATTCTGGCTCGCATCACACCTTATTTAAGGTGTCGGTATGGTTTTGGGGCTGGGGCGAGTGAAACCACTACCAAAGGTCCTTTGCCATTTAGATTAATCCTTCTTCAATATCCCCCATCTACAGAGGAGCCGATCTAAGGCCCACTACTCGCTACCGTTACGGCTAGCGCCTCTGACGTCATTCCTGCAGATAGCACCCAAGCTTGGGCCAAGACAAAAAAGTGGGGGGGGGGGGGGGGTGGGGGGGGGGGGGGGGGGGGGGGGGGGGGGGGGGGGGGGGGGGGGGGGGGGGGGTTAAAAAGGAAAAGGTTGTGTATTTCACTGGGCGACACAGGTCCTTGCCCAGAAATAGATTTTTCCTACATCAAAATCCCTTTTCTGGGCTTGGCTTCAGCCTGTGTCGCTCCATTTAAATAGTACCAGAGAAATGGCCATACAAGCTTGGAAAGAGGAAGGAAGCACACAAGTAAAAGGATAGGATAATCAAAAACAATAAGGTTTCTAAAGTTTGCTATAATTTCTAAAGAAATAAGGTTACAAAACAAGTAACAACAGAGCAATTTGAACCTTAACACTAATCCAATATACAAAAACATAACAGTTACTTAAAAGTACATAGTAAGACTAAAGGCAAACTGGAACTAGTCCCAGATACAAAACATATGCAATTATCACAAGTATATACAATATGTGGCATCCAAGGTACAGTACGACTACATTGACGACTGAGCTACGGCAAGAATGCTAGCAAGGCAGGTAGGAAAGAGAGATATAAGGAGAGACATAGGATAACTACTTACTACTAAATTAAGCAGTGTCAGAGGAAACTGTGTTTCCGGCTGCCACTGCTGGAAATTTAAGGGCTTCTAAGGACTTAAGATAATGGCGTTTGAATACTGTCGGAGATTTCCAGCCTGTGTACTTCTTCAGATCATCAAAATTCATGTGTTGAAAATAATTAATAGATGTAGCCACTGCCCTAACATCATGTACCCGTGGGAAGGACTGCGGGTTGGCCTGTTTTATAAAGTATAAAATCTGTTGCCTAATTCCTTTTAAGGAAATGGTGCCTTCCCTTTCTCTAATGAACAGAGGGCCTGAAGATATCAGGGCAGTTCTACTTAGATATGCTTTTAGTGAAGTAACTGGACATAAGGACGGATCCTGTGGAAGTGGGACAATTTTCCATGGGGCCCATCTATCCAGTGGGCCCTCATTCATAGCTAGAAATTGGCGATCTGGAGAAAGTAACACTTCTCCTGAAGGGAGAAACTCTATATGATCTCTAGATAGAGCCGACAGTTTGGAAATTCTGGCTCCTGAGGCCAGACTTATTAGAAATAAAGTTTTCCTTAAGAGAGCTATATAGTCACATGAGTCATTATTAGTGTCCGAGGCCAATTTAAGGACATCATTTAAGAACCATGACACAGACTTGGGCCTCTCGGATGGTCTGAGTCTCGCGCAAGCCTTGGGGATAGAGGAAAAATATGAATCTGTTAGATCAATTTTGAATCCAAACTGGAAGATCTTCTTAAGAGCAGACTTAGTAGTAGTAATAGTACTAGCACTAGCTACTAAACCTTTCTCAAATAGTGTCCTGAAAAAGGATATGGCCAGATTCGTGGTCATGGTTTGTGCATTAGAGTCCCTCAGGAATACAGCTAGTTTTTTAACTGCTGAATCGTATTGACGCAAGGTCGATTCTCGTTTATCAGATTCTAAGAACAAGATGTTTTGGGGATCGATATCAGCATTCCTCTGTGCTGCAAACTTCATGAAGTCCATAAAGTTAGGGCTTTCTGAATTCCTGAGGAAAGCGAACACAGTCCGCGTTTGCACTAGTTGTGATAGTTTGGGATTGGGGATCCGTTGAGGTCGGAGTTCCAATTCCAGTAGAAGTGGGAACCAATTGCTCTTGGGCCAATTGGGGGCTATTAGAGCAATGTGACCTTTGAACGTCCTGAGTTTGTTCAGGACTTTCAAGAGAAGATTCACTGGAGGAAAGAGGTAAATCTTCTTCCACACATTCCATCTATAGCCATAGCATCTGTGGCATAGCCAGAGGGGTCCAGGTTTGGGGTTGGGGGCCACATAACAAGGGAGTTTGTGGTTTGACTCGGTGGTGAAGAGATCTACCTGAAGCCCCGGTACTAGTTGACAGACCCAACTGAATGAACTTCCTGTCCAGGGACCACTCCGATTCCAGCGGAACTCAACATGATAGCGCATCCGCTACCACGTTTCTTACCCCCGCTTGATGAGTGGCGGACAGGTGCCATTTGTTCCTGTCTGCTAGTGAAAATATGGCTATCATGACATGGTTCATGTGGCTCGACTTGGAGCCTCCCCTGTTGATGCAGTGCACTACCACTGCACTGTCCAGCACCAGCTTGATATGAGATTTCTTGGCTGGATGAAGCTTTTTCAGGGTGAGGAAAACTGCCATAGCTTCCAGTACATTGATATGAAGCTGGCGGAATGGTAGGGACCAGGTTCCCATGTACCTTTTTGTACTGTGAGTAACCGCCCCAGCCGCTTAGTGATGCATCTGTGTGGATCACTAAGGCCGGCAGAGGGAATTGCAGCGGAATTGTCTTTGACAAATTCTTGATCTCCGTCCACGGGCGGAGTCTCTTTCGTAAGATTGCCGGGATAGGTGCTAGTTTGTCCCGGGATCTCTTGTTTGCTCTTGATCGCCAAACCTGGTTTATATCCTTTAGTCTGGCTTTCAGAAGAACGTCCGTTACCAAAGCGAATTGGAGAGAACCTAAGATTCTTTCTTGGTTCCTCCGGGACGTCTGTTTGCACTTGAGAAATTGTCTGGTTGCTTTGGCTATTTCTCTCCTTTTCAACGGCGGAATTGATAGAGTTGGGGTGGGGAGTTTTTTCAAAAAAGTCCCCACAGTTTGGAATCCCTAGCCACTGGGAAGCGGGGGGGGACTCCAAAGTGTTAGCCGGGACTTGTTTCTGTTTATCTGGAAGCCTAGATGTTCCAGAAACCGGATTACTTTGACTGTTGCTTTGCGACATTCTTCGATGCTTGTGGCCCATACAAGCCAATCGTCCAGGTAAGCTACTAGCATTATTCCTTGAGACCTTAGTAGGCTTTGAAAAAAAAAAAAAAAAAAAAAAAAAAAAAAAAAACACTGTCTCCGCCAATTTTGTAAATACCCTGGGGGCTATGTTGAGCCCGAATGGCATTACTTTGAAGGAGTAGGCCTGTTTTCCTAGTCTGAAGCCTAGAAACGGGCGGAAGTGCCTTGCTACTGGAACATGATAGTAGGCATCTGTAAGATCTATAGAGATGGTGACAGCCCCACAGGGAAGTAAGGTCCGCACCTGCGAAACGGTCAGCATCCGGAACTTGTCGCAATGAATGAGTAAGTTCAGACGGGACAAGTCTAGAATTATTCTTCGCTTGTTTGAGTCTTTCTTTGGCACGCTGAACAAGCGACCTTGAAATTTTAAATGCTTGGCTCTTGACACTACTCCTTTTTGAAGGAGTTCTTGAGAATACTCTACCAATTCTGCTGTTGGTTCCTGATAAAAGGTGTTGGATGGAGGGGGACCTTTGAGCCAACTCCACCCTAGACCTTTGGACACAATGCTTTGGGCCCGCTTGCTGAACCTCCAATGATGACGAAAGAGGAACAGCCTCCCTCCTACCTGGGGATTCTCACTGGTTTGAGGAAGGGCGTGCACCACGTCCTCCTCGGGAACCCTTGCCTCGATTGGTGGCTCTTCCGCCGCCCCGTTGACGGAAGGCGCCTCTAGCTCTGCTACCCCTGCCAAACCTGTTGAAGGTTTGAAAGGACTGGTTTTCAAACACCAGGTTGTATGCAGGAGAGACAGAATAGGAGGCTGAAGCCTGTGCCTGTTGTGGCGAATGTGTCAGCAGCACAAACTGCTGTTGTGGCTGCGCCTTAGAGGTAGGAGGTTGCGGTACCTGAGATACCGGAACCGCCTGTACCAGAGTCTGTTGTTGAGTGGCCTGGAAGGGCTGGAACTTCCTAGGCTTCTTCTTTGACTTGGGATTCGATCCGGCGGACTCCGATTTCCATTTGGAGACGAGTCCCCAGTGAACCCTTAGGCTCTGGTTGAACCTGACCGCCTCGCAGTGAACTTCGTTCACTACCGAGGCCGGGAAGAGGTCAGAGCCCCTAATGTAATGCATACATTATTTTAATACACATATTTTCCATATCTGTAAATAAACTCATGACCCAAGGGGTCATTGGCGAATTAAGAGAGTGATCAATAGCCATAACAGGACGTAAAACTAGACCATGCAATGCTTGCAGTAGCCTGGTTTGCATTTATCTGTATCAACAATTGTCTTGTAAACAGGTCACATGGGAAGCTGGTGACCTATCACCTGTAAAGGAAACACATGACTTCCGAGTCATATGAATGTATCTGTTATTTTTGTAATACGCTGAGATAGCTATTGTCAGCTATCCGAGATAGCCTGGATAGACTGCCCTGATGCCTCTAAGGAGGAGGACAACTACACAAACATCTCCTGGAACTTGGATTGCACCAAGTTCCCGACCATGCTGCCCATCTGCTGCATAATATTTGCCGAAATATTTGCAGAGAACGTGTCAGGGTCAAAGGAGGAAGGTTCTACCTTCTCCTTAGGAGTCCTGGGTCTGGCTCCTTTTGAGGTGGACGCCTCAGGGTCGGAGGAGGAGGGCTGAGCCCTCTCCTTAGAAGACTTGGTCCTCGACCCTTTAGAATAAGAAGCCAGTTTAGCCTTGTCAGCTCCGGGATGGTGAACCGGAGACTTATGGGCAAGGCTGGTACCTGACTTCTTAGACAGGGACTTCTGCAGCACTTTAAAGTCTCGCTTGCCTTTGACTTTATGGATCGCCAAGGTGGACTTTGGCCTGACCGACTGGAGTCCCCCGGTGAATCCCTGGAAAGAGGTTGAAGTCGAAGGGGAAGAAGCTCTAGATGGACTCAAGGAAAGCCCTTGAGCCCCTACAGTACCTGCCTCACAAACATTCTTACCTGTGCCCATGCCTTCAACAGCCATGGGCTCAAGGTCTAGATCCAGGGCAGCTACTTCCTGCACGACCTCCTGCGTAGCAGCCTCCTCCGAGGGCTGAGAGACTTTCTCTTGGATGGAAGCGATCAGGGGAGCTGGCACTTCGGGGTCCACGTACGACGTACTCTTCCCGCCGAGGAAGATGAGAGTGGCCATCTCCTTGGAGAGGATGTAAGGTTGGCCCTTGGTGACATTACGGCCAAACCCACCAACCCAGGCCTTCAGGGTGGCTAGAGCAGTCTTCCGGACCGCTTGGGCGCCCTGAAAAAGAGGGTTAGCGTTAACACTTAAGACTACTTAGGTAAAACTGTAACTTAACTTAACGAACATATCAAATTGATATAACTGTCATTGGTACTCATTGTATTACTGTGCAGACTCCGGAACGCTACCTACCTCAGAGGAGACTTGATCTACGAACTCGTAGCTTATGAGGCAACTCTCATGGTGTCATACCAGGGACTCGTTGAGGCGAATCGCGCAGGTGGAGTGGGTCCGGCAGACCTCATGCCCACAGGGGTCTTGAAGGACAGCATTGCTGCCAGACTCCAAACAATGGGTGACCTGCAAGTGAAATGATACATGAGTATCACCACTAACCTTCCGGACCAGGTCCGTGGTTGTGATATGCTATGACGCCGGAGTGTTCCGGTGTTAATAAGTAACATGATCCAGTCTCTACCTGCTCTTTGGCTGTGCATTGTGGTGAGGCATCCGACAGGATCGGTAGAACTGCTTGAAACAGTGTGTTTCCGGCGATGCTGGAGAACAATGTAATCACTGAATCAGGATAACCACCTATTCCATACGCCAGAGCAAGGAGTAGTCCGAACAAACACCGGGTGAGGAACAGGGGGAGACCAGGAAGAAAGTAAAACAGCGGAGTTTGACAACTCCGCCGTAGAGGAGCTTAAAACTGGAATAAGTTGGGAGATGATCCCTGGCGGGGTTGTGGGACTCCACCAATAAACTTAAACCAAAGGTAATGGATGTCATTATATGTAAAAGAACATGCATGCAACAAGTGTACCCTTTAAGGGAGGCCGGAGCCTCCACAACAGTTCACCAACCCAAGGCGGACCTGGCTACACTGGGGTCCTGAATCCGCCGGAGCGGGAAGGAGATGGTGACTAACGGTAGGGAAACGCGACCCAAGAGCCGAGGAGAACCGAGCTCCACCGAGCCTGGTGGCCAACCGAGGCTTGGCCGAGCAGGGCTCCCCCCTACTCTTCTGGGGAGAGAGGCAGAGAAGCTGGCCCGCTCGTTGAGAGCCCTCCAGCCACCTCCCTGTCCCCCTCTGGGGGGGGAAAGGGGAGGGTTGCTAGGATCGGCTGCTTGAGACAGCGTGAGTGAGCGTACCTCCCCCCAAGGTTGGGGAAGAGGGACTGGAAGGGTCGACACGGGGTGGCTCATACGCGGTCGCCTGGAACACTCTTGGCCGGTGGACATCCACGCGGTGAGAAAGGCCAGGCGATCGAAGGAGGCCTATAGGCCAACCGAAGCCATCTCAATGAACATGTAACATATAAAATAAACATCCTATCTTAACATGGGGGGAAAGGAAGAAAAGTGAGATGGGAGAGAAAGAGTAATGTCCTGGAGAAGCTGGGCAGAGCCGACCGAGAAGGATGGTCAAGCATGGCAACTCCGAGCAGCTAGCCTATATGCCGTGACGAAAAAACGTGGGGCAGGCGGCCAGGGTGGCTCGAGGACAAAGGGAGAAGAACCAGGGTCCTTCGGTAAGGGTGCCTAATGAAGAGGTAACCTGACAACCAAAAGATACATGCATGCATGAAGATCTGAGCTGAAAGGTAACGACGTAGGCTACGAGCTGAGCGCGATCTCGGACAACATCCCCCGTGTGGATAAATAACAAAAACGTCAATAATGCATCAGTGAAAATCATAGGAAGGTACTGCTAAACAAAGAATCGAGCCCAAATGGTATGGGGGACCGAATGGGACATGAAACGAGGTAACACGAGGGAGCGAGCCAAGTATGGTGGCGCGAGGACAGCGCCGCATGGGATGCCGTCTTATAAAAACCTAAATAATTCGGTTAAACGTGCCAAGGGCAGCCCCTAAATAATGTCAACCATTAATAGCAGTACTTAACTTGGATGCAGCAGCAGCTTGATGTTCCATGACGGTGGTGAAAGAATTCCACAAGAAAACACAACACAGAGAAGAAAAACACGTGTGGTGTGGGTCGTGCTATCAAAAGGAATGACGTCAGAGGCGCCAGCCGTAACGGTAGCGAGTAGTGGGCCTTAGATCAGCTCCTCTGTAGATGGGGGATATTGAAGAAGGAGGAATCTAAATGGCAAAGGACCTTTAGTAGTGGTTTCACTTGCCCCAGAAACCATACTGACACCTTAAAAAAGGTGAGCGAGCCAGAATACTCTGGTATTTCCATATTAGCTTTTTTCTCTGGTATCATAGCAATATTTATACCTTAGAAATGTGTGCTAAAGGGACATTTCACGGAGCGACACAGGCTGAGCCCAGAAATACGCCTATTCAAGGTATTTTTCACCGAGAAATATTCACAAATTAGTACTGTATTTTGATATTTTCATGACTAAGTGTGCTTTTTGTGATAAAACTAATAAAGAACTCAGGTATAAGTATTTTTGGAATTTTTTTTTTGTTTAAACTATCAAAATTGGCAGTTCTTAGAGTTTTGATTTAGCTATCCCTGTGAAATGGGGTGGGGAGGTGGGGGTCTACTGTACTTTGCAGAGTAATAGTCTTTTAATGACTTGCACCTTCAACACTTTTGTGAGGACTGGCTGGTGCCATTAACTGTTACACATTTCATGACTGAATATCTAATTTTAGGTGGTTAGTGAGAGTGGCAGTCTTTTAGCTCCAGGGACAGTCATGAAGATTATAAACTTTCAGAAACTTAGCAATTAGTTTAAGGGAAGAAAATTTTGCATTTTTGAGGATACATAGCCTACTGGTATTTAAAATATGGTTTAGCATTAAGTCTTCTGATTATCTTGTTGATGGATTTGTCTGATTTTGGAATTGTTGTTTTTTATGTAATGTGAACTGCTCTTAGCTACAGTGTTTTAGAATACTAATTGAATTAGTCCTATGAAATTATATCCAGGAGAGAAAATCGGTAATAGTATTAAAGTAATATTTCCCTTTTCTTTCAGATTCCTTTTGGTCCACTTCGTATTCATGAGTACGAGAGTATAGCAGAAGGAGCTGAAACAAATGACTCTCTTGGAATTCATAAAATTGTTGAAGTTGTTGTAAAGAATGGCTTAAAAGATTTTACAAATTTACATTACCAGGTAAAATGAGCTTTCTCACTCTCTTTCATGTGTTTATTTTGATAATTGACTGAATAGTTTAACACCCGTATTTCAATTTCATATTTTTCTGGTGTTTTCTGAAGTTAAAATTATTTTTTCTAAATAGTAATATACAATACCTACATTCATTTGTTTTGTATATGCAAACAACTTTTGTTTTATCCAGGTGTCCCTAACTCATAATGTCAAGTGAGACAGTCAGTTAAATTATCAGACAAGCTAACTTCAATCTAGCCATTTCATGCTAAGATGAGAGTGGCCCATGGTAAAAGTCATGTGAGTGATCGCTTCCCTCTTCTACTTGGGGATTACCGTGAGGATTGTACATTAGATGAACAAGTAAAAGAAATAACAAATGTGCCGAAGTTTCTTTGGGGCAATCGAGTTTTATGTACAGCATATAATGCTGTCTGAACTGTGACCAATAAAACTTTCAGCCATGACTCTATGGTGGCATATCCTATAGCATTGTGAGACACACAAGCTTGGCCAACTTTGATCTTAAGTAAAATAAAAACTACAGAGACTAGAGGGTTGCAATTTAGTATGTTCGATGACTGAAGAGAGAATGATGAACAGAAAAAGTGTAGACATGCGGAAAACCATCTCAATCGTTTTGTTTTACAGAAAGCTAAAATGCAGCAAAGTTTCTACGGCACAGTCAAGTTTTCTGTACAATGTATAACGCTGTATAAAACTTTCAGCCGTGGCCATGAAAATTTCAGCCATGCCCCGGTGGTAATCTCTGGTGTTGATACATATAGCGATGCCAGACTCATGATCATGGCTAACTTTAACCTTAAATCAAATAAAAACTACTAAGGTCAGAGGTATGCAATTTGGTATGTTTGATGATTGCGGAGTGGGTGAGTGGGTGATCAACATACCAATTTGCAGCCCTCTAGCCTCGGTAGTTTTTAAGATCTGAGGGTGAACAGTAAAATTGCGGACGGACAGATGACCATCTCAATAGTTTTTTTTTTCTTTTTTTTTTTTTTACTGAAAACTAAAATGGATGAATAACCTGTATGTACATTAACCTATGAAAGTGAAGTGACATAACCAACTGTCAGGATGGAATGAAGGATAATTGCTCCATTCCTGTACTGGCAATCACCGGTTATCAGCGGGGGTTCCATCCCGATGGGCATGATGATAAGCGAAACTCATCATTAACAAAAACTAAGCAATATATGGCAATTATGGTACCAATAACTGGATTTTGGCCCTGATAACCAGTTAATGGCACCTCAGTTAGGTATATATAAATGCTATAACTCTATTATCAGCACTGATAACCGGAACTTGGCGCATTATGTCGCCAAAAATCACCAATAACAGGGGACTGCCTGTAATTCTCAAAAGTACCATGGCTTCTGCTGGAGTCAGCGTCAGGGGCCTGAATTCCTGGAGGGGTCTTAGGACCCCCCCGATGCACACCCAGGGGGTCTGGTGAGGTTCTTCCTCAGGGGAGAGTAGATCGGGAGGACTGGTCTCTCGAAGGGCTGGAGGGCCCCTTGCCTAGAGACTCTGACGCCGCCAAGATACAGAGGACCTTTGCTGAGATTGTAAAGTTGATTAGTCAGCACAGTGATCTCGGGGAAGCAACTATGGCCGCCTCCTCATGTGACTGCCCCTCTCATCTCAAATCCTTTTTATGGACCTAAGAAGGAACCTAGGTTTTCGATTGGGCTGCCGTGGTCAGCTCTGGCTGACAGGGTACTGGGCCAGGTGAATAATCTTGTCTCTGGACAAGAGAATCAACTTATGTCCAATCATTCAGACAAGCTGCTTCCCCCCTTTTACCTCGCCTATGCTAACTAAACTGGTTTACTTGGACCTGATTTGCCTTGGTACTGGTCTGTTGCTGCAGAACCTGATGGGTGAGAGTGTATCTCTCTCTGCTATGGCAGCTCTTCAAACAGTCTCCTGGCTAGACCTGTGGTCCTCCAAAGTGTCTAGGGTTGCTGCTTTTTCTGGAGTTATCATTCTGGGAGAAGACTCGGCCTTCTGGAGACTGTGCTGGTTGGGAGGTGGGGCGATTTCCTACCTGGCCCACCAGACATTAAACTTGTTGGCAATCCTGGTCCTCAAGAGGAGAGACGCTGTTCCCTCTCAAGACACCAGGTCTTTCGGTCTCATGTCAGTACTGGCCTTACGGAATGGACCTTTGCTGGCTTCTACCTCTCTCTTCAACAGAGAGCAGGTAGGTGCTACATTGGACCAGCGTCGTGATGAAGATAATGACTGCCTTGTTCACCAGGCAGGGGCAAAGACTTCTGGTTTTTGTGCTCCACTGCAGCTAGGCCTTTGGGTCTAGCTAGTACTACCTCGGCCCCAAAGAAGTCCTCCTCTTCTAAGGGGTCCCGTGGAAAAACCCAGCATTCTTCCTCCTCTTCGGGAAAGGTGGATAATGGAAAGAAGAAAGGGAAATGTTAGCAGCAGCATTCCCCTCCAGTTGCTGCCACTGGTGGGGTGGTGCTGATCAAGCCATTGAACAACATAGCAGCGATACGAAGCAGAGACCTTGGTAGTAGACATCCTTCAGGAGGGATATCTACTTCCCTTCGAGTCTCTGCCACCTCTCACCAATCACCCGGTCTGTCTCCAGGCAAGAGGAATATAGTGGCAGACAAGCCTAGCTGCCAGAATCAGGTGATAGGAACCAAGTGTTCCCTTTATCAAAATGTGGCGGAAAGCTTGTTCAGCCTATGGGGCCGTCCAGTTGTAGACTTGTTTGCCACCTGGTACAACAGGAAGCTAGAGACCTGCTCCATTGTACTGGACTCATGGGCTGCTGCAAAGGATGCATTCCATCATTGGTGGGACAACCTCGAGGTTTACACCTTTCCCCCCGTTTTGCATGATTCACATGGTGATCAAGAGTGTTGACTACCTCAAATCTTCAGATGATTTTGGTGGCACCCAAATGTCCTCAAGCCGTTTGGTATCCCGACCTTCTGGCATTTCTGTATGAGGCACCAAGAGAGATATCTCGGTGGCACAGCCTGCTGTGTCAACCGCACGTGGAATGGTACCATCAGGCAGTGGTTATCCACCATCTCTTGGGAGCGAGAGACTTTTCTTGCCAAGCAGCAACAGAGATGGGGATACCTCAGACAGTCCTGTGCAGAGATATTCCGGGGAAAGTGGGCCATCTTCTGTGGTTGGTGTCGTAGACAGTGTGTATCTCCAGTCAGAGCCACTCTTCAGCAGGTTGTGGATATCCTTGTCTTATTTCACTGAGAGAAGCTCTTCTCTGTTTCAGCTTTGAAAGGTTATTGGGCCACGCTACTCCTAGTCTTAAAGCTGTAGAGTATCGATATCTCCTCCTCCTTTGAGATTTTGTTACTCATGAGGAGCTTTGAGAGGTCTTGCCCACTGTACGAGCCCCTTCGAGAGTCCTTCAACAGGAGGTCTGATGCTCAAGACTGTCTATCTGCTAGCCAGTGAAGAGATTTGGCAAACTTCATGGTTTTTTTTTTTTTTTTTTTTTTTTGAAACATTCAAGGGGATGGGGATTAGTTACACTCAATTTCATCCTGCATTTCATAGTAAAGACTCATAATCCATTGGTCCCTGATGCTAGATTCGAGTCTTTTACCATCCCCTCCCTGAATTACTTTGGTGATGATCCAGACAAGATGCTGTTTTGTCCCATCAGAGCACTGTGGCACTATCTGAAGAAGACTCGACACCTCTGGCTTGAGTGTCGACAACACTTTATTAGCACTGGAGGTTCCAAGAAAGAAGTGTCTAAGAACACTGTAACTTTCTGGCTTTGTGAGATGATCAGGAAGGCGTACTCTGCTGCTTGCATAGACAACACTGGTACACTTTGTCCGAGAGCTCATGAGGTCAGGAGCGTTGCCCAGTCCCTCACATTCCATAAGAGCCTATTGGCTCATTAGGTTTTGAAGGCGGGAGTCTGGGCACGCCAGACACTTTCACCTCTCACTAACTTGGGATATTGCCCACAGGTCCTTGGACATGTTTTCCTTGGGACCGATGGTGGCTTCTCAATAAGTTGTAGCTTACCCAGCTCCTCTAACTGGACAGGATTGCATCTCGCCTTGGTGTATCGGTATGAATGAGAATGACTGTGGAGTGACAGGCTCATCTTTCATCCTACTCTTTGCCTTCAGGCAGAGTAACGGACCGTTTCATGCTGGACCGGGCGGCTAATGTAGGTAAGACACTCCTTGGAGTAACCTATTTTCTTCGACTAGTTAATAGAAGCAAATCTCCTCCTCTTCCTTTACAGGGCAGGGAAGGGGGCTCTGACATTAGACAAACCCATAACTTGTATTTGCCTTACTGTCTCCGACATTATGGTTCTTTGCTTTCTCATAAGACTGACTCTGATCTTGCAGTTCCTAACTCCGATCAGATGCCAGTGGCTGGACTTCCTTCCTTGCTCTTACGACCAGGAAGAAAATCTTGGGTAGGTTGAACTGACCAGGCTCACTCAGATTCCTCCCACCAATCAGTGAATCTTCCTATTGTAAAGGACTAAGTGTTTGTATATTGTATTTTTATTTGGAACAGATCACAATTTTGAAAGTAAATATTACTTTTCCTAACTACAAACCTGAGGTCCTTTCAAAATTGTGATTTTTATGCATGATTTTTACAATTTAAAGGTCATCTTATACTCAGAAATATACGGTAAATATTTATTTGGATTAATTCTTGTGGAATTTTTCACTTTTGCTAAAATTTATTGGACTTGATAAACAAAAAGATTTCATAGCTGGGACTGGGTTTCTATCTGAAGCTAAATAGTCGGGACTGTGGTAGGACCATCAAATACCTGATAATGTTTGAACCTGAGAGATATTAGGCAGAACTATTCTGCAGAGCTGGACCACAGATTCCAGTGGGGTGTCTGGTTCTTGGGGTAGGATTCTGGACATTCTATCCATTTTGCTCACACTTGGGCCACTTTAATCATGTTGTGCCATACCCTGTGGGGCAGGGTAGGGACACTGACAAATGAGAGTTGGTTCTCACTTGTATCATTGGTGGAGGAATAAACTTCATGAAAAGCTGATGATATTGATGATATATTTTTAAGGTTTTCAGGTATATTTATTTATTTATTTAAACTTCAGTTTTTATGCCTAGTATTTTTAATGATAGAAAGACCCCTGGACCCTTTGATGGTTCTTAATGACTCAACACAGTTGGCAACTACTGGAACCTCCTCTGATAATCTTTCTCTGGAAGAACTAAAAAAAAATCATAATGTAATTACACTGGAATCCTATGCTCCAGTACAAAGCAAACCAAAAAAAAAAAAAATATCTTGACCCAACCTTGACTCACTTCGACTCCCCTTTTGGAATGGAAGTTGGTCAAGATTCCGGACATTAAAAACAAAATATCTCCATTGAAATAAGAAAACTTCCTGTTGAATCGACATTCAGCTACTGAAATGTCATACAAACAAATAAAAGACCAGATGTGGTGGATAGAAACTACAACAAATAATCAATAAAAAAATTACTTAGCTATAAAAAATATTGATAAAATAAAGATACATATAGAAAACATGACAATGTGGTAATAATAATTAAACCAATGGAATCAGATACCCTGAACATCGAAGAAATAGTAGAAGAACAAACCATTGACAAGGATGATTGTGATGGGAGAAGAGAGTAGTACTCCATCACCAATAACTCATATACAGTGTAGCAAGGTTAAACAAAAAAACGACACGTAAAAGGACATGGATGTAATTAATTTTTCATTGAACTGTGTAACAAAAACAGAAGCATAAAAAAGACAGTTTAACAAACCTGATACAAAATTTTATCAAATACAGTAGTACCTCGAGATACGAAATTAATCCGTTACGAGGCGCCCTTCGTATCATGAGGTTTTCGTATCTTGGACCACATTTTACATGTAAAATGGCTAATCCGTTCCAAGCCCTCTAAAAACACCCCAGTAAATTTCATAATAAAGCTAAATTGACCTATAAACAATGAACTACTACAACAATTTTGACCATTCAATACCTAAATTAATAACAAAATGCAAAATAACCTGTAAATAAAGTATATTAGTGTAACAGGGTATACAAGAAATACTGTACGTAAAATGTGGAAGCTTACCTTTCGAGTGAGGCTATCTCCGAAAGTGGCGACAGAGGAGGAGGACAAATGGCAGATACGTACACTTAACTTTACGAAACACATAAAAAAATGTCAGAAAAACAAACTAAACTTTACAAAACACATTAACAAAACTGTAACACTTAACTTTACAAAAAACTTGAAATAAAATTTATTTTGTCTTTTTTTGATTTTTACATTTCTTTTTACTTTTTTATACTTTACGTGATTTCAATTTCTTCACCACCGAATGGATGTCAGTCCGTTTACGGAATTTTTCGAACCACCCATGAGAAGCCTTGAACTCTGGGGTTGCCGTTGATGTCCCCTCTCCGCTGTCGTCTTCAGCTTGGGCAATCAAATCGCCGAAAATAGCGCTGGCCTTCTGGCAGATTGCCGTCTCGGTTATCGTTTCGCCATTGATTTCTTTGTCCTCAATCCATTCAAGAAGCAGCCTTTCCATTTCATTATGCACATGGCTCCTCTTGTTGGACAAAATAGTCACGCTCTTGGAAGGTGTAGCTGCTTTGATGGCTTCCTTCTGCTTAAGGATGGTGCCTATCGTCGACGGATTTCGGCCATATTCCTTAGCGATCACACTCAACTGCAAGCCAGCTTCATACTTTTTTATTATCTCCATTTTTGTCTCCATAGAAAGCATTCTCTTCTTTCTTTGAACTTCAGCAACTTTCTTGGGACCCATGACTATACTGTACGTAATTAAGTTATGTAGTACATATACTAATTAGGTTCTCACACAGCACGATAAAGTAGCACAATGAAATCACTAATGAATTTACGTTACTAAACGAAATTGTTGGACCGAATGAATGCCGCTTGCATACGATAAAGATTCTGGTACGAAGTGGCCGGGGTAGGCACGCCACCACGGACGTATAAGATGCATGATGGGAGGGATGCTGTCCAATAGGAGAGAAGGATCTCGTGGCAGTGGCTAGCATCAGGAACCAATGGGAGAGCAGGAGGATGGCGGCGAGTCTACTAGAACTAAGATGGCAGCGCGAGTTTCAAAATTGTTATCGGGTGAATCTCGGACTTTCAGAAACCTTTTGTATCCTGAAAACTTTTCGTATGTAGAGCTGTTAAATTTTTCGTATTGGCTTTCGTATCTCGAGTTTTTCGTAAGTTGAGCCTTTCGTATCTCAAGGTACCACTGTACAGAAATAAAGAAATTTCTGGGCTCAGCCCGTGTCGCTACGTGAAATGTCCCTTTAGCACACATTTCTAAGGTAAAATATTGTTGTAATACCAGAGGAAAAAGCTAATATGGAAATGCCAGAATATTCTGGCTCGCTCACCTTATTTTAAGGTGTCTGTATGGTTTCTGGGGCGAGTGAAACCCCTACCAGAGGTCCTTTGCCTTTTAGATTCATCCTTCTTCAAAATCCCTCAACTATATAGAGGAGCCGACCTACCTCGCTACCGTTACGGCTAGCGCCTCTAACGTCATTCCTTTCGATAGCACGATCCACACCGCACATGTTTTTTCTGCTCTGTTGTGTTCGTTCTGGAATTCTTTTGTTTTCAACATGGAACCTCAAGTTTCTTCTGCATCCAAGTTAAGTACTGCTATTAATGTTTAACACCATTTAGGGACGGCCCTGGGCCCGTTTAACCGTTTTATTTAGGTTTTTATGGACGGCGTCCCATGTGGCATCATCCCCGCGCCACCATGTGCGGCTCGCTCCCGCGTGTTACCTTATTTCGTGCCCCGTTCGGTCCCCTATACCGTTTGGGGTCGTTTTCTCTTAGCAGTATGTTCTTATATTTACGATGATGCATTTATTGACGTTTTATTACTTTATGTTATTTATATACGGGGGTTGTTATCCGAGCTCATCCTAGGCTCGTAGCCTACGTCATTTCCTTTCAGCTTAGATTTCATGCATGCATGTTCATTTCAGTTGTCAGGTTACTCTTAGTTAGGCTCCCTTTCGAAGGACCATGGTCCTTCTCTCTTGTCCTCGAGCCACCCTGGCCACCCGCCCTATGTATTTTCGTCTCGGCATAGGTTAGCTGCTCGGAGTCGCCAGGCTCGTCCTTCCTTCTCGGTTGGCTCGACCCAGCTTCTCTAGGACATGTCTTTCTCTCTACCATCATATTTTCTTCCTTTCCCCCTGTGTTTTCTTTGGATGTTATTTTGTATTATCTTGCTTATCGAGACGGCTTTGGCTAGCCTAGGCCTCCTCTGATCACGTGGCCTTTCTCACTGTGTGGCTCACCACACGGTCGAGAGAGGTTCCAGGTGACCGCATATGAGCCACCCAGCGTTGGTCCTCCCAGCCCTCCTCCCCCTCCTTGGGGGGAGATACGCTCGCTCACGTTGTCTCAGGCAACCGATCCGAGCACCCTCCCTCCCGCGAGGGGGGATACGGGAGATAGCTGGAGGACGCTCAATGAGCTGGTCGGCTCCATGCCACTCTCCCCAGTAGAGTACAGGGGGGTCCCCTGCTTGGCCGAGCCTCGGTTGGCCACCAGGCTCGGCTGCGCTCGGCTCTCCTCGGCTCTCGGGCAGAGTTCTCCTTCCTCTAGTCACCACCCCTCCCGCTCCGGCAGATCAGGACCCCGGCACAGCCAGGTCCACTTTGGTCCGATGACACTATGGAGGCCCCGGCCTCATTACAAGGATACACTTTTGCATGCATGTTTTACATTTACATTTAACATCCATTATCTTAGTTTAAGCTCGGCGGAGACCCCGCTACCCCTCCGGGGATTTCCACCAACTTATTCTAGTTTTAAGTCTTGACGATGGAGTTGTCAAACCCCGCCGTATTATTTGGTCCCCTCCTGCTCCTCACCCGTTGTTTGGACTACTCCTCGCTCCGGCGTATGGATTAGGTGGTCTACCTGATTCAGTGACTTCTATGTCCTCTGGCAGCGCCAGAGACACACTGATTCAAGCTGTCCTACCTATCCTGTCGGACGACTCACCACATTACACGGTCAAAGAGCAGGTAGAGACTAACCCTTGTTATCTTTTAACTCCGGAGCACTCCGGTGTTATGACATATCACATCACGGACCTAGTCCAGGATGTTAGTGATGATACTCATGTGTCATTTCACTTACAGGTCACCCATTGTATGGAGTCGGGCTGTAACGCCGTGCTCAGGACCCCTGTGGGCACGAGGTCTGCCGGACCCATGCCACCTGTGCGATCCGGTTCAACGAGTCTCTGGTTTGGCACCACGAAAGTTGCTTAATCTGCTACGAGTTCGTTGACCAAGTCTCCTCTGAGGGCGCCCAAGCGATCCGGGAGTCCGCCCTTTCCACCCTGAAGGCCTGGTTTGGTGGGTTTGGCCGCAATGTGACCAAGGGCCAACCCTACATACTGTCTAAGGAGATGGCCACCCTCATCTTCCCCAGCGTGAAGAGTGCCTCTTACGTAGACCCGGAGGTGGCGGCTCCCCTGATTGCTTCCATCCAGGAACAAGTAGCTCAGTCTTCAGAGGAGGCGACGGCACAGGAGGTCGCCAAAGAAGTAGCTGCCCTAGATCTGGACCTCGAGCCCATGACGGTGGAGGGCACAGGTAAGGATGTAAGTGAGGCAGGTACTGTAGGGGCTCAAGGGCTTTCCTTGAGCCCATCTAGAGCTTCCTCTCCTACTACTTCTACTTCTTTCCAGGGATTCACCGGGGGCATTCAGTCGGTCAGACCGAAGTCCTCCCTGGCGATCCCTAAAGTCAAAGGTAAGCGTGACTTTAAATCGCTTCAGAAGTCTCTGTCGAAGAAGTCAGATTCTAGCCTTGCCCGTAAGTCTTCGACTCACCATCCCGGAGCGGACAAGGCTAAACTGGCATCTTTCTCTAAAGGGTCAAAGTCCAAGTCTTCTAAGGACAGGGCTCAGCCCTTCCCCTCCGACCCTGAGCCTTCAACCTCCAAGGGAGCTAGAACCAGGACTTCTAAGGAGAAGGTAGAACCTTCCCCTTTCGACCCAGACACCTTCTCTGCTAATATTTCCGCCAATATTATGCAGCAGAGGGGTAGTTTGCTCGGGAACTTGGTACAAACCAAGTTCCAGGAGATGTTCGCACAACTTTCATCTTCTCTAGAGGAGTCAGGGCAGTCTATCCAAGCTATCTCGCAGAGACTGGTTACTCAGGAGAACCTCATCGCAGGGCTCCGCGAGAACACAGCGACAGGACTTCCACAGTCTGGCATGGTAGCTCAAGTCATGCCGGATTCGTCTACCCTTCCTACATTTACAGCAAACAACCCTTGGAGAATTGCTCCCTATGTAGACGGCATGCTAACGATTGAGGGCTGCGGAACTTGAAGGATTGAGGACTTCGAGTTTCATCCGCAAGGATTACAGCCCCTTTCATTGGCTATGTCCGCCTTACAGAAGCGGCTATGAGAAGGGAAGACAAGGTCCCGATAGAAACCGTAATTCTCTCCCAGGATCACGCACAACGTGAATGGCTACGTAACCTAGAGGAGTGGCAGTGTACCAATACCAAGGTTACTGCCTTCAAAAGTCCCTTCACGATCTTCACTGTCGAGGAAACTCCCATCCCGTTCACATCGAAGGTAGCGGAACTGACCCTGCAAGCCGCAATGAAGGACGAACCTATGCCACAGCTCCGGGAA
>NC_087205.1:48714475-48748354 GCF_015104395.2 Macrobrachium nipponense | reverse complement strand
CCACAGCTCCGGGAAACGGAGCCAACTTCCCTCCTGCTCCCCGGAATGGACGATCACTGGGTAGATCTTCCGGCCACCTTTTCAGTGGGTAAACTGAAACCGGACTGCGCCATCACTCAATTCAGCGAGAGATTGCCCAGGCTGTAAGATAACCTCATCCAGACTGAGTACGACGCCAGGATGAGGCTGTGCAGATCACTCAATTTCCTAGTAATGACGGAAGTATCGGCTCTAATGCACGGAGAAGAGCCGCTATTTAAAATCATTGCAAAGTCACTTTTGTACTCGATGCAATGTGACTTGTATGATTTTGTCATAGCTAGGCGAAATTGCAGGAAACATGTACTGGCGGAGGCCACTATCCGACATGAGCCTAACAAGCTCTTAGCCTCATCCATTTGGGGCGCTGACCTCTTCCCAGCCTCTGTAGTGAACGAAGTTCACTGCGAGGCAGTTAGGTTCAACCAGAGCCTAAGGGTTCGCTGGGTTTTGGTCAGCAAACGCAAATCAGAGTCAGCTGCATCAAACCCAAAATCAAAGAAGCCTAGGAAATTCCAGCCTTTCCAGGCTCCTCAACAGCAGGCTATGGTACAGGCGGTTCCGGTATCACAGGTACCGCAACCCTCCACTTCCAAGTCGCAGTCACAACAGCAGTTTGTGCTGCTGACGCAACCACAACAGGCACAGGCTTCGACCTCCTATGCTGTCTCCCCTGCTTTCAACCCAGTCTTCGAAGGCCAGTCCTTTCAGCCCTTCAACAGGTTTGGCAGGGGTAGCAGGGCTAGAGGCGCCTTCCGCCAACAGGGCAGCGGAAGAGCCTCTAACCGAGGTAAGGGTTCCCGTGGAGGACGTGGAGCACGCCCCTCCTCGAACCAGTGAGAATCCTCAGGTAGGAGGGAGATTGTTCCTCTTTCGTCACCGTTGGAGGTTCAGCAAATGGGCCCAAAGCATTGTGTCCAAAGGTCTAGGGTGGAGTTGGCTCAGAGGTCCCCCTCCATCCAAAACCTTCCATCAACAACCAACAGCGGAATTGATAGAATACTCTCAAGAACTCCTTCAAAAAGGAGTAGTGTCAAGAGTCAAGCATTTACAATTTCAAGGTCGCTTGTTCAGCATGCCAAAGAAAGGCTCAAACAAACGAAGAATAATTCTAGACTTGTCCCGTCTGAACTTATTCATTCGTTGCGACAAGTTTCGAATGCTGACCATTTCTCAGGTGCGGATCTTACTTCCCCGTGGGGCCATCACCACCTCTATAGATCTTACAGATGCCTACTATCATGTTCCAGTAGCAAGACACTTCCGCCCGTTTCTAGGCTTCAGACCAGGAAACCAGGCATTCTCTTTCAAAGTAATGCCGTTCGGGCTCAACGTAGCCCCCAGGATATTTACAAAACTGGCGGAGACAGTCGTTCAAGAACTGAGGTCACAAGGAATAATGCTAGTAGCTTATCTGGACGATTAGCTTGTATGGGCCACAAGCATCGAAGAATGCCACAAAGCAACGGTCAAAGTGATCCAGTTTCTGGAACATCTGGGCTTCCAGATAAACAAGACCAAGTCCCGGCTAACACCGGAGTCTCGCTTTCAGTGGTTAGGCATTCAATGGGACTTGAACTCTCACACTCTATCAATTCCGCCATTGAAGAGGAGAGAAATAGCCAAAGCGACCAGGCAATTTCTCAAGTACAAGCAGACGTCACGGAGGAACCAAGAAAGAATCTTAGGCTCTCTCCAGTTCGCTTCAGTAACGGATGTTCTTCTAAAAGCCAAACTGAAAGACATAAACCGGCGATCTTACGGAAGAGACTCCGCCCGTGGACGGAGATCAAGAATTTGTCAAAGACAATTCCGCTCCAGTTCCCTCCGCCGGCCCTAGTGATCCACACAGATGCATCACTAAGCGGCTGGGGAGGATATTCACAGTACAAAAAGGTACAGGGAACCTGGTCCCTACCATTCTGCCAGCTCCATATCAATGTACTGGAAGCTATGGCAGTGTTCCTCACCCTGAAAAAGCTTCATCCAGCCAAGAAATCTCATCTCAAACTAGTGCTGGACAGTGCAGTAGTAGTACACTGCATCAACAGGGAAGGATCCAAGTCGAGCCACGTGAACCATGTCATGATAGCCATATTTTCTCTGGCAGCCAAGAACAAATGGCACCTGTCCGCCACTCATCTAGCGGGCGTAAGGAACGTAGTAGCGGACGCGCTATCACGTTCAGTCCCACTAGAATTAGAGTGGTCCCTGGACGAGCAGTCATTCAGTTGTGTCTGCCAACTAGTCCCAGGGCTTCAGGTAGACCTCTTCGCCACTGAGTCAAATCACAAACTCCTTTGTTACGTGGCCCCCAACCTCTGGCCTATGCTACGGACGCCATGGGAATAGACTGGAATCAGTGGAAGAAGATTTACCTCTTTCCTCCAGTGAATCTTCTCTTGAACGTTCTGAACAAGCTCAGGACGTTCGAAGGCCACATTGCTCTGATAGCCCCCAATTGGTCCAAGAGCAATTGGTTCCCACTTCTACTGGAATTGGGACTCCGCCCTCAACGGATCCCCAATCCCAAACTGTCATAACTAGTACAAACGAGGACTGTGTTCGCTTCTTCAAGAATTCAGAAAGCCCTAACTTTATGGACTTCATGAAGTTTGCGGCACAAAGAGATGCCAATATTGACCCTAAGAATATCTTATTCTTAGAATTTGATAAACGGGAATCGACCTTGCGTCAATATGACTCAGCAGTTAAAAAACTAGCTGTATTCCTGAGGAACTCCGATACACAAACCATGACAACCAATCTAGCCATATCCTTTTTCAGGACACTGTTCGGGAAAGGTTTAGCAGCTAGTTCTATTACTACTACTAAGTCTGCACTTAAGAAAATCTTCCAATTTGGATTCAAAATAGATCTGACAGACTTATTTTTCATCTATCCCTAAGGCCTGCGCTAGACTCAGACCATCCGAGAGGCCCAAGTCTGTGTCATGGTTCTTGAATGATGTCCTTAAATTGGCCTCGGACACTAATAATGACTCGTGACTTTTTACCTCTCCTGAGGAAAACATTATTTCTATTAAGTCTGGCCTCAGGAGCCAGGGTATCCTAACTGTCGGCTCTATCTAGAGATTCTGGTCATATAGAGTTCCTCCCTTCAGGAGAAGTGTTACTTTCCCTAGATCGTCAATTTCTAGCTAAGAATGAGGACCCACCGGATAGGTGGGCCCCATGGAAAATTCTCCCACTTCCATAGGACCCGTCCTTATGTCCAGTTGCTACTCTGAGAGCATACCTAAATAGAACTGTCCTAAGATCTTCAGGCCCTCTATTTGTTAGGGAAAAGGGAGGCACCATTTCCTTAAAAGGAATCAGGCAGCAAATCTTATACTTTATTAAGCAAGCCAACCCGGAGTCCTTCCCACGGGTACATGATATTAGGGCAGTAGCTACCTCTATCAATTATTTTCAACATATGAATTTTGATGATCTGAAGAAGTACACAGGCTGGAAATCTCCGACAGTATTTAAACGCCATTATCTTAAGTCCTTAGAAGCCCTTAAATTTCCAGCAGTTGCAGCGGTAAACACAGTTTCTCCTGACACTGCTTAAGTAGTAGTAAGTAGTTTAACATAGATCTCTCCTTCCTACCTGCCTCGCTAACATTCTTGCCGTGGCTCAGCCACCATGTAGCCATATTGTACCTTGGATGCCACATGTTGTATATATTGTGATGTTTCCTCTTGTTCTGTTCCTTGGATTAGTCACAGTTTAAGTTAACCTTACTGTTTAATATTACGTATGAATTGTTTTGTATTTCTTTACTATTAAGGTTCCAATTGCACTATTGTTACTCACCTTGTAACTTTGTTCTTAGATTATAGCAATTAACCTTAATTGTTTTTCATTATCCTATGTATTTCTTGTGTGCTTCCTTATTCCAAGCTTATGTGGCTATTTCTCTGGTACTATTTCACGTAGCGACACAGGCTGTGCCCAGAAAAGGGATTTTGACAAAGGAAAAATCTATTTCTGGGCAAAGGCCCGTGTCGCCCAGTGAAATCCCACCCTTTCATGTTACCCCCTCCTTTTGGCCCAAGCTTGGGTGCTATCTGCAAGAATGACTTCAGAGGCTCTAGCGGTAACGGTAGCGAGGAGTGGGCCTTAGGTCGGCTCCTCTATAGTTGAGGGATTTTGTAGAAGGATGAATCTAAATGGCAAAGGACCTCTGGTAATGGTTTCACTTGCCCCAGAAATCATACCGACACCTTAAAATAAGGTGAGCGAGCCAGAATATTCTGGCATTTCCATATTAGCTTTTTTCTCTGATATTATAGCAATATTTTACCTTAGAAATGTGTGCTAAAGGGACATTTCACTGGGCGACACGGACCTTTGCCCAGAAATAGATTTTTCCTTTGTCAAAATCCCTTTACTAGTCTGGACACACAAAAAGGCTATATGTACATTGGACACCTAATGTCGTATAAAGAAAAACAAATGTATGTAAATGAAATTTGAGAAAGAATGCAAATTGATGGCCCACAAGAAGAAAATGCAATGGAATGTAGATGGTTTACAGACCAGACTACATTTAGGAGAAATACAACAATTACTAAGGGATTATGAACCAATAATATTATGTTTACAACATGTCAAAAAAACTATATCAATAATAGGTAAATGTACCTTAGTATCTACATCTAGACAGAAAGAAGGAAATTTAGGCACTGTTATATATGTACAGTTCCCTCCAGGAATTACGATACACAATTTATGGCTATTGGTAAGCTTTACTGGGACAATTATGGTAATACTGCAGTGGGCATTGACAATTTATCTGGAACTATTTTGTTTTGTTACAAAGAACTTGATTGGTTGGAGGAATCTTAATGACAGTTTGTTTTCATCAATTTTGTCCAGTAAATCCATTGTAAAAAACAAGCAACATTGTAATATTAAAGTTTTATTATTATAAGAATAATATTGATGTTAGGAGCTTCAAATGAAAATACAGATTACTAAAATTATAACAACGATCTCCATAAAAATCATATTTATTCCTAATTATCATCATACATCACCACCTTTACTTTCTCGTAAGGTGAACGTCTACTCTATATTAAAAAAAATTTACGAGGGTTTTTGACATTTCAGTAATGGTCTCTTTCATAAGTTGTAATATTGTTAAAGCTTTAAACTACTTAGTGGAGCTACATGACTAAATCTAGTGGAGTGGGATGTTGTCCCCTTCTAATCATATAGGAGCTAAACTAATATACAAATGTAATTTCTAAAAGTGTGCTTCAGACGAAGTCAATCCGACACTTTATGAGTAACAGATATGCAGGCACGAAGTACGTAGTTCAACAGTAAACAGTGTCGAAAAACCTTTAGAAGGTCCAATCAGACTTGTCCTGGTTAATTCTCTAACCCATACCAGTGGACTTTACTTTTGTTGAACTTCAAATCCCTAAACACTTGTCTGTAAAGTTTTCCTGGTGAAAAAACCTCAAAGGTTTTTTTTAAAAAGCAAGAAAAAAATACGAGTGACGCGTGAATGCTGTGATACAGTGCTCCCCCACTTTTACGCAGAAATAGGTTCCAGAACCTGCTGTTGAAATGCAAAAATCACCTCTAAAAAGGTTTATAACTGTCTGATAACTGCCAAATACCCAATACCCCTTAAACTAAAAGTACCCTAAATTATCATACTAAAACAATTTAATATCGTTTCAAATAAAAATACATCTCAAATCATCATCCCAAAATACCCAAAGTAACCTTACATTACAATACTCTCCTACCACTCTTACTAAGTAGGCTATACGTATACACCCCTAAAATGCCTATAACTGCCTATTTTAACAGTCCATCACCAAGCTTGACATTTAAAAAGAATATGTATACAGCCAAACCTTGGTTTTCGTACGCCTCTCTTTTCGTACATTTCGGTGTGGGGGAATCAAAGCTAAGACAAAAAAAAAGCAAGCAGTTTTCCCCACAGTTACTATCGAACTTTCCATCTGCCACACTTTCCTCTTCATGTTACTAATTACACACAGGACAATTGGCTTACCGAACACAGAACACACAAAACACAAACATATGTACTCACCTCAGACTCCAGATACTCACGGCTAGGCACTGTGCCATCCACTGAATATAACCTATTCGAGACACAACCTCCGCTGAATTTCACATAAGTGACTTACCAAACAAGTACATTAGCTGTACGCTTTCTTACCTGGCATTCGAAAATTCAAATTCCTGGTGGCGGCGGCGGCGCTGCCATCGTTTGTGTAGGTGATACAGATCCCGCCCACTTTCTGGAATACCTGGTACTGCTGAGCTAACTTCTTCAATTCGTTTTCTGCCGGCCATGGAGTAACACCGGTGGTTTGTTGTTGCAGTCGACTTTTGTCGTCATTGTGGATTATATCTTTTTTGGTTATGTACAATTTCTTTGTTTGTTTTTATTGCTTCATCAGCTAGCTGCCTAGTTATTAGCAAGTTATTACGAAGATGTCTGACGCTAGTTCTTCGTCAGTTAGGTTTTGCAGCAGTGGCTGCAAAATTAGATAGCTAAACTATGTTATGATCCGCACTCCAAATGTGTTAAATGTAGCGGTCAGTGCTGTAGCAAGAAATTAACTTGTGATGAGTGCTGTAGTTTAGATGAACAAGGTTGGAAGGCTTTTCAAGCTCATTTGGATAAAATGGACAAAGATAGGAAAAGGAAAGCAGCTCTTAGAGCGGGTAGTAAAACTAGAGTAGAGACAACTCCCGTGCCTTTAGAGGTGAACAAACCGTCACTATCTTCTCCACTTTTATCTAATATTTCACCTATTGATAGCCCTCCAACTTCAGTATCAATTACTCCAGACCAGGTATCCCATGTTTCCGATCCCAACACCATTTCCATGTTAGAGTCCAAGATGGACAAGAAATTTGAGCTCTTGGGAAAATCCATTATGGATTTAGGAATGTCGTTTCGTGCTTTCGTAGAGAAGTCAAATGAAAAGGCTGGTGTTAGGCCAAGTGTCAGTGTCGTGTCCGAGGAGGCGGCTGTCCGTTCCCCCTGTTCTCCTAGACGAAGGTCACTGTCCTGCTCCCCAGCTCCCGGGAGAAGACATACCAGAGGTCGAAGGGAGACTGGGGGAGTTTGCCCACGGTCAGTCGCCGACTCCGTCGACGTAGTTGACTTGCGAGTGCCCAAGAAATGCTGCTGGAAAGGCGTAGATATCAGTGATGTGCAGTTGTCGTCTGACTCGGAAGTGCAGTCACCTGTGTTGAGGCGGATAGTGTGGAATGATTTAGTGTCGCGTCCATTGAAGAGACATGCCCAGTGTGCGAGAGGGATGTCGCCTCCTATTAAGAAATCCTAGGAGCACTGGAGTCCACAACCTTCCTGCTGTTTCGCTCCGAACCAGATTTTCCAGGGAAGATCGTCAGTCCTCTTCGGATAGCGTAACTTCGGACGAAGTTAGACACTCACATGCGGTACAGCACTTGCGGCCTTGCGAGGCCAACTCGCCTCGTTGTGTGTCGATAGGAGTTTTGACTCGTTCGCCTCATACGACTCGCATTGTTTCGACTCCCAGTCGATCATTTTCAAAGAAGAGCCGTACGACAGCCATGACTTTGACTTCGACCAAGGATGATTTGAAGACCAAACCCTTGCTAGAGGATGCTGCTTTGGGCCCCTTTAAACATCAACTTCAAGAATTGATAGTCTTCTTGAAGAAGACAACGAACCTGACGGAAAAAGAAGACGGGGTGTCGTCCGTCCTGTCGCAAGAGGAAACTCAAGACCAGGATTCGAAACCCTCTTCAGCTTTTTCTAGTCTGTTAAAGTTCCTTTTACAGACATATCCGGACTTTTTTGAGCCAGCTTCGCCTTCTTCCCCTCCTTTGATGTTTGTGAAGGATAGGAGATCAGCGCCTTCGGGGTTACCGAAACCAATTCTTTCTCAGTCCTCGAAGAAAGCACTGAAGGAAGTAAAAGAATGGCTTGCTAAGAAGAGGGAGTCAGGCAAGGCTTCGTTTGCCTACCCTCCGTCGAAGCTACAGAATAAAACTTACAGGTTTTATGCGACAGGAGAAGTTCCTTCTTTGGGAGTATCTGCCTCCTCCCAACAAGGAGACTTCTCCGGCCTTGTGGACTCACACAGAAGAGCAGCGTTCTCAGCTGCGCAAGTGTTGTTCTCTTCACCCGAGTTAGATTACCTGGTGAAGAACTTGTACAAAGTGATCGAAGTCTTCAGTTTTCTGGATTGGACAATTGCAGCATTAGCCAGAAAAATTGAAGGTTGCCAGTCTCTGGATGAAGATTTTTCTGCAGGCTGGCTCAATATGTTGACCTGTGCGGACAGGGCAGTGAGAGACGGTTCAGGGGAATTGGCTGCCCTACTCACTATGGGAGTACTCAAGAAGAGAGAACGGTGGTGCTCCTTTACATCTCGAGGAGTAACCACGAACCAAAAATTGGCTTTGTTGTTCTCCCCCCTGAGTAAATCTCACCTGTTCCCAGAAGAAACCATTAAGCATGTACTGTCGGAACTTGAGAAAAAGTCCACCAATGATCTTTCTCAGTCAGTGAGAAGACCTAAGGAACCTCCAGTGACGGGAGCTAAAGCATCCCCTCTACAAAAGCATCCCTTTCAAGGAGGTAAGTCGAGGTGGCAGCAGAGACCAAAGACTAACCTACGAACTACCTCCAAGTCTTCCAAGAAACCTTCCTTTAAGACAGATAAATGAACGAAAGATCCTTCACACACCCGTGGGGGCAAGACTCCACGACTACTGGGAGGAATGGAGTCGAAGAGGAGCGGAACAGTGTGTAATACAGGTGCTTCAAGAGGGATATGTGATCCCATTTATGCAGGATTCACCACTGTCCAATACACCTGTCTGTTTGACAGCATACTCAACAGGATCAACAAGAGCTTTGGCTTTAGCCAAAGAAGTAGAAGAGCTCATCAGCAAAGAGGCCATAGAGGAGGTAACAGACATGAACACCCCAGAATTTTACAACAGGCTCTTCGTAGTCCCCAAGGCATCAGGGGGATGGAGACCTGTTTTGGACATAAGCGCTCTGAACCTCTTCGTCTGGAAGACGAAATTCTGAATGGAAACCAGTCAATTGGTAATGTCGGCCATCCAACCAGGCGACTGGATGGTGTCTCTTGACATGAAGGATGAATACTTCCATGTCCCCATCAATCAGAGCTCCAGGAAGTTCCTGAGGTTCGTCTTCAAGAAGAGAGTCTTCCAGTTCAGAGCCCTCTGCTTCGGTTTGTCAACCGCCCCTCAAGTATTTACTCGGATTCTCACTCCTCTGGGAAAGTGGCTGCATTTAATGGGGATCAACATAGCCTTTTACTTAGACGACTGGCTCCTGAGAGCCAGATCCAGTCGTCAGTGTGTGAAGGACTTGGAGAAGACACTTACTTTGACACAGCAATTGGATATTCTAATAAACATGGAGAAGTCCCAATTGATTCCAACTCAGAAGATTCTCTATTTAGGGATGATACTAGACTCTCCAGCTTTTTGGGCTTTTCTCTCCCCGAAGAGGATAAAGTCCTGCCTGTCGACAGTCCAGCAATTTCTGGTTCGCCCATCCTGCTCAGCTCTTGAATGGATGAGCCTCCTCAGGACCCTGGCTTCAGTGGAGAGTTTTGTCAGGTTAGGACGCCTACACATGAGGCCACTTCAGTTCTTCCTGAAAGCAAATTGGTCTCGGAAGACACAACATGACTCACTAGTTTTCCCTCTGATGGAAGAGATAAAGGTGAATCTTCGTTGATGGCATTCGAGGGAAAGATTACAAGAAGGACTTTTCCTAGTCGTGTCGAACCCCGACCTGCAGTTCTTCTCAGATGCCTCGGACAGTGGTTGGTGAGCCCTCCCAGGAGACTAGAGTATCAGGTCTGTGGACAGAACGAGAAAAGACCTTGCACATCAATGGGAAGGAATTGAAGGCCATCCTCTTAGGGCTACAAGTGTTCAACTATTTAGTCACCAGAAGAAACATAGCAATCTACTCAAACACCACCACAGCGTTGTCATATGTACAGAAGCAGGGAGGGACCCACTCGTTCTCTCTCAACAAGATAGCCGAAGATCTCCTCACCTGGACGAACGAGAAGAGGATCACCCTTTTTCCAAGATTCGTCCAAGGAAAAATGAACGTTATTGCAGACGAACTGAGTCGGGTGAATCAGGTGTTACCAACAGAATGGACTGAATGAGAGAGTGTGTCAGGACCTCTGGAAGCTTTGGGGAAGACCATCAATAGACCTGTTCGCCACATCAAGGAACAATCACCTCCCCATTTTCTGTTCTCTGATTCCAGAACCACTAGCGTGGAGAACAGATGCGATGCTACTAGATTGGACAGGACTGGATGTTTACGCTTTTCCTCCCTTCGGGATGATAACAGAGGTATGAAACAAGCTTCAATCGCACCAGAATGGGACAATGACCGTAGTAGCTCCATTCTGGCCCAGGAAAGAGTGGTTCCCGGACCTTCTCAATCTGCTGGTGTATTTTCCCCGACTACTTCCACAATATTCATTGCTTCTCAAACAACCCCATTTCAACCGATACTACCAAGGATTTACCACTCTGGCCCTGACAGGATTCAGACTGTCAGGAACTGGTCAGAGCAAAAGGTTTTTCGCGAAGGGTGTCAGAAGCTATTGCTAGCTGCAGAAGAAGCTCTTCAGCCAAGCTCTACCAGTCCAAGTGGAGAGTCTTTAGGTCATGGTGCAAACGACAGCATCTCTTCTTCTGAAATACCTACAGTGGTCCCCCCGTATTCGCGGGGGATGCGTACCAGACCCTCCCACGAATAGTTAGAATCCGCGAATGTTTGGAACCCCCCTATAAAACGCTAAAAACAGCCTATTTTGTTAGTTAAAACTTAAAAAAACCACTAAAAATTTTCAGACTTGGTTTTTTTAATAGTTTTATCACAAAAAGTGCATTTTATGATAAAATTTATAACAAAAACCAGGAATTTGTGGATATTTCTTATAGAAAAATACCGCGAATGCGCGAATTTTCCGCGAATGATGCAGGGAAACGTTCCCGAGAGAAATCCGCGAATCCGGAGAATGCGAATACGGGGGTCCACTGTATAACAGAAATTGTGGAATTTATGGGCCATGCTTACATCAGTATTCAAGCATAGAGGCCTCGACATCTCGTCAAATCAGGACATCAGTGACCTGATCAAATCCTTTAGTTCCTCCAAGATTTTCAAGCCTGAAGAAGTAGAATGGAATTTGGATATAGTTTTAAGGTGGCTCAACGGTCCCCATTTCAAACCGTTGAATTCGGCAACCTTGAGAGACGTAACTAGGAAGGCAGCATTCCTAGTCGCCTTAGCCACAGCGGGAAGAGTAAGAGAGTTGCAGGCGATGAGTAAGGAAGTGGGTTTCGCCCAGGGCAATGCAGTTTGTTCATATGTAACAGACTTCCTTGCTAAGAATGAGGATCCTTCGAATGATTGCCCCTGTTCTTTCAAGATAAAGAACTTGATGGACTTAGTCGGGTCGGAAGACGAGGAACGTACATTGTGTCCGGTCAGAGCCATGAGACACTACCTGACTAGGACAGAAACTGTGAGAGGAGAGTCGAACCAACTCTGGTGCTCGGTGAAAGACCCGTCTCGGCCTCTTTCAAAGAATGCAATGTCCTTTTTTCTGAGGAGTTTAATCCGAGAAGCGCATGCCCAAACTCAGGAACATGCTCTTAGGGTGCTGAAAGTGAAGACGCACGAGATTCGTGCTGTAGCAACGTCTTTGGCTTTCAGACAAAATATGTCTCTATCCTCCATTATGCAAACAACATTCTGGGGGTCGAAATCGGTGTTTGCATTGCACTTTTTGAAGGAGGTAGAAACTACTTACGAAAACTGCTTTAGATTGGGACCGTTGTCAGTAGCGGGAATGGTGTTCGGAGAGGAAGCATAGGGGGACCTGGTTTTTCCCTCTACTATCTCCTCGCCCTGGATTTGAGGTTTTTGAGTTTTTGGGAAGCCTGGGGGTACATGTTCCTGAAGTACCCACCAGTTCTTATATCTGGTTAAGGGTATCATATGGTTTTTAGTGTAGGTGATGGTGTAGTGTGGTTTTTATCCGGTCTTTTCGCCCAGGGCAAGGGCAAATTATTGTTGTTTTGTCAATCATCGGTGCACTTCCATGATTGCAAAAATCCCACCATTAATAGGGACGACCCTGGCCATTACTGCCACGTCATCTACATGTGATGAGAGCGCCGACCAGAGGCAGTATCTACCTGTAGTTGCTCTCTCACAAGGTAAAGGTACTGCAAACATCATATATAATGCGAGCACATGATTATCGTTTTTTGTTCATAAAGCTGTCCAAGGGCAAATTATTGTTGTTTTGTCAATCATCGGTGCACTTCCATGATTGCAAAAATCCCACCATTAATAGGGACGACCCTGGCCATTATAGCCACGTCATCTACATGTGATGAGAGCGCCGACCAGAGGCAGTATCTACCTGTAGTTGCTCTCTCACAAGGTAAAGGTACTGCAAACATCATATATAATGCGAGCACATGATTATCGTTTTTTGTTCATAAAGCTGTCCATATACCACCTTCCGGGTAATGTAGAGTCAGCTAATGTAATTGTTTGGTAAGTCACTTATGTGAAAATAATATATTAATGATAAAATAAGGTTTCGCATATACTAACCAAACAATTACATAATCAGAGCCCTCCCTCCTCCCCACAGAAGGATGTTGAGGCTCAACGAACTGAAGAAGTTAGCTCAGCAGTACCGGGTATTCCCGAAAGTGGGCGGGATCTGTATCAACTACAGAAACGATGGCAGCGCCGCCACCGCCGCCAGGAATTTGAATTTTCGACTGCCAGGTAAGAAAGCGTACAGCTAATGTAATTGTTTGGTAAGTATATGTGAAACCTTATTTTATCATTAAAATATTATTTTCACTACCCAAGACAGACAAGCACCAAAACCATACAACAACTCGTAAAACAACACCCGAATCACCACGCAAGCAAATACCAACAGCTCGAAAAGAACACGACAAATCACCACCACCACCAACACTGTCTCCAACCTACAACTCACGAAACTACCAAAACGCAAAATCAAGTACAGCAAACCTCTTCAGCTCAACAACCACCAGACAGACACACGCACAGTAACCATACAACATCAATATCAAACAAGAAAACACCAAATAACACTGGCTACTTCTGAATCTGACTGACGGTCTTTTCCAACTTCCTGACTCTCCAAGACTTGTAACGGATGCTTGCCACTGATATACTCGGCGATCGCTACAACAGACACTACCCATATGCTTCACCCGCCATCAACCCAATCCAGCCATCCCTTCCACCAATTTTGGCCCTCCACCTAATTTTCGCTCTCTCTCCAGTCTCTCTCTCTCTCTCTCTTCTCTCTCTCTCTCTCTCAAAGACATTGTCAAATTTAGACTACCATCTTACTCCTCCATAACAGTTTTCTTAGAAATTTTTCTACGAAATTTTGTCTCTTGTTTTAGTTCACTCAGACATGCTCCATCCGGGGCCCAGCATGTGACCTGGCCCCATATGGAGCACCCAAACAAAGCATCCCATCTTCTTTCATGAACCCTTCTGTTTTTGTGTTTGTTGTTTTTGTGGTTTTTGTGCTTTTTTTTTTTATTCGAGTTCAACTAATAAATAAGCCATCATGGGGCCAAAGAAAGTTCAGTGTAAAAAAGGCGAAAAACACTAGAATTTAAGAAAAACTCGTTGCAAAGTGTAGGAGGAAGTTGCATGCCGATCTCAGTGAGAAAATGCCTACAATAAGCACTGCTGTAAGTGAATTTAAGGCCAGCAGAGGCTGGTTTGAACAATTCAGAAAATGAATGGGCATGCATAATGTGCCTGTGTGGAACTTTGTCAAAGACCTTTTGGAAATCTAAGTGGAGTATATCTATTGCTCTACTACTGTCAAATACCAAGCATATTATGAAAAAACTCCAAGAGGTTTGATAGGCAGGATCTATTTTGTCTGAAACCGTGATGGCTGTTTAACAAGTTGTTTCTATCAATGTGATCCACAATTTGATCTGCAATTATGGACTCAAAACCTTACAAATGACCGGTTTTAGACACATTGGTTTATAATTTCCCGGCTCTTCTCTTGGACCTTATTCTGTGAACTGGGGGCACATTACCTAGTGTCCATCCTTTTGGTGCCTTTCTTTGTTCTGAAGTTTTTCTGTAGAGTTTATATAGGTGAGGAACTATCTCCTCTTTTAACTTTAATTTCTCTTGGATGCATCCCATCTGGGCAAGGGGTTTGAACTTGTCTAGTTTTTCTATTTTGTTTTTAAAGTCCTCTTCTGTAAATATTATTTTGTCCAGTGGTTCTGCCCCTATTAAAATAGCTGGTTGAGGGATTGAGGTAGTGTCTTCAATTGTGAAAACACTAATAAAAAACTTACTCAGTAATTCTGCTTTTTCCAAGTCTGTGTTCACTAGGTTTCCCCCATTGTCTCTTAGGGGACCTATGCTATTTTTTATTGGCTTTCTACTATTTACATGAGCAAAGAATTCTTTGAGTTTTCCTTACAAACTAATGCAACTCTCTTATCCTCATTTATCTTTGCATTTCTTACTCATTTTTTTTCATTGCTTTGTGCAATCTGTCTCTTTCCCTTATTATATTTTTAATTTCTCTGTTAAACCACATAGCTGAGGGTTGCCATTTGTTAGTATTTGCTGTAATGGAATACTTCTGGAGCGTTTTTCTGTGTATTCTTCAAGAAAGGCTTCCCAGTAATTGTCTATGTCTGTGTTTTGGTTGTACTCTAGATTTTTAACATACTCCTTTGGTTTTCTTAGGTCTCCTCGACGGTAGTCTGATCGCTTTAGTATCTCCTTCTCTTTTTTGTGTTGCATATTAATGTGAAATGTAATAATTTTGTCACTTTTGCCTAGATTTGCACCTACTGAAAGGTCAGACACTAGGTTATCTTCTGTTGATAGGACAATGTCTAGTGTGTTGTTTCCTCTAGTAGGTTTGTCTACCCATTGGTGTAAGAATTCATTTTTGACAAATTCTAGAAGTCTCTTTCCTTCTAAGTTTGATGTGGAGGTCATAGTGTCCCAGTGTACTGTTGGATTGAAATCTCCCATTATGATGCAGTTTGTTGTTTATTTCTTGTCCCAGTAGTGTATATAACTCCTTGTCAGACATTTGTAGTTGGTGGGGAGGTATGTAGGTACACTAGTATTAGAGTTAGCTTCTTCCCTAGACTGCTTATATTGATGCCAATTACTTCTTGCTTGGTTGTAATTTTACTCGCTATTGGACTGAGGTGGTCCTTGACATATAATGTAATTCCACCTTTTTTTGTTACACCTATCTTTTTTGAACAATTTATATCCCGCCATTTGGTACTCTCCTACGAAGTCTCTTGTTGCTTCTTGTATCCATGTTTCTTTGATATCTATTATGTCTAATTCTTCACTTGCTATCAATGCTTTGAAGAGATCTAATCGGTTCCGAATAGATTGTGCACTAAACTGCGCCACTCTTTGGGACTTTTCTATCTTCTCTTTTGTCCTCGGTGGTTTTAGTTGTTTCCCTTATTTTCACGGTTTCCTGCAGTGCTATTACTAACTAAATTCTGGGAGCTTTCCAATTTCTTCCCTTGAATGTTCAGTTCACTGAGGTGTTTCAAGAGGTTTTCGTCAAGAAGGTTTCCCAGTAATTTTGGTTCTTCCAAATTCAAGTGAGTTCTATCTCTTTTATATAGTTTTTTATTCCATACAAATCTGTCCCAAAAGTTTAAGAACCTAACACCCTTTTCTTGGCATATTTGCTCCAGCAGTCCTTTAAGAATGCCACTATCGGGTTTCTAACAGACATTTTCTGGGCTCAGCTCGTGTCGCTGCGCGAAATATCCTTTAATCTATTATTTCTAGGGTAAATGTACTAACACATACCAGAGAATAAATAAATAAATAAAGAAAAATCCAGTATAGACTGACTCGCTCACGCCTCCAAAGGGTGTCGGTATGAACACTATGGCGAGTGAGACCACTACCACGAGCCAAATGCCAAAAAAAAAAAAAAAAAAAGAATTCTCCCACTACAAAATCCCCCAAGAGGAGAGCCGACCCACAGAGTGGGCAGCACCTACTACTACTACTCCATCCCATGCTGCCGACTGCTGCGCCTCTGGTGGCCATCCTTTTCAGTTAGCGCACCCAAGTCAGACGTGCCATTTTTTACTCTGTGTTTTTGTGTGCCCTTTCCTTTGGATTTATTTACCATGGAGCGTGCAGCCATCGCAGCAGCTGAGTTAAGTACTCAGTGTTTATTGCTATTTGGTTTTTTCCGGCCCTGAGCCCGTATTTGCCGTTTTTTAGGTATAAATACGAACTCTAGGTCGGAAGCATGGCAGCATGGTTCTGCCTCGTGGTGGGTTCGTTCTCGGTCGCCCATACCCAGAACATCCCCTTACTTAAGTACGCTCTATTTTAATTATCCGCTTTGTTTAGGGTACGGTCTACACGGTTTTGTCATGCATGCATGTCTTTTACCTCATGTAGGCCCTTCCATCCAGACCCTAGCCACGGCTCTTAGTATCGGCCTCGGCTGGCTTTGAGTGGTAGACTTGCCTTCGAGTTAGTCGTACACTCCTGGATTTTTTCTCCTACTATATTGTTTTCTTTCTTTCATTTTTATTATTCATTTTATTTATATGTATTTGTTAGGTTAGCTAGGCGTCTGGCTTGCTGAGCCTAGGTCATGGCCCATTGGGCCTATATGCTACCGCTCTTCAGTTCGGTTGCTTCCCGATAGCATCTCTCTGATCAGTTGGTTATGTTTCTTGGCTTAGTTATTGTTCTTACCGCCCCGTGGTCACTACGTGATCACGAGGCAGCCAGACGCCTGTCCAGTCACCTTCCCCCCCTCCCGCTCTTCTATAGAGTCGGGGGGATGGGTCGGTCTGCCCATGCTCGCTCCGCATACCCGAGCCTGCCTCCCTCTCTCCCCCCCCAGGCGGAGGGAGTAGAGGGACGGGACAGACCCAGACTGGACTCGACCTCTCCGGCTTCTTTCTCGGTCCGGGGGGCCCGGATGGTAAGGTGGGGGGGGACTGGCCTTTCCCCCCTCCGTTGCTACCCCGTCGCTCCGTTGCTAGCCCGAGTCTGTATGTCCTCTTGCTCTTTCCCACCTTACTAGGGCTCCTTTACCACCGGAGACCTGGCATCCAGCGGAAAGGGGCTAGTCCACCCAGCAGGGTGGACCGGAGCATACAGTCGGTCCCTTCTAACCACTCCGTCTCGCGGAGTTACAACACTCCGTCACGCACTGGACTTAGTCCGGTACGTTCGAATTTTTAGGTTTAAGATCTATTATGTTAAACATTTAAGTTTATCTTAAGTACCTTAAACCATCCCCCCTCCCTTCCTGTTCCACCGGATCCCTCCGGGGTTATAGCCTATTCAGGCGATTAAGGGAGGGGTTATGCCCAAAATTTTTCAGAGCTCCGGCATGCAACGGAGTTCTTTTGTCCTTTAGCCTGTAAGTGATAGTCTTTAAGATACTCATGTGTCTTTTCACTTACAGACCACCAACTGTGAGCATCCGGGATGCGCCGCCACACTTCAGGACCCTTGTGGACACGAAGTTTGCCGGTCCCATGCTCCATGCGCGACTCCGCACGGGGACATCCAGGTCTGGTACCACGAGACGTGTACCATATGTTACGATCTGGTGAGCCAGCTCTTAGACGGGGTAAGTATTCTAACTCCGTTAAATGGTTCTCATTTTTTATAGTGCTTAAGTTTTTACATTAATCACTCTAACTTAAGGTAAAATTCAGGGGGCCTTATAGCCCCTATAATTTTAAGTTACGCTTTAAGTTAGTTTTAGTTTTAAGTTATTCTTAAATCTAATCAATACCCTCTCTTCCAGGCTCCGGCTGTGAGGGATACCGCACTGGCAACCCTGCGGGCCTGGGTCGGCGGTTTCGGGAAGAACGCCGCCAAGGGTATGCCCTACATCCTTGAGAAGAGGTTGGCGGTACTAATCTTCCCCGGAGGCAAGGCGACAGGCTACGTCGACCCAGCAGATGCGGCCCCGACTATCGCCTTCATCCAGCAACAGCTGGCTGCCTCGTTGACAGACCAAGGCCAGGACATCTCCTCGGAAGTCGCGACGCTTGACATTAATGTAGAACCCATGGTAGGTGTAGACGACCTGTTGGTCGAGGTAGGTAAGTTGGACACCCAAGGGATACCCTTGGGTGCTACTGGTTCTTCTACTCCTGCCAACCTCACCATCCTTTCCAAGGCTTTACGGGTAATGAGTTGTATACTTCTCCTGACGCTTCAGTTAGACCGAAGGTCAAGGGTCAAACAGTGAAAACCTTGACGAAGACGTCGTCGTCGTCTAAGAAGACGGCTTCGGCGTCATCCTCTCGTAAGTCTCCGGCTGGGAATCCCGGAGCAGAGAGATCTAAAGCTTCTGGGTCCGGCTCTAAGTCCTCGAGGAGTAGATCCTCCAGGGAGAGATCTCACACTCCAGCGGAGTCGTTAGTTCCGCTACCCTTGGTTCCAGTTCAGGGCCACCCTTCCACCTCCGCAGCAGCTCCGGCTTTAGACGCCAACGCTGGCCTCTTACAACAGGTGGGCGATCTGGTTGGGTCCCTGAAAAATAGCATGGAACAAATGTTCTCTCGGTTGTCGGATAGGATTACCTCTCAGGACACCATTATAGCCGGACTGAGCCAAGCTCCTCTAGCCTCTCCTCCACCTTTCAGCACAGGTGGAGAACAACTTCCCCCGTATGACTCTCTTCCTCCGTTCTCAATGAACAACCCTTGGAGAGTAGCGTCATACGCCCCCTTCCAAGACGGGCTCATCTCTATCCCGGAATGTGGAACTCGGAGGATTGAGGACTTCGAGTTCTACCCGGAAGACTTCAGCCTCCGTTCATCGGCTACGCCAGGCTCACCGCCGCCTCAGCCATGACTCGGGATGACAAAGTACCACCAGACAGTCCTCTATTCACGTGACCAGGCTCAGAGAGAATGGCTCAGGTGTCTAGAGGACATGGATTGTTCCAATACGAAAATCCAACCTTTCAAGAGCCCGTTTTACGATCTTTACGATGGAAGAGAGTACCCGCTCCCTTTCCTGACAAAGATCGCGAATACGGACTATTCCAGCAGCCCAGAAGGGGGATTCCATGCTCAACTGAAGGAAGCAGATCCTACATATCCTCTACTTCCTTCAGCCGGTGAATTGTGGGAAGACTTACCTAACACCTTCTCAGCGGGCAAACTCAAACCAGACTGTGCTATGGAGCAGTTTGGTGAGAAGCTACCTAGGCTTCCAGATAGCCTTATTCAGGCAGAATTCGAAGCCAAATCGCGGTTAGCCAGGTCCATTAATTCCATGGCTATGACCGAGGTGGCTACCATTGCCTATGGGTCGGAACCGCTCTTCAAGCTTCTTACCAAATCTTTGACTCAAACGGTGCAGTCAGATATGTTTGAGTTTGCCACTGCTAGGACGAATTGTAGGAAGCATGTCCTACAAGAAGCAACTATTCGGCACGAGCCGAATAAGTTGCTTGCGTCAAACATCTGGGGAGCAGACCTCTTCCCAGAAGCGATGGTGAAGGAGGTTCAGTCAGAGCTACGAGATTGAACCAGAGCCTTAAGGACGTTGGGGTCTTACAGCCAAGAGACGACAGGAACCAAGTCGGTAAGGGTAAGGCTCAGAGGAACTCCTAGACGTTTCCAGCCCTACCAGAAGAAGAAGCAACCACGCTTTTCTCAGCAAGTTCCGGCTGTTCCCTTGGTGCAAACAGCCCAACCTTCCACCTCAAAGGCTCAATCACAGCCGATTTACGTTATCTCCCCTCAGCCTCAGCCCTCCACCTCTTACGCCCTCTCTCCAGCCTACAACCAGGTCTTCGAGGGTCAAGCTTCACAGAAGTATGACCGCTCGGGTAAGGGAGGCAGAGGTAAGCGATCCTTTCGTGGGAGAGGATCGGGAGGTCCCTTCAATAGGGGAAAACATTTCAGGGAGGCCGAGGAGGCTACCAGAACCAATGAGGAATTTCAGGTAGGAGGGAGGCTGTTTCACTTTCGCCACCGGTGGAACTTCAGCAAGTGGGCACAGAGCATTGTGTCAAAAGGCCTGGGTTGGAGCTGGTTAGCGAACCACCCCATCCAGACCTTTCCGCCAACTTCCTTCAAGGAATTGACGGAGTATGCGGAGGATCTCCTTCAGAAAGGAGCTATAGCGAGAGTCAAAAGATTAAAATTTCAAGGACGCTTGTTCAGCGTGCAAGAAAGGCTCACAAAAAGAAGGGTAATCTTAGACTTGTCCCGCTTAAACTTAGCCATTCGCTGCGACAAGTTCAAGATGCTCACGATCTCGCAGGTGCGGACCTTACTTCCCCGTGGGGCCGTCACCACCTCTATCGATCTTACAGACGCTTACTATCATATCCCTATTGCAAGACACTTCCGTCCGTATCTGGGTTTCAAGATAGGAGACCAGACATTCTCCTTCAAGGTAGTTCCTTTCGGGCTCAACGTAGCACCCAGGGTGTTTACGAAGCTGGCGGAAGTAGTAGTTCAACAACTCAGATCGCAAGGGGTTATGGTAGTAGCGTATCTCGACGATTGGTTGATCTGGGCCTCAACAGTCGAGGAATGCAACAAACGCACACTGAAAGTGATTCAGTTCCTGGAATATCTAGGCTTCAAGATAAACAGGACCAAGTCAAGACTCACTCCAGAGTCAAACTTTCAGTGGCTAGGCATTCAATGGAATCTATCCTCCCATACTCTGTCGATTCCATCATCCAGAAGAGGAAGGAAAATAGCGAAGTCAGTCAAGCAATTTCTGAGTCACAAACTGGCTTCAAGAAGATCTCAGGAAAGGATCCTGGGTTCTCTCCAGTTTGCATCAGTGACGAACATCCTAATGAAAGCCAAACTGAAAGACCTAACCAGAATCTGGCGCTCACGAGCAAATGTCAGGTCCAGGGACAAATTATCCTCAGTCCCTCTGATTCTAAAGAATCGACTCCGGCCGTGGGCGAAAGTCAAGAACTTGTCGTTGTCAGTGCCCCCTTCAGTTTCCTCCACCAGGGATCACCATCCACACAGACGCTTCATTAAGCGGTTGGGGAGGATATTCCCAGTTCAAGAATTGGTTCAAGGAACGTGGGTCACCTCAGTTTCCGTCAGTTCCATATAAACGTACTGGAAGCAATGGCAGTGTTCTTGACTCTAAAAAGGTTACGTCCGCCAAAATACTCCCACATAAAGCTAGTCCTGGACAGCGCAGTGGTAGTACATTGTGTAAAACAGAGGAGGCTCCAAGTCACATCATCTAAATCATGTCATGGTAGCCATCTTCTCCCTGGCGAACAAGTTCAGTTGGCATCTCTCCTCACTCACATAGCTGGAGTGAGAAACGTCATAGCAGATGCTCTATCCCGATCAGTACCTCTAGAGTCGGAATGGTCACTGGACAACAGTTCGTTCCAATGGATTCTTCAGAGAGTTCCAGGTCTACAGGTGGATCTCTTCGCATCTCAACCGAACCACAAACTTCCGTGTTATGTGGCCCCAACCTGGACCCTCTGGCCTATGCCACGGACGCCCTGGCTCTAGACTGGAACAACTGGGTGAGAAGATGTCTTTCCTACAGTGAATCTTCTCATGAAAGTGTTAAACAAACTCAGGACATTCAAGGGTCAAGTGGCTCTAGAGCCCAGACTGGCCGAAGAGCAATTGGTACCCTCTCATTCTGGAACTGGGTCTTCGCCCTCTTCGGATCCCCAATCCCAGGCTCTCCCAGTCAGTACAAACGAAGACTGTGTTCGCTTCCTCAGGGATTCTCAAAACCCTAACTTTATGGATTTCATGAAGTTTGCAGCGAAAAGGGATGCGAACATTGACCCTCAGAATATTCTCGTCTTGGAATCCGATAAAAGAGATTCAACTTTGAGACAGTATGATGCTGCTGTCAAAAAGTTAGAACCTTCCTGAAAGAATCAGATATTAGGATCATGACAATCAATTCAGCTATATCCCTTTTTCAGATCCTTATTTGAAAAAGGCTTAGCAGCTAGCACAATTACGACAAACAAATCAGCCTTGAAAAAGATTTTTTCAATTTGGGTTCAACATAGACTTGACAGATTCCTACTTCTCGTCTATCCCAAGGCGTGTGCTAGACTTAGACCTTCTGTAAGGCCTACGTCAGTATCATGGTTCTTAAACGATGTTCTAAAACTGGCTTCAGAAACCAATAATGACACATGCTCGTTTATAATGCTCTTAAGAAAAAACCCCTTCCTTTTATTAAGCTTGCCTCAGGAGCTAGAATTTCAGAACTGTCGGCTTTATCCAGAGATCCGGATCATATTCAGTTCCTTCCCACAGGGGAAGTGCTACTGTCTCCGGAACGTAGCTTTATAGCTAAGAATGAAGATCCTTTGATGAGGTGGGAACCTTGGAAGGTACTACCCCTTCCACAAGATGTATCTCTTTGCCCAGTTTCAACCTTACGAGCCTTTCTATCTAGGACCTCCTCATCCTCATCGGTCCTCCTCTTTAAGAGAGAAAAAGGTGGCACTTTATCTATTAAAGGCATCAGGCAACAAATCCTGTACTTCATTAAACAAGCCAATCCTGACTCTTTCCCTAAAGCACATGATGTCAGGGCAGTAGCCACCTCAATTAACTATTTCCAACATATGAACTTCGATGAGTTGAAAAAGTATACTGGATGGAAATCGCCGACAGTTTTCAAACGTCATTACTTAAAGTCCTTGGAAGCTCTGAAATTTTCAGCAGTTGCAGCGGGGAACATAGTTTCCCCTGACTCTAGCTAATCTTTAGTAGAAGATCCAGTCCTCCTTTCTACCTGCCAATCACCCAAACAGTTTGTCTATTCCTGCCTCGTTCATTTACGGTCACTTGTGTCTTAGCTGCTATTATGATGATGTGGTGGGTGTCCCTTATTTTTTTGCTAGGGACACTCACAATTGATGATGAATATTGATCTTGTGGATGTCATCCCCTTATTTTTATGCTAGGGGATACATCTTATTGTAATGTTTACGGGTTTTGTATATTAAGTTATATACATTCCTTTATATATGATTATGATTGAGTTTGTTTGTTCAACTTATTATGTTAATTGCTCTATAATTTTTGATACATAAGCTTTACACAGATACCATTTTGGTACATATATGCCTTATTACCTCTGTATATATGTAAATTACCTTAAGTTAAGAAATATTATTAGAATTAAGTGTAATTTAAGCAATATTTCTATTTTGTATCACTGTGTATATGTATCCTTATTAGCAATTATATTCTTTTACTTTTATTTTATCTTTTATTTGAGACCTCTTTTTATTTTGTTAATTTTCTTTACAATCTTGTGCTATTTCTCTGGTACGATTTCGCGCAGCGACACGAGTGAGCCCAGGAAAAGACACGAGCTGAGCCCAGAAAAGGGATTGGTTGCCACGTAAGGATTTCTGGGATTTTCTGGCGATTGGCTCGTTGTGTCGCCAGCGAAATCCCGCCCTACCCATCCCATCGCCAAGATTGTCTGCTAACTTCAGGATGGCCACCAGAGGCGCAGCAGTCGGCAGCATGGGATGGAGTAGTAGTAGTAGGTGCTGCCCACTCTGTGGGTCGGCTCTCCTCTTGGGGGATTTTGTAGTGGGAGAATTCTTTTGGCATTTGGCTCGTGGTAGTGGTCTCACTCGCCATAGTGTTCATACCGACACCCTCTTGGAGGGTGAGCGAGTCAGTTATATGACTTTTTCTTTATTTATTTATTCTCTGGAGTGTTAGTACATTTACCCTAGAAATAATAGATTAAAGGATATTTTACCGCTGGCGACACGAGCCAATCGCCCAGAAATAGATTTTTCCTTACGTCAAAATCCCTTTTCTATAACATTCCTCAGGTTGGCTACAAGACCTTCTGTCTGGCTAGTTATTCCATCTTTTAGAAATAAGTAGTTTCCTCCTCCCTACTCTATGATTGCACTTTTTCTACTTTTCACTTTGATTTCTTCACTGCCTCAGCTATTTACTTTGCTCCTGCACTTGGGTAAGATGTAACTTTTCTCTTATTTTTAATTTGGCCACAAAATTCAACCCCTGATCTTTTACTACAGAACCTCCAATTAAGGTTGTTTCCTCTTCTGTTTCTAGGAGCACAGCAAATCTATTTGATGTGCTTATATTGGGGGACAATTGGGTTTTCTAGCTGCTATCACTCTTCTACCAACAGCTCTCTTGAATTCATCATTTCTATCCTTGTAATCTTCTCTCTTTGTACCTTGTCTAGTGCTTGTATCAGTTTCATTTCTGTTTTAGGCTTAACCAATTGCTTTTTAATCTCCACTATACTCTCTCTGATTTCTACTATGTCATTGTTCTCTCTCTTAAGTTTTGTCAATTCTCTTCTTATGTCTCCACATTCCCTTTCCATCCTGTCTTCTCTTGCCTTGCCTTTAAGTTTGTCCTTTGCCAGCTCCTTTAGTTCCTTTGATATTTCTTCTACTTCCTTCCTCAGTTTAGTTATCTCTTGTTCTTGTTGACAGAAGTGACAGACACAGACTACCTAGCTTTGATGTGCATGCCTCTTTGTAGTTTATGCACCACTTGTTTACTTTGCATTTTGCACGTATGTGCTTTAATTTTAACACTATTGGGTCATCTCTGTTTTAGTCTTGTCTTCATTATTTTTATCTGAGCTTTAGTTATTTCTATTGTGACCAGTTGAAAAGGAAAAAGGGGTTGTGGTTGAGTACTCCCACACTCGCTGCATCTGCTTGTCCAAGGACAGATTTCCATAGTTTGCCGCCAGGATACCTCTCTTTCGCTGCCACACTAAAGGTGAGTTTACACTAGGCTTCACCCCATCCTGCATGCATGAGACTCATCACCAACTCCTCCCAAAGTCTTGTTAGCCCTGCCTACTGGACTGCTCTTCAAGAGTCATGCCACACCACTAACTCACCCTAATGAGCACTCCAGTAGGCGGGGCTAACAAGAATTTGGGAGGAGTTGGTGATGAGTCTTACACATGCAGTGGGGTGAAGCCTAGTGTAAACTCACCTTAACATATGGTCTCCCTGTTGTTAGACGATCCCAAACGAGAGAGAGAGAGAGAGAGAGAGAGAGAGAGAGAGAGAGAGAGAGAGAGAGAGAGAGAGAACAAAAATACTTATGCACATTAAAAATATCTAATACACTAATGGAAGTTTTTACCAGTGTAAAAGGAAAATGGAACGACTTCAGTACTATGAGAGAAAATAGTAATGCTTATGTAGTATATAGTGGTAACTTGATTAGTGGTCAAACATTCTGCAAGATAGATTGATTTAATTTGTATATAAGATATGATTTGTATTAAACATTTTATAGATATTTTGCTGTATTTACATTTGTATTAATATTTGAAAATTAGTAAATCATTGTTATAAGATTTTAGGGGTGTGTATACTTAAAATTTGTCACTGCCTTTATGTAGTTTTAGGATTGCTGTACTACCCGTATAAATATCTTCAAGGGTTCTAACATAAGATTCATCTATTCTCTGTTTTTGACGGGCTTTCATTACTGCTGAAAGTTTTGACAGAATCAAAAGCTCTCTCATAGTCTCCAAATGTCATACATAGTGGTTTGTCATACCCTGTTGATTTTTCCTTTAGCTGGTTAATTACTTGGATATGGTCAGTTGTTGAATACCTGCTTCTAAAACCTGCCTGTCCTCTTGGTTGATTAAAGCTAGCTGTCTTTCTATTCGGCCTAATATGATCTTGGTAAATATTTTATATATTACTTATAGTAAACTTATTGGGCGGTAATTTTCAGGTCTTTTGTGTCTCCCTTTTTGTGAATTAATTTAATGATAAATTTTTCCAAGCTGAAGGTATAGAGCATTCTTGCAAGCATTTTGTGTAAAGTTCAGAGTTTTACTATTATGAAATCTCCTCCTCCTGTTATTGAATAAACTATTAGGCCATCTTCTCCTGCTGCTTTTGGTACCAGCTCAGGTGTTGCATTATTTCAGTTGACAAAGTTATTTCCTATATCACTATTGTACAGCATTGTATAGAAATCCTCAGCAATTTTTATCACTCCATCTCTTTTCTTTTTTCATCAGCTTGATGCTTCTTCCCTTGTTTAATGTTTCCTTAATTTTGGTCTTGTTGTGTTTACGAATTGAGAAACGAGTTTAACAGGGAGACCCCATCTCTCCTAAATTATTCACAGCGTGCCCAGAAGAAGTTTTTAAGAATTTAGATTAGGAAAATGTAGGAATTATCATTAATGGGGAATACCTTAACAACTTAAGATTTGCAGATGACATAGTTCCGCTTAGTGAATCACGGGAGGAATTACAAAGGATGATAGAAGACTTGAATAGAGAAAGCAGAAATTTAAGGCTGAGGATGAATATGAGTTAAACAAAGATAAAGTTCAATGAAAATGCAGACAAAAAACAAGGGTTATGGACGAACCTCTAGAGATTTTTAATGAATATACGTATTTAGGACAGACAGTAAGTGTTTTCCCAGGACATGAGACTGAAATGAAAAGAAGGATAAGCATGGGATGGAGAGCTTTTGCTAAACAAAATGATATGAAAAGTAAAATGCCTCTTTCTCAAAAAATAAAATATTTAATCGGATGGTCCTACCAGTATTAACTTATGCATCAGAAACTTGGAGGCTTACTAAGGCCTTAGAACATAAGCTACTTACAACTCAAAGAGCTATGGAAAGAATAGTGATGGGAATAACACTAAGAGACGGAAAAAGAGCAGTATGGATACAAGAGCAAACTAAAGTAGAGGATATTCTAACAACAAGTAAGAAAAAGAAATGGGTGTGAGCAGGACATATGATGAGAATGTCAGATAATAGATGGACGAAAAGAATAACAGAATGGGTCCCTAGGGATTGCAAACGAAGCAGGAAGAGAAGACGATGGATTGATGAGCAAAGAAAATTTACAGGTAGAGACTGGCATAGAGAGACCATAAACAGAAGGGAGTGGAAGGACATGTTTGAGGCCTTTGTCCTGCAGTGGACTAGCAATGGCTGATGATGACGATGATGATACTTTTGGGAACAGTTGTATGAGGGTAATCTAAGATGACTTTGGGTGTTTTGGGGTGCTGCTTTGAGGTGTACTTTTGTTTGAAATGATATTAAATTCTTTTAGTATGGTAATTTAGGCATAATATTTTTTTAACTAATAACTTATGGAGTGTACTGTGAAAATAGGCAGTTATAAGAATTTTAGTTTAAGGGGTACAGGGTGTTTGGCAGTTATAAGCTTTTTTTTTTACAGGGGTTTATGCATTTTTGCGCTGGGTTCTTGAACCTATCCCCGCCACGAAAAAGTCAGGTAGCATTGAATATATATATATATATATATATATATATATATATATATATATATATATATATATATATATATCTAATAAAAGGAGCCCATAAAAACACCAAAATGTAGAGAGAAAAGTACTATATTTCAGAGACTGCTGTCTCTCTCTTCAGGTATATGAATGAGAAAAGTTTACAGAAAAGGTGGTATTTATACCAAGAGATTCGTCCACAAGTAAAGCCAATTTAGGTCACCCCCGACTGATAATCTTCCTTTAATCTTCTTAAGCGTTGGGTTGAATGAACACTGCGTCGACGATGTCTGATGTCCAATTCCCTTTTGAGATGTTCATTACCTGCTTCTCTTTTATTAAGGCCGATTCCATCATTTGACTCTTGTACCGGCAGTTGCTGCTATAAATTACACGTGACATATTCCAGTTTATTCTATGGTTATGTTCATTTATATGATTGAAATAGCCCGAGTTCGTTGTCCACACCTAACTGACCGTTTTGTGTTGTATTAATCTCTGGGGAAGTGATTTACCTGTAAATCCGATGTAAGATTGGTCACAGTCCTGGCATGGGATCTCATATACCCCCGAGTCCTTTGGGCGATGTCTTTTGTTGGACGTTAATCAGGGATTTGGCTAAGGTATTTGGGTAGGTAAATGCAAAAAGGGTTGGATTTCCCAAGGTGTGAGTTACTCTCTTAATCGTCTCCAGGTGGGGAATTTTTATTTTATTGTTGGGTGTGTCTCTGGTCTTGTCTTTGGGGGTCGGTAGAAAATTACGTTTGCTTTTGAATTGCTTCTCAATTATATGGTCAGGATACTTTAAAGATGAGAGTTGCTTGCGAATTAGTTCAAATTCTTTTTCCAGGAAATCTGGGAACAAATTCGTAAGGCTCTTAAGAATAGGTTGCTAGCTAGACTTATCTTGATAGTATTGTCATGATAGCTAAAGTAGTGAATATATGAAAGTGAGAACGTTGTTTTCTGTATATGGTAAATTTGTATTCTGTCGTGTCTCTGATTATTAAAACATCAAGAAAAGGAATTTTGTTGTCTGTTTCCCATTCAACTTTAAATTTGATGCTGGGCACTAATGCGTTTAATTTTGAGAGGAATTCATTAAAATTACCCCACTTATTATCCCAAAATGTTAGTATGTCATCCACGTATCTCATCCCACAGCATGTTTTTGGGTTTTATTGCATTTATTACTGTAGTTTCAAAGTATTCCATGTACAGATTGGCTAAAATAGGACTTAAAGGACTACCCATACTACACCCGAATTTTTGCTTGTAGAATGATTCCCCGAATGAAAATACGTTATTAGATGCACATAATTCAACTAACTTTATTATTTTGTCAAGTGCCAAAGGGAAATGATCTGAATAGGGGGATAATTTTTCCCTTAAAAACAAAACTGAAGAACGTCCTGTACTGGTACTTTTGTGAATAGGGAGTCTACGTCAAGGCTTAAAAGTTTTATGTTGTGAAGTGGTATATGTGCTTCTCTGAATTTGTGACAAAAGTCTTCCGAATGTTTGATGTGACTGGGAGAAAAAGTGCCTAAAAAAGGAGAAAGGAGGCCAGCTAACCATTTAGAAATTTTGTAATTGAAAGCTCCGGCGCATGAAACGATGGTCTGAATGGAAGATTGTCTTTGTGAGTTTTGGAAGACCATAAAAGTAGGGTAATTTAGGATTATTACTTTAAATTTCTCTAATAGTTCAATACTCTTTTTGTCTTGGCCAATTAATCTTTACTTTCCGAAAAAATTCTGTGGGAAAACGTTCTGGAAGGGGATTTTTCGTCAGTTTTTCGTATAAGTATGTGTCGCTAAGGAGCTGGTTGATTTTGTCGAGGTAGAAAGTCTTTGTCCATTATTACAATTTTGCCCGTCTTGTCGGATCTACTTATTATAACATCTAACTTTTTTAGCGAGTGGATGGCTATCATGAATCTGCGGGGACAGGATATTTTCTTATGAAGGGTCAGTTAAAGCATTTAGTAACTCCTTTTAAACATATCTCTTCACGGCTGTAGTTTTTTTTGTCAGATATGAATTTATCAAAGCCACTATGAAGTCTAGGTTGTTTTTGCGGTCTGGCAAAATTGTAATAATGGACAAAGACTTCTACCTCGACAAAAATCACCAGCTCCTTAGCGACACAAATACTTACGAAAAACTGACGAAAATCCCTCCCAGAACGTTCCCTACAGATATTTTTTCGGAAAAGTAAGATTAATTGGCCAAGACAAAAAGAGTATTGAACTATTAGAGAAATTTAAAGTAATTAATCCTAAATTACCCTACTTTTATGGTCTTCCCAAAACTCACAAGACAATCTCTTCCATTCAGACCCATCGTTTCATGCGCCGGAGCTTTCAATTACAAAATTTCTAAATGGTTAGCTGGCCTCCTTTCTCCTTTTTTTAGGCACTTTTTCTCCCAGTCACATCAAACATTCGGAAGACTTTTGTCACAAATTCAGAGAAGCACATATACCACTTCACAACATACAAAAACTTTTAAGCCTTGACGTAGACTCCCTATTCACAAAAGTACCAGTACAGGACGTTCTTCAGTTTTTAAGGGAAAAATTATCCCCCTATTCAGATCATTTCCCTTTGGCACTTGACAAAATAATAAAGTTAGTTGAATTATGTGATCTAATAACGTATTTTCATTAGGGGAATCATTCTACAAAGCAAAAATTCGGGTGTAGTATGGGTAGTCCTTTAAGTCCTATTTTAGCCAATCTGTACATGGAATACTTGAAACTACAGTAATAAATGCAATAAAACCCAAAAACATGCTGTGGATGAGATACGTGGATGACATACTAACATTTTGGGATAATAAGTGGGTAATTTTAATGAATTCCTCCTCACAAAATTAAACGCATTAGTGCCCAGCATCAAATTTTAAAGTTGAATGGGAAACAGACAACAAAATTCCTTTTCTTGAGTTTTAATAATCAGAGACACGACAGAATACAAATTTACAATATACAGAAAACCAACGTTCTCACTTTCATATATTCACTACTTTAGCTATCATGACAATACTATCAAGATAAGTCTAGCTAGCAACCTATTCTTAAGAGCCTTACGAATTTGTTCCCCAGATTTCCTGGAAAAAGAATTTGAACTAATTCGCAAGCAACTCTCATCTTTAAAGTATCCTGACCATATAATTGAGAAAGCAATTCAAAAAGCAAACGTAATTTTCTACCGACCCCCTAAAGACAAGACCAGAGACACACCCAACAATAAAATAAAAATTCCCCACCTGGAGACGATTAAGAGAGTAACACACCCCCTGGGAAAATCCAACCCCTTTTTGCCTTTACCTACCCAATACCTTAGCCAAATCCCTGATTAACGTCCAACAAAAGACATCGCCCAAAGACTCGGGGTATATGAGATCCCATGCCAGGACTGTGACCAATCTTACATCGGATTTACAGGTAAATCACTTCCCCAGAGATTATACAACACAAACGGTCAGTTAGGTATGGACAACAGAACTCGGCATATTTTCAATCATATAAATGAACATTAACCATAGAATAAAAACTGGAATGTCACGTGTAATTTATAGCAGCAAACCTGCGGTACAAGAGTCAAATGATGGAATCGGCCTTAATAAAGAGAAGCAGGTAATGAACATCTCAAAAGGGAATTGAACATCAGACATCGTCGACGCAGTGTTCATTCAACCAACGCTTAAGAAGATTAAAGGAAGATATCAGCGGGGGTGACCTAAATTGGCTTACTTGTGGACGAATCCTCTTGGTATAAAATACCACCTTTTCTGTAAACTTTTCTCATTCATATACCTGAAGAGAGAGACAGCAGTCTCTGAAATATAGTACTTTCTCTCTACATTTTGGTGTTTTTATGGGCTCCTTTTATTAGATGGAATTCTGTTGTTACAGAACACCTTTACCAGTCATATATATATATATATATATATATATATATATATATATAATTTATATATAGATATATATATATATATATATACATATATATATACATATATATATATATATATATATATATATATATATATATATATATATCATATATATATATATATATATATATATATATGTATATATATATATGTATATATATAATTATATATATATATATATATATATATATATATATATATATATATATATATATATATATACATATTTATATATATATACATATTTATATATATATACATATATATATATATATATATATATATATAGATATATATATATATATATATATATATATATATATAGAAGAATCAATAGGGTTAGCAGACCCGACCAACATCCAGGTTTGGAAGACGGTAAAGGCATGTCTTCACAAGTATCGTTTATTACAACCGACGTTAACATCACATGAATGCATCCTCAAGGCTGGAAATTATATATTAATAAACTAAATCATCACTCACTCATAAAAAATCTAAAAAAAGCACAACAGATATTTGACATTTACAAATACAAATTAAAACGAGAACTTGAAAGGATCACCTACCAAGGTAAGAGATAAAAAGTGACTAAAAAGGCAGAGAAAATTAACATAAGTAAGAAATGACTAAACAGAACGTGGAGAGTAAACAAACAGGCAGTTATGGTAAAAACAGTTGCGTGGAACAGGCAGTTATGCTAAAAACAGTTGTGTGGACGACGATTGGGTATTTAGTGTTGGTACACTGGTCTTAATAAGAAGGGACTCCACCAGGGTTGGGCTCCAATTTTTATAGTTCATGCAATTTAAATTTCAAGTTGAATTCTCTCTCTACCCTCCTCCACAGGGCATACTCTCTGACATCCACCCCTGGTCAGCTTTCATAAAGAAGTGGAGTTTTTGGCAAATTTCTTCCGCAATAATTGTTTTCCATCCCATTGTTTCCATAGAGTCCTTAATAAGCTCCTAACCACTAAAATGAAACCAGCCTATTCCCATATATACCGCTCCAAAGTTATGTATTTATGCTAAGTTCCCTTTCCTTCACGATAAAAGCTTTAAAAAGAAATTCATGAATATAATTCATAACGAACTGCCAGCAGTTAATTTGAAGTTGATCCCACGAATCCTCTAAGTATACGTTCTTTTTTCAGAGTGAAGGACAGACTGAGCCCTTCCTTGACATCCAACATTGTTTATAAATATACCTGTCCCAGATGTAGTCTGGGATCCTACGTTGGATGTACAAGGAGGCTTCTCAAGGTCCGTTTCTGCTCCCATCAAGGTGTCAGCTTTAGGACAGATGCAGATTGTCCAATCCCGAATTATCTAATTATTCGGAATCACTCTCAGATTTGTGGTGCCCCGCTTGGACAATCAATGATTTTAAGATTATTGGATCAGCAAGTAGAGACGACGATTGATGGTGCTGGAGTCCCTTCTTATTAAGAACCAGTGTACCAACACTAAATACCCAATCGTCGTCCACACAACTGTTTTTAGCATAACTGCCTGTTCCCACGCAACTGTTTTTACCATAACTGCCTGTGTTTGTTTACTCTCCACGTTCTGTTTAGTCATCTTCTTCGTTCTGTTTAGTCATCTTCTTATGTTAATTTTCTCTGCCTTTTTAGTCACTTTTTATCTCTTACCTTGGTAGGTGATCCTTTCAAGTTCTCGTTTTAATTTGTATTTGTCAAATGTCAAATATCTGTTGTGCTTTTTTAGATTTTTTATGAGTGAGTGATGATTTTAGTATTCTTAATATATAATTTCCAGCCTGAGGATGCATCATGTGATGTGAAACGTCGGTGTAATAAACGATATCTTGTGAAAGACATTCCTTTACCTCTTCAACCTGATATATTATATATATATATATATATATATATATATATATATATATATATATATATATATATATATATATATACTATATACATACAGTGAAACCTCGACATACTAAAGTCCCTACTTACGAAAAATCCAAGTTACGAAAGCAAAGACGAAGATTTTTTTTGCTTTGTATACGAAAATAATTCAGGTTGTGAAAGGGTAAAGTCTGAGATTCACCCGGTCCACCGAGAACCATTTTAAAACTTGCGCGCCGCCAACTGTGTAGACTCGCCACCATCCTTCCGCTCTCCCATTGGTTCCTGATGCTAGTCACCGCCATAAGATCCTGCTCTCATATTGGTCAGCATCATGTCTTTATGTAAAGGCGTTCCTTGACCATTTTTTGCGGCAGCGTTATCGTAAACACTGGAATTCGTTCGTTCGCATATATTTCATTTGTTGAACGTAAATTCGTGTTAGTGATTCGCTTTCGTTGTACTGTAAGTTACTTTATCGTGTTGTGTGTGAACTTAATTACTTACGTTATTAGCCATGGGTCCCAAGAATGTTG
>NC_087205.1:48689475-48709475 GCF_015104395.2 Macrobrachium nipponense | reverse complement strand
TGATTAAAGCGGACTGAGTTAGTTTTCGAATTAATCCCATACGAGAAAAATACTTGAACAATCAGCACAAAATATAACAAGACAAGCTTCATGTTGGAGCCTGCAAATAGCAAAATATATGTAATTACACATGTTTTTAAAAAAATAACCATCACATGAAATAAAATGGTATACAGAGAGAAAATTTATATATAGTATATATATATATATTATATATATATATATATATATATATCTATATATATATATATATATATTATATATATATATATAGTATATATATATATATATATATATATATATATATATATATGTTATAATATATGAGATTTTTTTCATACAAACCCATAATGGGTTAAACCCTTACATTGCACCTTATATACTGTGTGTATGTCAGTAGGTTTGTTTATGTTCTGAACTTTCAGCCTATTTGCCACCAAAAGTTCGAGGATTACAAATGGTCCTTCGAATTTCAGTGTTAGTTTGTAGTTCAGACCTTTTCGTACATACACTTGTATATATATTAAATTGCCTACTGCATATTGTTTCGTTTGTTTTGCATTTTTATTGTAATTATTTTTTATGATTATTTGAGCTTCTTCAAGATTCTTACGAAGTATATTGAACCTGTTTACACTAACATTCACAATATCCTTAAGAGGATCTGATAAATTGGTAGTGGGTTTGAGAATATGAAAAGGTGTCCTCGTGGGTGCGCTGTAGATTGCTTCGTGTAGCGACATTTTAATAGAGTGGTGATAACTGATTGAGAGGGCTTGATACAGCAGGGATGGCTATGTCACACACAATTAGGGTCCATACCCCTAAGGTAAACTAGTGGATTCAGGGTGATAAATCATAATATTGATTTTCTGTATGCCTAGGAATACACACAAGGAATTAAGAAAGAGATTGTTGAATTCTCCGCCAGAGTCGGGAGACGATCGTGTGTGGAATTCCGTGTCTACAAATATGACATTCATAGAACTTTCTTGCACATTTGATATCGGTTTTGCTCTTTAAAGGTATTAATTCTGTGCATCTGGTTAAGGCGTCAATTAACACTAAGAGGTGCTGGTTCCCTCTGTCAGACTTGTGAAATCCTGTTAATAAATCTAAGTGTACACGTTCAAAGGGTTTGTTTGGCACAGGGTAAGTTCCAAGACTGACAGGTGTCTTAGTGTGGCCTTTGTGTTTGTGGCAAATGTTGCAATTGTTTATATGTTTCTTAATATCTGTAGTCATTGTAGACCAGTAGAATAGCAATTTGGCTTTTTGTGACATGATAGAAAACCCAAGATGACATTATAAGGGATTGGAATGCAACCAGTTTAGGTCAGTTGGTATAAGAGAGATTGGGACCACCACCTGGTCATTAGTCGACTGCGGTGTATTTCGGGTTTACATAGTCACGGATCTACACAATATTATCCTTGATTATGAAATTTTGTTGCGAATATTTTGCATATTCCTTTTCTTTAGGATTTCCGTTCAAAGCGTTTATTATTTTACTTAACTGAGGGTCTTTCTGTTGTTCAGTTCATACAAGTTCAGCGCTCCAACCCATGTCTTCAACGTTTGGGTCAATGAATTCTCATGTTATAACGCCATTGTAATGGTTTGTATGGGTGTGGCAATATCTTCCAATTCAGCTAATGGATCTGAATACGTTGGTGTGGGGTTGCTTGATAGTGCATCAGCGATGATATTTGCTCTCCTAGGTAGATATCCTATCTTCATGCCAAAGTCCTGAATGATCATATGCCATCACATTCTTTTAGGGCTGTGGTTAAAGAAGTTGGTGAGAGGCTTATGGTCAGTAAGGGTCTTAACAGGATCGCCGTAAATTATGAACTTGAAATGCAGTAACGAATTAACAAATGCTAGCTGTTCTTTGTCTATTACTGCATATTTACTTTCAGAAGGCTTCAATTTACGTAAATAAAAAGCTATTGGGAAAAGCTGATTATCATATTGCTGAAGTAGTACCCCTCCTACCCCCTGTCTGAGGCGTCAGTTGCAATAAAGAATTCCTTACTGAAACCAAAGCAGGAATTTTAAGGTGGGGAGGTGTTCAATTTCTCCTTTAAAGTGTCAAATGCCTTATGATGCTTTTTTACCCATATGAAATCTGCACCTTTCTTCATAAGGTCAGTTAAAGGAGTGGCAATTAGTGAGTAGTTGTGCACAAAGCAGCGGTAATATCCTGAGAGGCCTAAAAGCTGTTGTACGCTCTTAACATTAGTAGGTACAGGAAAGTTGCTGATGGCTGAAACTTTATCATGGATTACTTTAAGACCTTGACGGGATACCGAAAAGCCCAAGTAGACTAGTTTGCACTTGAAGAACTCACATTTGGAGATTTTTACTCTTAAATTATGCTATCTTAATCTCTGGAGAACTAACTCAAGTTTATGTAAGTGCTCTTCTATGTTATTGGAAAAAATTACAGGATCGTTCATATAGGCGTGGAGAATTACAGCTAGCAGGTCACCAAACACTATATTAACCCTCTTACGCCGATTGGACGTATTAAACGTCGAGTCAAACTGTCTCCCGTATGCCGATTGGATGTATTATATGTCGACTCAAAAATTTTTTTTTTTAAATTCGCGGAAAAATATTTATAGGCCTACCAGCCGAAAACTTTTGAATCACACGCCTTGGGGGATGCTGGGAGTTCACGGATCAAGGCGTTGTTTTGTTTACAATCATTACGCAGGCACGCAAGCGCGAATTTCTTTCTTATCGCACTAAAAAGTATCAGTGACACATCTCAAAAATTATTTTGTTACTTTCACATAATTTTTGCACCGTTTTAAATTATCCATTACATGGAGTATTTTATATGAAAATGTGCGCAATTTCACGTAGAATACAACAACAAAAAATACTCATGATTATAGCTTTTATCAGTTTTGAAATATTTTCATATAAATAACGATAAGTGCCAAAATTTTAACCTTCGGTCAATTTTGACTCTACCAAAATGGTCAAAAAACGCAATTGTAAGCTAAAACTCTTATATTCTATCAATCAATTGCCTTCATTTTGCAACAAATTGGACGTCTCTAGCACAATATTTCGATTTATGGTGAATTTATGAAAAAACTTTTTCCTTAACGTCCGCGCGGTAACTCTTCCGAAATAAATTTTTTTTTTCCGTGCGATTGGTCGTAATGTTTGCAACCATTTTTAAATTTGCCGTTACATAAAGTTTTTTATATATGGAAATGTGTGCAATTTCATGCACAATACAACTAAAAACAAGCCATGGTTGTAGCTTTTATCAGTTTTGAAATGTTTTCATATAAATAACGATAAGTGCAAAAATTTCAACCTTCAGTCAAACTTTTGACTACCCGAAATTGGTTTGAAAAACGCAAGTTGTAGCTAAAACTCTTATATTCTAGTTATATTCATCTTTACCTTCATTTTGCAACGAATTTTTGAAGTCTCTTAGCACAATATTTCGATTTTATGGGTGAATTTATGAAAAAAAATAAAAAAAAAAAAAAAAAAAACATTTTCCTTACGTCTGCGCGGTAACTTCCGAAAAAAATCAGAAATTTTTTCATGCAATTGTCGAAATGTTTGCACCATTTAAAATTAGCCGTTACATAAAGTTTTATATATGAAAATGTGCACAATTTTATGCAGAATACAAAAAAAATGATTGAAGGTTGTAGCTTTTCTCTTTTTCAAAATATTTGCATATAAATCACGATAAATAGAAAAAAAACACGTTTGGTCAACTTTGACTCTACCGAAATAGTCGAAAAACGCAATTGTAAGCTAAAACTCTTACAATTTAGTAATATACAGTCATTTTTCTTCATTTTGAAACAAATTTGAAGTGTCTAGCACAATATTTAGATTTATGGTGAATTTAAAAAAAAAAAATTTCCCTCCGCGCGCCGATTCACGTCCGCAAATCTCCGAAATGCATACGTCGCATTCTCCTAATATTTGCTCCTTTTCTTATTAGGCATTTTATAGAGTTTCATATATGAAAATGTGCGCACATTCATGAAGAATACAAACAAAAATATTTGAAGGTTGTAGCTTTTTCTCATTTTTGCATATTTGCATATAAATATATATATAAAATTTTCGACATTCGGTCAACTTTAACTCGTTCGAAATGGTCAAAAACTGCAATTCTAAGCTAAAACTCTAACAGTATAGTAATATTCAATCATTTTTCTTCATTTTGAAACAAATTGGAAGTCTCTAGAACAATATTTAGATTTATGGTGAATTTTTAAAAAAAACATTTTTTTACGTCCGCGCATTACAAATTCATGCATCATTTTGTAATAATATTTTTTCTGTGTTGCTTTGATCGTTTTACAATGTGTTATATATCAAAATGATAGCAATATAGTGTACAATACAACGAAAAAAAAGTAACTCGTTAGCTTCAACTTTTTTTCGCACAGCTTGATTTGAATACAATTATGTATGAATTTTTTTTTCGCTACCATATATCGCATTATATATATATATATATATATATATATATATATATAATATATATATATATATATATATATATAGTATATATATATGATAATGATATATTTTTTCATTTCTGATGGTTGCAAACTAAACTTCAGGAGCCAAAAATGAACTCTTAATCTTGAAAACTAAGCGTGCTGTGATTTTTTGAAAAAATTAATTTTTCTGCTTCTGCGCTCACGGTTCCAACCCTACCCAAGCCTCAGGCTATACACGGAGGGACATTTTGGGTTTTTGGGCTTTTTAGGGCATTAGGTAGGCTAAGAGGGTTAATCAATGTTTCCCTCATGGAAAGGCTGATAGGGGCACAGCGTAAACCAAAAAGCATACGTAAATATTCATAATTTCCCCTTGTCATGCTAAAAGCTGTGTAAAGTGGGCTTTCTTTATCTAAGGGTACCGGGTGAAAGCCTTTAAGTAAGTCCAATGAAGTGAAATATTTATTGTGACCTAACATGGATAAGATGTCATCGGTACATGGCACCGGGAAATGATCAGGAATCGTTTCCTCATTTAGGTGATGGAAGTCAACACAGATTCGCCAAGTCCGATCCTTTTTTTTGCACAAAAATTAAAGGAAAATTATAAGGGCTATTGGATTTTTGATAACTCTTTCGGCTAACATTTTATCTACTTCTTCATTGATTTCGTTCTGAAATTTCATGGGGAGACGGTACGATGGTATGTAGATAACTTTATTTTTGTCCTTTAACCTGATATGATGTTCATTTACATCCATTTTTCCTAGAGGGATTCCTAGAGATCCCTCACTAGTGGAAAAGACATCGTGATATTTGGATAAAAGCTCGAAAAATTTCTGTTTGATTGCTTTATCCTGGATATCTACATTTATTTTGCTTCTAATTGATTGTAAAAGAGACTCGTCGATCACCTGACAAAATCTTTTGTGGTTATCTCGGTACTGTTAACCCAATCTGACTGATTAAATTGATCCATGTATTCACTCAGACGGTCTGCGATCAGTGTAACCCTGTCATCTACGCTAAGATTAGTCATGGAAACAATCTTATGTATATTCCGCAAAGCTAACACTTCATCCAGCGCTTCCTCACTACCGTAGATTGAACGTAATTAGACTAAATTCTTCCCACATGTTTGCCTCTTGAAAGTAAATCCCCTAAGGTATAACCCCACATCACCCATAGCAAAATCAATGAAGCCTTTAGCTTCCTGAAGCTGTAAGGAAGGGAATGTTATGCACTTTGCTCTCAAATGAGCATCTACGGACAAGATCCATGATTCAACCCCTTGTGTCAAAAACCCATCAATTGCGCTCTTGGAATGGTACTATGGTGGATCTAGCGTTAACTAAAGTCACTACAGGATTACTGGATAGGGTAGATAAGGATGCCCCCATCGTTACGGCTGTAGCTATCTTTACCACAGATGTTTTACGAATGGTATGTCTGTTAGCAATCCTATCAAAATATCTGTATGAATATACCCAACCACTGCGCAGATAAACGCCTACTTCAGTTAACAAATGGCAGCAATGAAAGTGGGCACTGACAACAAAATAAAATATATATTAGTCCACATCAGAAAGAAAATGAAATAACATACATTCATAAAACAGTAACAATATTGTGGCAATATCCCTGAAAAAGAAAGAAGTTGGTAAAAATGACAGTAAAATTCCTGCAAGAGAGGGGTTTATTAGCAAATGCCATTTTAACTCGCTCAGAAACAGCAATCTGAACGACCTGAAATTGAACGATTGTATAATTGAATGTCTACACAGCAAATGGTTGAGGCAGGTTTACTTAGCTTTGTTTATAAAGTGTATCTTCTGCTTGTGTAGAAAGACATCATTCCGATCAGCTGTTGGGATGCCCTTGTTGTCTCAGGGCAGATGTGCTTGGTTGTTGCAATGACACAGGTTGTTTCTCTCCGTCGTCCTGTTGATGATCTTCAAGGAAGCCTATGTTTACTGGTGTTTCTTGCAGCCAATGATAAAAGATGAAGATGCAGATGATATGATGAAGATGCCTATTGATAAAATACGTTATTCATCCTAGAATTGCTCCGTTATATGTCGGTGAAGGTCGCACGAGAAACTTCATGGCGACTGCGCAGCGCTGCCCGATGTATCAGTCGTAAGAAGTAGGGATGTGCGACGTGATTTAAGCTAAGTCCATAGCCATATAACTGGTTTCCTTTGTAGTCGTTAGGAGCTGCCACCATAATTATTGTGACTGGGCCAGTTTCTAAGAATTAGGAAGTGGTCAGTCACAAAGTTGTTTCTTTATGGTTCGCTAATGCGAACAGCAGTTGGTATTAGCAAACAGCGGTTGGATTTAGCGAACAGCGGTTGGTTTGTCAAGGCATATTTCAGCCTCTCTCTCACTCTCTCTCTCTACGTTGGCCAGCTGGCATGGACTAGAAGGATTTCTGAGTTCTCACATCAGTCATATGGAAGGATGAGCTTGAAACACTTGGACGTATAAAACTTGAAGTAAATTCTACTTAAAGATTTACAAGTTGAAGTACACTTGACAAGGAAAGTTAAGATACAGTGTTTTTAAATCTTTGGACATATATTATTCAATAATGCCACACCTGGCAACTCTAGAAAGGGTGTGGAGCTTCAAAATCATAGCGTTTGTTGCTTTCTAGATTTCCATTAACTTTACACCATAAAGATTCTGTACAGGTCCTATAATCATTTATACTTGAATGTAGAAACAGGCTCTATGTTATTTGTTAGTGTTGGCTTGGTAACGTCAGTTCAGGGTAGAATATCGATCATCCATTTTTAAAACCTACTGTGAAACTTTATTTATAAATAATGTTTGACACTAAACTGAAGTAAAATTCTTGCGTAATTGAAGACGGATCTTAAACAATGAGAGAAAGTGTTTTAAAATTTGGGCAGTACTTGTGGAAATCGCGAGGAACAATACAGTAAAAAATGAAAAATGACGATAGAGAGAGAGAGCGCGCAAGCATAGGCCTATCGATAGAGATACTTAATTCATTATATTTACTTTGAGAGATTAAGTGATAATATTTTTTCAAATGTTTCAAAAGTGGAGAGAGAGAGAGAGAGAGAGAGAGAGAGAGAGAGAGAGAGAGAGAGAGCGTGCGTGCGTGCGTGCGTGCGTGCAAGCATAGGCCTATTATAGAGATAATTAATTCATTATATATTTACTTTGAGAGATTGAGTGATGATATTATTTCAAATGTGATTTAAAAGTGGAGAGAGAGAGAGAGCAAGATCTGTTTATGTGAAAGCTTAGGCCTATTTATAACTACTTAATTTGATTATATTTTCTTTGGGAGATTGAGTGGTAATATATATTTCTGGGCTCAGTTCGTGTCGCTGCGCGAAATAATCCTTGAATCCATTATTTCTAAGGTAAATGATCTAACAAATACCAGAGAATAAACAAAATAAAGAAAAAGGTCAGTATAACTGACTCGCTCACCCTCAAGGAGGGCGTCGGTATGAACACTAGGGAGAGTGAGACCACTACCACGAACTTCTTGCCAATAGAAATCTCCCACAACAAAACCCCACAAGAGGAGAGCCGACCCACAGAACGGGGCAGCAACTACTACTACTCCAACCCACGCTAGGTGACTGCCGCGCCTCTGGTGGCCATCCTTTAAAGTTAGAGGCCCAAGAGACGCTGCATTTTCTTACTCTGTGTTTTTTCGTGCCCTTTTTGGAGGATTTTCATGTAAAATGGAACGTTCAGCCATCGCATCAGCTAAGTTAAGTATTCCAAAAGGTTCCTACTTTAGTTTTTTTCCTTCCTTGAGTCCAGTATTTTGCCGTTTTTTTAGGTATAAATAAATACGGGTTTCCTCGGCTCGGAAGCAATTGCAGCCTATTGGTTCTGCCTCGTGGCGGGTTCGTTCTCGGTCTCCCATACCTGGAACCTTCCCTTTATTCTATGCGTCTCTAGACCTTTTTATGATTATTATTCGTTAGGGGATCTAGCCTGCATTGGTTTTATGTCATGCATGCATGTCTTTCTTTACCTTACGTAGGCATTATCTCTTCCATATAGACCCTAGCCATAGCTCTTAGTATCGGCCCAGGCTAGCTTTGAGTGGTAGACTTTCTTTCGGGTTAGTCGTACACTCCTGGATTTTTTCTCCTACTATTTTTATTTCCCCTACTTTGGTGTTATTTTAATTATTTTAATTATTTTATTGGATTTTGGTAGCCTAGGGCATCTGGTACGTTATCTTAGCCTAGGTTTATTATATCATGGTCCCCATTAGTTTTGTTGCTTCCTTTTTATCAGTTTTGTTGCATCTACGGTTGCATCTCGCTGATCAGTTTGGTTGCATTATCCTAGGCTATAGATTTCGTTGTTTTTATCGTGTTATCGTTTCGTGGTCACCCTGTGATCGCGGTACAGCCAGACGCCCGTCCCAGTCACCCTGCCCTCCTCCCGCTCTCCCATAGAGCTGGGAGGAGGGAGGTCTGTCCTTGCTCGCTCCATCCGGGCCTGTCTCCCTCTCTCCCTACGCGGAGGGAGTAGGGGAGGCTGGACAGACGCTGGACTGGGTATGACCTTGTCTCTCTGCTTCACGGTGCTCCGTTGTGACGAAGTAGGGGGGTTGGCCTCCCCCCTCCTTTGTTGCTCCGTTGCCCCGCTGTAGGCTCGAGTTCTGTTTCGCCCTCTCGCCCCTCCCCGGGTTGGCGGTGCTCTATTTTCTTACCGGAGCTCCGTCGATTACGAGAGAGGGAGTTGGTATCCCGCCTGCGGGCGGACCTCAGGCGTGCAGTTGGTCTCCTTAGCTTAACCACCCCGTCTCTCCGGCACACCGGCGGAGACGGATACCACCGCGATTCGGAATCATCTTCCGGAATTTTGTGCTATTTTACGCTTAAGTTAATCATAAGTTTATATTAAGCTATCTTAAGCTGGGTCTCTTCCCTTACCCCTGACCCTACTTTGCTACTACCGGCTCACCAACCGGAGCTATAGCCTATTCAGGCGATAGGGGAGGGGTTATGCCCAAAAATTTTTCACTCTCCGGCATGCATCGGAGTTCTAAAGTAGCCCTGTAAGTGTTATCTCTGTTGGTACTCATGTATCCTTCCACTTACAGACTACCAACTGCGAGCATCCAGGATGCAACGCCATGCTCCAGGACCCCTGCGGACATGAAGTCTGCAGGTCCCACGCTCCGTGCGCGACTCCGCATGGGAATCTGCAGGTCTGGTACCATGAGACCTGTACGATCTGTTACGATCTTGTGGGTCAGTTTTTGGACGGGGTAAGTATTTCCAGCTGCATTTTAACATGTAAATACTGTACTATATCTTAAGTTTAATTTTAATGGTATCTTTTAAGCTTAAGTTCTTCATATGTTGTGAAATACATCCCCAAATAGTGTAAGTTTAAGCTCTGTTTTAGTTTAAGGTTGAACCTCAACTTTAAACTTAAACTAATAGACGCCCTCTCTTACAGGCTGCTGCTGTTAGAGAGACCGCTCTTGCAACCCTGAGGGCTTGGGTTGGCGGCTTCGGCAAGAACGCCGCCAAGGGACAGCCCTACATTCTGGAAAAGAGGATGGCTGTCCTGCTGTTCCCCGGCGGCAAGTCGACGGGTACGTCGACCCGGCGGAGGCAGCCCCGACTATGACAACAATCCAGCAGCAGATCGCTGCATCCATGAAGGAACCAGGCCAGGATATCTCTGCGGAAGTCGCGACTTTAGACCTGAATATTGAACCGATGGTAGGTGTTGACGATCTGTTGGTCGAGGTAGGTACGTTGGACGCCCAAGGACTTCCCTTGGGCGCTTCTGGATCTTCTTCTCCCGCTATATCAACTGCTTCCTTCCAAGGCTTTACTGGAGCTGAGCTCCAGTACTCGTCGCCTAGCGCTTCTGTGAAACCCAAAGAGAAGGACCCATGAGCGCAGCAAACCCTTACGAAGGCGTCGTCGTCGTCCAAAAAGACTTCGTCGACGTCATCGTCTCGTAAGTCTTCGGCTTTGAACCCCGGAGCAGAGAAGGGTAAATCGTCTGCTTCTGGCTCTAGGTCCTCTAAGAGCAAGTCCTCAAAGGAGAGGCCCCGTACTCCGGCGGAGTCAACGGTCTCTCCTCCTCCTCCGGAGGTACCCCTGCCGAGTTACCCTTCCACCTCTGCACCGGCTCCGGCCTTTGATCCCAACGCCTTCTCCGTTGGGACGATGCAGCAGATGGGGGACTTGGTGGGTTCTTTGAGGACCAGCATGGAGCAGATGTTCTCCCAGTTATCCGAAAGGATCTCAACCCAGGAGAACATTATATCTGGGTTCAACCAGGCCCCTCCCCCCAAGCTAACTCCTCCGGCACCTGGTGTTGGTCTGGTGCAGCTTCCCCCCCCATGATTTTCTGCTTCCGTTCTCAATGAACAACCCCTGGAGAGTGGCTTCATATGCCCCTTTCCAGGACGGACTCATCTCCATTCCAGAGTTGGCGGTACTCGAAGGATTGAGACTTCGAGTTCTATCCGGAGAACCTTCAACCGCCGTTCATTGGCTACGCCAGGCTGACGGAGGCAGCCATGACTAGGGAGGATAAGGTCCCGAGGGAGACAGTATTGTACTCCCGGGACCAAGCTCAAAGGGAGTGGCTTAGGTGTTTAGAGGAGATGGACTGCTCGAACACCAGGATTCAGGCGTTCAAGAGTCCCTTTACCATCTTTACGATGGAAGAAGAGGCTCCTCTCCCCTTCTTAATGAAGATCGCCACTGTAACCCTCCCAGCTGGCCTAAAAGGGGAACCCTTACCTCAGCTAAGGGAAGCAGATCCCACTTCTCCGTTGCTCCCTTCGCTTGGAGACTTGTGGGAGGATCTGCCTAACACCTTCTCGGCAGGTAAGCTTAAACCGGACTGCGCCATGGACCAGTTCGGCGAGAAGCAGCCTAGACTTCCTGATAGCCTCATTCAAGCTGAGTTTGAGGCCAAGTCTAGGCTTGCCAGGTCAATGAATACCATGGCAATGACAGAGGTAGCGGCAATTTCATATGCTTCAGAGCCGCTCTTCAAGTTGTTGACCAAGTCACAGACTTATACGGTCCAATCGGACCTGTATGAGTTTGTGACTGCTAGGGTCAAGTTGCCGAAAACATGTCCTCCAGGAAGCAACTATTCGGCATGAGCCTAATAAGTTGCTTTCATTGAACATCTGGGGGGCAGACCTCTTCCCAGAAGCTATGGTCAAAGAGGTCCAGAATGAGGCAACAAGGCTCAATCAGAGCCTCAAAGATCGTTGGGGCCTCACTGCGAAGAGGCGCCAAGATCAAGCTGCAGCAGGCAAGAAGCTGAAAAAAAGGCGAAGCGTTTACCAGCCTTATCAGAAGAAGCCTCAAAGATCAATTCAATCAAGCTGTGTCAGCTGTGCCGATTGTACAATCAGGCCAAGCCTTTTCTACCTCGAAGACTCCGGCTCAGCCCATTTACGTGATTTCTCCTCAGGCTCAGCCTTCCACTCCTACGCTGTCTCCCCCGCCTTTAACCAGGTGTTCGAAGGTCAAGCCTTCCAGCACTATGACCGGTTCGGCAGGGGAGGTAGAGCTAGGGGATCCTTTCGTCAGAGAGGATCAGGAAGGTCGCTCAACAGGGGAAAGCACTTCGTGGAGGCCGCGGAGGTCACTCGACCCAGCAGCAGTGAGATCTCCAAGGTAGGAGGGAGGCTGTTTTCTCTTCTGGCATCGGTGGGGATTCAGCAAATGGGCACAGAGCATGTCGAAGGGCCTGGGTTGGAGCTGGATTGGAGACCCTCCGCCACCCAGACCTTTTCCTTCAACTTCCATCAAAAGAACTGACGGAGTATGCGGAGGAGCTCCTCCAGAAAGGAGCAATAGCGAGAGTCAACAGATTAAAGTTTCAGGGTCGCTTGTTCAGCGTACCAAAGAAAGGCTCATTAAAAAGAAGGGTAATCTTAGACTTGTCCTGCTTAAACTTGGCCATTCGCTGCGACAAGTTCAAAATGCTGACCATCTCGCAGGTGCGGACCTTACTTCCCCGTGGGGCCGTCACCACCTCTATCGATCTTACAGACGCATACTATCATATCCCTATTGCAAGACACTTTTGCCCTTACCTGGGCTTCAGACTAGGAGACCAGGCATTCTCCTTCAAGGTAGTTCCTTTCGGTCTGAATGTAGCACCAGAGTGTTCACGAAATTAGCGGCAAGTAGTCGTTCAACAACTGAGGTCTCAAGGGATAATGGTAGTAGCGTACCTCGACGATTGGTTGATTTGGGCTCCAACAGTCGAGGAATGTCGTCAAGCCACAATGAAAGTAATTCAATTCCTGGAATATCTGGGGTTCCAGATAAACAGGACAAAGTCAAGACTCACTCCGGAGTCCAACTTTCAATGGCTGGGCATTCAATGGAATCTATCCTCCCATACTCTGTCGATTCCATCACGCCAAGAGGAAAGAAATAGCGAAGTCAGTGAAACAATTTCTAAAGTACAAATATTGCCTCAAGGAGAAACCAGGAAAGAATCCTGGGTTCCCTTCAATTTGCCTCAGTGACAAACATCTGATGAAAGCCAAACTGAAAGACTTAACCAGGATCTGGCGCTCACGAGCAAATGTCAGATCCAGGGACAAGGTATCATCAATACCACAGATTCTACGGAATCGTCTGCGCCCTTGGACAAAGTTAAAGAACCTGTCCATATCAGTACCCCTTCAGTTTCCTCCTCCGGGAATCACTATCCACACAGACGCTTCACTAAGCGGCTGGGGAGGATATTCTCAGTTCAAGAAAGTTCAGGGAACATGGTCACCTCAGTTCCGCCAGCTTCACATAAATGTATTGGAAGCAATGGCAGTGTTCCTTCCTGCTCCTGAAGAAGTTACGTCCGCCAAAGACTCTCACATAAAGTTAGTTCTGGACAGCGCAGTAGTAGTCCATTGATATAAACAGGGGAGGCTCCAAGTCAAGACACCTGAATCATGTCCATGTAGCCATTCTTTTCCCTGGCGGACAAGTTCAGTTGGCACCTCTCCTCCACCCATCTGGCCGGGGTGAGAAACGTCATAGCAGATGCTCTATCCCATTCAGTTCCTCTGGAATCAGAATGGTCACTGGACAACAGTTCGTTCCAATTGATTCTCTGGAAGGTACCAGGCCTGCAAGTAGATCTGTTTGCATCTCAAACGAACCACAAACTTCCCTGTTATGTGGCTCCCAACCTGGACCCTCTGGCCTATGCCACGGACGCCCCTGTCCATAGATTGGAACAACTGGGAGAAGATTTATGTCTTTCCTCTGGTGAATCTTCTCCTGAAAGTACTGAACAAACTCAGGACGTTCAAGGGTCAAGTAGCTCTGTAGCCCCAGACTGGCGAAGAGCAACTGGTACCCCTTGATTCTGGAATTGGGTCTTTGTCCTCTTCGAATTCCAATCCCAGGCTCTCCCAGTCAGTACAAATGAAGACTGTGTTTTGCTTCCTCAGGAATTCTCAAAACCCTAACTTTATGGGACTTCATGAAGTTTGCGGCCAAGAGAGATGCAAATATCGATCCACGAAATATTCTTTTCCTGAATCAGATAAAAGAGATTCAACTTTAAGGCAGTATGATGCTGCAGTTAAAAAGTTGGCATCCTTCCTGAGAGAAGCAGACATTAAAATCATGACAATCAATTCAGCTATATCCTTTTTCAGATCCTTATTTGAAAAAGGGTTAGCAGCTAGTACCATTACGACAAACAAGTCAGCCTTGAAGAAGATTTTTCAACTGGGTTTTAACATAGACTTAACAGATTCTTACTTTTCGTCTATTCCCAAGGCTTGTGCTAGACTTAGACCTTCAGTAAGGCCTACGTCAGTGTCATGTTTTTAAATGATGTTCTAAAGCTGGCTTCAGATACAAATAAACACGACATGTTCATTTATAATGCTCTTAAGAAAACATTATTTTTATTAAGTTTGGCTTAAGGAGCTAGAATTTCAGAACTGTCGGCGTTATCCAGAGATGCGAATCACGGTAGAATTTCTTCCTTCAGGAGAAGTTCTGCTTTCTCCGGATCGCAGCTTTTTAGCAAAGAATGAGGATCCTTTGTTGAGGTGGGAACCTTGGAAGGTTATACCCCTTCCTCAAGATCTTTCTCTTTGTCCAGTAACGACCTTACGAGCCTTTCTGTCCAGACATCTCATCCTCTTCGGGTCCTCTCTTTAGAAGAGAAAAAGGTGTACTTTATCAATTAATGGTATAAGGCAACAGATCCTATACTTTATTAAACAAGCTAACCCTGAATCCTTCCCCAAGGTTCATGATGTCAGGGCAGTAGCCACCTCAATTAACTACTTTCAACACATGAATTTTGATGATTTGAAAAAGTATACTGGATGGAAATCGCCGACAGTATTTAAGCGTCACTACTTAAAGTGCTTTGGAATCTTTGAAGTTTTCAGCAGTTGCGGCGGGTAACATAGTTTCCCCCGACTCTGCTTAGTAGTTCAGTTGAAGATCCAGATCTTCCTTTCTTAACTATCTCAGCCGAACAGTTTTTGTCTTTATACCTACCTTGTTTTCGATCCTACTCTACCCTTGAGTCTTAGCTTGCTCTTGTGATGGTTTAGTGGGTGTCCCTTATTTTTTTGCTAGGGTCACCCACAATTGATTGTATATACTGATCTTTGTGATGTGGTCCCCTTATTTTTATGCTAGTGTGCCACATCTCCATTTACAATGGTTATTGATTTGTTTCCCTATTAAGATCTATGAACTTGTTTCAATGTGTTTTTTATAACTTTAAGTTTGTTCATATACATACTTTACTGCATTATTGATACTGTTTATTTGTACTTACTTTAAGTGTTTTTGCCTATGATTATCATACACATGTTTTAGTTCAACATATATCCCATGTAAGCTTCTATATATGTTAACTTTAAGTTAATTTAAGTATTGTTCTTTATTCACGCTCTATGAACAATTGTGTATGTATATATATTTTTCTTGCAATTATAGTATTTAATTGAAATTTTAAGTTGTTTTATTGAGACCTTCGCTTTATTTTCAATCTTGTGCTAATTCTCTGCCACAATTTCGCGCAGCGACACGAACTGAGCCCAGAAAAAGGATTTTGACGTAGGAAAAATCTATTTCTGGGCGATTGGTTCGTGTCGCCCAGCGAAATCCCACCTCTTCCCAACCCTTCGCTCAAGATTGATTGCTAACTTTAGGATGGCCACCAGAGGCGCGGCAGTCACCTAGCGTGGGTTGGAGTAGTAGTAGTTGCTGCCCCGTTCTGTGGGTTGGCTCTCCTCTTGTGGGGTTTTGTTGTGGGAGATTTCTATTGGCAAGAAGTTCATGGTAGTGGTCTCACTCGCCCTAGTGTTCATACCGACGCCCTCCTTGAGGGTGAGCGAGTCAGTTATACTGACCTTTTTCTTTATTTTGTTTATTCTCTGGTATTTGTTAGATCATTTACCTTAGAAATAATGGATTAAAGGATTATTTTGCTGGGCGACACGAACCAATCGCCCAGAAATAGATTTTTCCTACGTCAAAATCCTTTTTTTTAAGTATGTTTTAGAAGTGGAGAGAGAGAGAGAGAGAGAGAGAGAGAAGAGAGAGAGAGAGAGAGAGAGAGAGAGAGAGAGAGAGAGAGATTATAGTATTGGTGACGGACTTGTGACAGACAGGGAAAGGCAGAAGAAAGAGCGGTTAGTTGGTGCACAGATACCTGGGGAACAGGGTGATACGACTGCCAAGATCGTGCTGCACTGTGCTAGATAAAATTTGAAGGATCATAATATTCAGGTTAATTCTCTAAGAAATTCATACCCTAATCTTGATTTCATTCGACAGTTGCTGTAACATTCAAAGATTGTAAAAAGACGTGGAAAATTTTAGACACAGGCTGCAGTCATTCTTGCTCTCTTGATATAGTCTGTACTTTTGAAAATCGGGTTTCATCCACAAATCATTCACGAAAAAAGTTTTAAGTAAGAATATTTATTACCACAAATAACTCGATATGTATTGCACAGCCAATTAAAGTTTTATATCGTGCAAAAAATGCTGATGTGTTGGGAGATCTTTGAGCCTCGGGGCAAAGTATTGCAGTCTGTAGGCTAACTATGAACTGCTTTGTAATAGGAGCATAGCCAGAAAATCTTTGAGCCGATATGCTACTTTAACCTTGATAAAAATTTATTTGTAAAGACAGTAGCATTGTAAACATCAGCTAGCATTCGATACATGTCAACGTCAAAGTAATCGGTGTGAAATCCTGTACGTAAACCAGTATCCATTCCAGTATCTAAGGCTCCTCCTCACATTATAGAAAATGCTCTTGCGGATGCAACTAGATTTGCTCAACCTACCGTAGCCGTCGCAACATTGACTGCCATTGACGTCAGCTAACTTTAATCACTTTGGAATACAAACATGAGTATGTAAAAACTAAAATAATTGCATTCACCATTTACGATGATGCAATAATATCCCCGCTCATGAAGGAAAACGAGTAAATATTTTCGTTGTGATACATAGTACTACAATCAGAAATTCACATTCTATGTACCAGATCTCTATGGACGAATCCATCTGAAAAATTCCAATTACTTCGGACATATATCGTGTTTTTAAATATCTGAACGGTTTTGTTTTGCAGTTTTAACTTATATAATATACAGTGTATTTTCATATTCTAGAGTAAATTTAGAGATATTTCTTTTTAGTAAAAACAAATGGGAAATTCGATGAACGAAAGCTAATGAAAACTGTATCTTCACTTTTCTTGTTGAGTTTACATCTTTAGATAGGAGCTTTCTGAAGTCTTGAGTTACGGAAAGATAGCAGAGAGTAAGTGATACAGAGTTCACAGTGTTTGATCACAGGAAGGAAACAATTTTAGACATACGAATGTACATCCTTGACATATAGATCATGCTGACATCTTAGTTACTCTGATTCCCATGAGAGCCGTCTGACATACCAATCCACAGGAAGGATGTTCGTTCGTTTGTCTGTGGTTATGATTAGTAAGCATTTGCACACATCCTGAACAGATGAGGTATACTTTTGGGAGTTTTTTCCTCTTTGACCTATTATACAGAGCGTAGCCATGTTTTGAATAATGGAATGGGTTACATTTCCATTTTTATGTATTTTTAATTATATATATATATATATATATATATATATACTATATATATATATATATATATATAAATAATAGGATTGTGAATTTTTATTATTATTTTCCTTTTTTTCCAGATGATTTTCAGCGTATATGTTTGGAAGGAGAGGAAAATGTGAGGTTATTTGTAGTTTCTTTTCGTCCTTCCCCTGGGGAGGATGATACATCCGAAAACGTTGAAGCCTTGATTTCTAGTCTACAACTTGATTATCCCCATATCCCTATGAATGTTATTCAGGTAAGTACGTTTTACCTCTCAGATTGATACCAGTCTTATCATGAACATGAAATGTTCTTAAAGCTTATGTTCTTATTGTGAAGCAGCTTGCAAAAGCTGAAAGTCAGATTCACATAATAGTAATTTCCCATGTCAGCGCCTCTTGATAATTTGTTTTAGACAGTTCTGTGATAGCTCCTTTTTGGGTATGGATATGAAAATTTTAAGGTGACAAAAAGCACAACTCTCTCAACTATATTGGATTGTTATAGTATTTTTTTGTCATTTTCTTACCGTCTCATGTTGAAACATGAATACGTAAACTAAAGATGTTGCTAGTATTATTAACACACTTATTCAAAAATGTTGTTAAGTATTTAGAAATAATATGGTTTCACAATATTTGCCACATAACAACTATCATTACTATAGCTTCCAAATTCTGTGTAGTGCAATGGATCTCTAAAATGTTGTTGCTCATGTCTGCTGTGTGATTTCAATCCACAAATCTCCATTCATCTCCAGCCTCCCCCAAGGAATTATGGGTCTTCTTTTTCTGGTTTTCAGAGAAACCCAAGTTACTGATCTCCCTGGGAAATTTCCAATCAATCTTTATTTTCCCCTCATCATTATTTCCTCTAAATAGGGAGCTTCCATAATATCCTTATTGGTATCAGTTCTCACTGTATCTTCCCATCTGACTCTAGATATCCTTTTTCAAGCTTTATTCTCAAATTGGGAAAACCTTGCAAATGTAGTTTCATTGTCATACTACAGTTCATGGCCAAATATTACTACATTACTAGAGTACATTAACTAGAGTACAATATAGCAGTACATTACAATAAATCACTAGTAGTACATTAATAGAGTAATATATATTCTTACTTTGTATACACTTTCTGTGTATTTAATTTTTTTATTCAGCCTGTCCATTGTTAGATTTTTCACTGTTTTAGCCCTTTACTGGATTCCACCTCAATGTTCCTCAATTTTGAAACACAACCTTATTAATCCTTTCTCCATCTAGTTTTATTTATCCCTTTGTACCCCCATTATATGTGCTTGTTCCTTTTGGGGTATAAACCTATGCTTTTTTAAATGGAGTATTAATGTGCATCTTGCACTTCAGCTGTTAAAAAACAAAATTTTGCCTATCAGTTAGGGCCAGGTACTGCCTGACCTCTGTTGGCTTACCTTGGCTTTTGCGTTCTTAGCCATGCACGCAAACAGTTGTTATTGCTTGTTAGGATTCACATTGTGATAACATTCTTTGCGTGGTTCTCACTTTATGTATTAAACCAGATTCTGTGTTTTTTCAAAGCCTTTCTTTCAGTGTTCAGTGCTTATTATCACAGTAGTCTTATGTGTAATTATGAGTGTTTTTAAAGGGCTTAGTGTATGTGCATTGTGTTCTTTTGTCCACCGCGTGTGTACCACATGTGCCCCTCTATTCTTGAGATGGCTACAGGAGAAGTGAAGCCCAAATTCCTTGTATGTTCGGGAAACTGCTAAATAAGTTCATGTCACCAGTGGTGCTAGACCTGCATTCAATGTGTATTTCCTGTTGTCGGAGTGTGCAAGAGGCTCAACATTATTTGAGTGTGTAGGGTAGCTGGCTCCTCAATGGAGTCTTTATGAGAAGCATCATTATTATTATTATTATTATTATTATTATTATTATTATTATTATTATTATTATTATTTATTATTATTATTTACTTATTAATATTATTATTATTATTTATTATTTATTATTATTATTATTATTTATTATTATTATTATTATTATTATTATTATTATTATTATTATTATTATTATTATTTCTGGGCTCAGCCTGTGTCGCTCCGTGAAATAGGTTCCTTTGATACTATTTCTAGGTATAAATATTGCTATTCATACCAGAGAAAAGAGAAACATAGTGCCAAGATAAATGGCTCGCTCACTTTTAATAAAAGGTGTCGGTATAGATAAAGAGCGAGTGGATACCAATACCAGAGGTCCCTTACCATTTAGCTTCTTCCTCCGCCAAAACCCCAACTACAGAGGAGCCGAACTAGAGCCCCGCTACCCTCTACTACTACAGTGAGCGCCTCTAACGACATTTTTTTAATAG
>NC_087205.1:48629546-48688975 GCF_015104395.2 Macrobrachium nipponense | reverse complement strand
CCACAGCTCCGGGAACCCTCCACTTCCAAGTCGCAGCCACAAGAGCAGTTTGTGCTGCTGACGCAACCACAACAGGCACAGGCTTCGACCTCCTACGCTGTCTCCCCTGCTTTCAACCCAGTCTTCGAAGGCCAGTCCTTTCAGCCCTTCAACAGGTTTGGCAGGGGTAGCAGGGCTAGAGGCGCCTTCCGCCAACAGGGCAGCGGAAGAGCCTCTAACCAAGGTAAGGGTTCCCGTGGAGGACGTGGAGCATGCCCCTCCTCGAACCAGTGAGAATCCTCAGGTAGGAGGGAGACTGTTCCTCTTTCATCACCGTTGGAGATTCAGCAAATGGGCCCAAAGCATTGTGTCCAAAGGTCTAGGGTGGAGTTGGCTCAAAGGTCCCCTCCATCCAAAACCTTTCACAACAACAACCAACAGCGGAATTAATAGAATACTCTCAAGAACTCCTTCAAAAAGGAGTAGTGTCAAGAGTCAAGCATTTACAATTTCAAGGTCGCTTGTTCAGCGTGCCAAAGAAAGGCTCAAACAAACGAAGAATAATTCTAGACTTGTCCCGTCTGAACTTATTCATTTGTTGCGACAAGTTTCGAATGCTGACTGTTTCTCAGGTGCGGACCTTACTTCCCCGTGGGGCCATCACCACCTCTATAGATCTTACAGATGCCTACTATCATGTTCCAGTAGCAAGACACTTCTGCCCATTTCTAGGCTTCAGACTAGGAAACCAGGCATTCTCTTTCAAAGTAATGCCGTTCGGGCTCAACGTAGCCACCAGGATATTTACGTTACTGGCGGAGACAGTCATTCAAGAACTGAGGTCACAAGGAATAATGCTAGTAGCTTACCTGGACGATTGGCTCGTATGGGCCACAAGCATCGAAGAATGCCACAAAGCAACGGTCAAAGTGATCCAGTTTCTGGAACATCTGGGCTTCCAGATAAACAAGACCAAGTCCTGGCTAACACCGGAGTCTCGCTTTCAGTGGTTAGGCATTCAATGGGACTTGAACTCTCACACTCTATCAATTCCGCCGTTGAAGAGGAGAGAAATAGCCAAAGCGACCAGGCAATTTCTCAAGTACAAGCAGACGTCACGGAGGAACCAAGAAAGAATCTTAGGCTCTCTCCAGTTCGCTTCAGTAACAGATGTTCTTCTAAAAGCCAAACTGAAAGACATAAACTGCGTTTGGCGCTCAAGAGCAAACAACAGATCCCGGGACAAGCTAGCCTCTATCCCGGCGATCTTACGGAAGAGACTCCGCCTGTGGATGGAGATCAAGAATTTGTCAAAGACAATTCCGCTCCAGTTCCCTCCGCCGGCCCTAGTGATCCACACAGATGCATCTCTAAGCGGCTTGGGAGGATATTCACAGCACAAAAAGGTACAGGGAACCTGGTCCCTACCATTCCGCCAGCTCCATATCAATGTACTGGAAGCTATGGCAGTGTTCCTCACCCTGAAAAAGCTTCATTCAGCCAAGAAATCTCATCTCAAACTAGTGCTGGACAGTGCAGTAGTAGTACACTGCATCAACAGGGGAGGATCCAAGTCGAGCCACGTGAACCATGTCATGATAGCCATATTTTCACTGGCAGCCAAGAACAAATGGCACCTGTCCGCCACTCATCTAGCGGGTGTAAGAAACGTAGTAGCGGACGCGCTATCACGTTCAGTCCCACTAGAATTAGAATGGTCCCTGGACGAGCAGTCATTCAGTTGGGTCTGCCAACTAGTCCCAGGGCTTCAGGTAGATCTCTTCGCCACCGAGTCGAATCACAAACTCCCTATGCTACGGACGCCATGGGTATAGACTGGAATCAGTGGAAGAAGATTTACCTCTTTCCTCCAGTGAATCTTCTCTTGAACGTTCTGAACAAGCTCAGGACGTTCGAAGGCCACATTGCTCTGATAGCCCCCAATTGGCCCAAGAGCAATTGGTTCCCAATTCTACTGGAATTGGGACTCCGCCCTCAATGGATCCCCAATCCCAAACTGTCACAACTAGTACAAATGAGGACTGTGTTCGCTTCTTCAGGAATTCAGAAAGCCCTAACTTTATGGACTTCATGAAGTTTGCGGCACAAAGAGATGCCAATATCGACCCTAAGAATATCTTATTCTTAGAATTTGATAAACAGGAATCGACCTTGCGTCAATATGACTCAGCAGTTAAAAAACTAGCTGTATTCCTGAGGAACTCTGATACGCAAACCATGACAACCAATCTAGCCATATCCTTTTTCAGGACACTGTTCGAGAAAGGTTTAGCAGCTAGTACTATTACTACTACTAAGTCTGCACTTAAGAAAATCTTTCAGTTTGGATTCAAAATAGATCTGACAGACTCTTATTTTTCATCTATCCCTAAGGCCTGCGCTAGACTCAGACCATCCGAGAGGCCCAAGTCTGTGTCATGGTTCTTGAATGATGTCCTTAAATTGGCCTCGGACACTAATAATGACTCATGTGACTTTTTACCTCTCCTGAGGAAAACATTATTTCTATTAAGTCTGGCCTCAGGAGCCAGGGTATCCTAACTGTCGGCTCTATCTAGAGATTCTGGTCATATAGAGTTCCTCCCTTCAGGAGAAGTGTTGCTTTCCCTAGATCGTCAATTTGTAGCTAAGAATGAGGACTCACTGGATAGGTGGGCCCCATGGAAAATTGTCCCACTTCCATAGGACCCGTCCTTATGTCCAGTTGCTACTCTGAAAGCATACCTAAATAGAGCTGCCCTAAGATCTTTAGGCCCTCTATTTGTTAGGGAAAAGGGAGGCACCATTTCCTTAAAAGGAATCAGGCAGCAAATCTTATACTTTATTAAGCAAGCCAACCTGGAGTCCTTCCCATGGGTACATGATATTAGGGCAGTAGCTACCTCTATCAATTATTTTCAACATATGAATTTTGATGATCTGAAGAAGTACACAGGCTGGAAATCTCTGACAGTTTTTAAACGCCATTATCTTAAGTCCTTAGAAGCCCTTAAATTTCCAGCAGTTGCAGCGGGAAACACAGTTTCTCCTGACACTGCTTAAGTAGTAGTAAGTAGTTTAACCTAGATCTCTCCTTCCTACCTGCCTCGCTAACATTCTTGCCGTGGCTCAGCCATCATGTAGCCATATTGTACCTTGGATGCCACATGTTGTATATATTGTGATGTTTCCTCTTGTTCTGTTCCTAGGATTAGTCACAGTTTAAGTTAACCTTACTGTTTAATATTACGTATGAATTATTTTGTATTTCTTTACTATTAAGGTTCCAATTGCACTATTGTTACTCACCTTGTAACTTTGTTCTTAGATTATAGCAATTAACCTTAATTGTTTTTCATTATCCTATGTATTTCTTGTGTGCTTCCTTATTCCAAGCTTATGTGGCCATTTCTCTGGTACTATTTCACGTAGCGACACAGGCTGAGCCCAGAAAAGGGATTTTGACGAAGGAAAAATCTATTTCTGGGCAAGAGCCCATGTCGCCCAGTGAAATCCCACCCTTTCATGTTACCCCCCTCCTTTTGGCCCAAGCTTGGGTGCTATCTGCAGGAATGACGTCAGAGGCGCTAGCGGTAACGGTAGCGAGGAGTGGGCCTTAGGTCGGCTCCTCTATAGTTGAGGGATTTTGTAGAAGGATGAATCTAAATGGCAAAGGACCTCTGGTAGTGGTATCACTCGCCCCAGAAACCATACCGACACCTTAAAATAAGGTGAGCGAGCCAGAATATTCTGGCATTTCCATATTAGCTTTTTTCTCTGATATTATAGCAATATTTTACCTTAGAAATGTATGCTAAAGGGACATTTCACTGGGCGACATGGACCTTTGCCCAGAAAAAGGATTTTGATGTAAGGAAAAATCTATTTCTGGGCGATTGGTTCATGTCGCTGTGCTAAATATCCTTTAATCCATTATTTCTAAGGTAAATGAACTAACAAATACCAGAGAATAAACAAAATAAAGAAAAAGGTCAGTATAACTGACTCGCTCACCCTCCAAGAGGGCGTCGGTATGAACACTAGGGCGAGTGAGACCACTACCACGAACCTCTTGCCAATAGAAATCTCCCACAACAAAACCCCCACAAGAGGGGAGCCGACCCACAGAACGGGGCGGCAACTACTGCTACTCCAACCCACGCTAGGGACTGCCGCGCCTCTGGTGGCCATCCTAAAGTTAGCAGTCAATCTTGAGCGCAGGGTTGGGAAGGGGTGGGATTTCGCTGGGCGACACGAACCAATCGCCCAGAAATAGAATTTTCCTTATGTCAAAATCCTTTTTCTGGGCTCAGTTCGTGTCGCTGCGCGAAATTGTACCAGAGAATTAGCACAAGATTGAAAATAAAGAAGGTCTCAATAAAACTTAAAATAAAATTAAATATTATAATTGCAAGAAAATATATACACATACACAATTGTTCATATAATGTGGAAAGGAACAATACTTAAGATTAACTTAAAGTTAACATATATATACAAGGGCTTACATGGGATATATGTTAAACTTAATACATGCGTATGATTATCATAGACAACAATAGTTAAGGCAATTATAATTAAATAGTATTAATAATGTAATAAAGTATAATTATGAACAAACTTACATTAAAATATGTTAAACAAATTTATAGATCTTAATAAACAAATCCATAACCATTGTAAATGGAGGTGTGGTACCCTAGCATAAAAATAAGGGGACCACATCACAAAGATCAATATATACAATCAATTGTGGGTGACCCTAGCAAAAAAATAAGGGACACCCACTAGACCACCACAAGAGCAGCTAAGACTCAAGGGTAGACGTAGATGAACATGGTAGGTACAGACAAACTGTTGGCTGAGAGGTAGAAAGGAGATCTGGATCTTCAACTCAATTATTAAGCAGAGTCGGGGGAAACTTATGTTACCCGCCGCAACTGCTGAAAACTTCAGAGATTCCAAGGACTTTAAGTAGTGACACTTAAATACTGTCAGCGATTTCCATCCAGTATACTTTTTCAAATCATCAAAATTCATGTATTGAAAATAGTTAATTGAGGTGGCTACTGCCGTGACATCATGAACCTTAGGGAAGGATTCAGGGTTGGCTTGTTTAACCCTTAAACGCCGAAGCGGTAAAAAAAAAAATGTCTCCCGTGTGCCGGAGACGTTTCAGAGTGAGCGCGAGAGCGGAAAAAATATTATTTTCAAAAAATCATAGCGCGCTTAGTTTTGAAGATTAAGAGTTCATTTTTGGCTCCTTTTTTTGTCATTGCCTGAAGTTTAGTATGCAACCATCAGAAATGAAAAAAATTATCATTATCATATATAAATAATGCAATATATGATAGCGCAAAAACGAAATTTCATATATAATTGTATTCAAATCGCGCTGTGCGCAAAACGGTTGAAGGTAACAAGTTAATTTTTTTTTCGTTGTAATATACACTAAATTGCAATCATTTTGGTATATAACAAATTGTAAAACGATAAAAGCAACACAGAGAAAATATTATCACAAAATAATGCATGAATTCGTAACACGCAGACGTAAACACATATTTTTTTCAAAAATTCACCATAAATCTAAATATTGTCCTAGAGACTTCCAATTTCTTTCAAAATGAAGACAAATGATTGAATATTACTATACTGTAAGAATATTAGCTTACAAATGCAGTTTTCGACCATATCTGACGAGTTAAAGTTGACTGAATGTCGAATTTTTTTTATATATATTTTTTTATATGCAATTATTTCGGAAATAAGAAAAGCTACAACTTTCAAATATTTTTCGTTTTATTCTACATAAAATTGCGCACATTTTAATATATAAAACTCTATGAAATGCCTAATATGAAACGGAGCAAATATTCCGAGAATGGGACTTACGCATTTCGGAGATTTGTAGCGGAGAATCCGCGCGCGGAGGGAAGGAAAGTCTTTTTTTAAAATTCACCATAAATTTAAATATTGTGCTAGAGACTTCGAATTTGTTTCACGATGAAGATAAATGACTGAATATTACTAGACTGTAAGAGTTTTATCTTACAATTGCGTTTTTCGACCATTTCGGTAGAGTCAAATTTGACCGAACGTGGTTTTTTTTCTATTTATCGTGATTTATATGCAAATATTTCGAAAATGAGAAAAGCTACAACCTTCAACTATTTTTTGTTGTATTATACATGAAATTGCACACATTTTCATATATAAAACGTTATGTAACGGCTAATTTAAAATGGTGCAAACATTACCACAATCCGCACGTATGATTTTTTCGGCAAAGAGTTATCTGCGCGGACGAAAAGAAAATTTTATTTTTTTCATAAATTCACCATAAATCGAAATATTGTGCTAGAGACTTCCAATTTGTTACAAAATGAAGGTAAATGCTTGAATATTACTAGAATATAAGCGTTTTAGCTTACAATTGCGTTTTTCGACCATTTCGGTAGAGTCAAAATTGACCGAAGGTTGAAAATTTGTCACTTATCATTTTTTTTTATATGAAAATATTTCAAAATTTATAAAAGCTACAACCATGGGTTTGTTTTAGTTGTATTGTGCATGAAATTGCGCACATTTTCATATATAAAACTTTATGTAACGGCTAATTTAAAATGGTGCAAACATTACCACAATCGCATGTATGATTATTTTCGGAAGAGTTACCGCGCGGACGTAAGGAAAAAGTTTTTTCATAAATTCACCATAAATCGAAATATTGTGCTAGAGACTTCCAATTAGTTGCAAAATTAAGTTAAATGATTGAATATTACTAAAATATAAGCGTTTTTGCTTACAATTGCGTTTTTCGACCATTTCGGTAGAGTCAAAGTTGACCAAAGGTTGAAATTTTGGCACTTATCGTTATTTATATGGAAATATCTCAAAACTGATAAAAGCTATAATCATGAGTATTTTTTTGTTGTATTCTTCATAAAAATGCGCACATTTTCATATATAATAGTCCATGTAACGGCTAATTTTAAATGGTAAAATAATTATGTCAAAGTGACGAAATAATTTCCGAGATGTGTCACAGATACTTTTTAGTGCGGCAAGAAAGAAATTCGCGCTTGCGCGCCTGCGTAACGATTGTAAACAAAACAACACCTTGATCCGTGAACTCCCAGCATCCCCCAAGGCGCGTGATTCAAGAGTTTTCGGCTGGTAGGCCTAAAAGTATTTTTCCGCGAATTTTTAAAAAAACTTTTGTATGTCGACGTAAAATACGTCCCAGTCGGCACCCTGAGAGACAAAAAAATGTCGACTGTAAAATACTTCCAGTCGGCGTTTTAAGGGTTTAATAAGTATAGGATCTGTTGACTTATACCTTTAATTGATAAAGTACCACCTTTTTCTCTTCTAAAGAGAGGACCCGAAGAGGATGAGGATGTCGCGGCAGTCCCTAGCGTGGGTTGGAGTAGTAGTAGTTGCTGCCCCCTTCTGTGGGTTGGCTCCCCTCTTGTGGGGGTTTTGTTGTGGGAGATTTCTATTGGCAAGAGGTTCGTGGTAGTGGTCTCACTCGCCCTAGTGTTTATACCGACACCCTCTTGGAGGGTGAGCGAGTCAGTTATACTGACCTTTTTCTTTATTTTGTTTATTCTCTGGTATTTGTTAGTTCATTTACCTTAGAAATAATGGATTAAAGGATATTTGTCAAAATCCCTTTACTAGTCTGGACACACAAAAAGGCTATATGTACATTGGACACCTAATGTCGTATAAAGAAAAACAAATGTATGTAAATGAAATTTGAGAAAGAATGCAAATTGATGGCCCACAAGAAGAAAATGCAATGGAATGTAGATGGTTTACAGACCAGACTACATTTGGGAGAAATACAACAATTACTAAGGGATTATGAACCAATAATATTATGTTTACAACATGTCAAAAAATCAATATCAATAATAGGTAAATGTACCTTAGTATCTACGTCTAGACAGAAAGAAGGAAATTTAGGCACTGTTATATATGTACAGTTCCGTCCAGGAATTACGATACACAATTTATGGCTATTGGTAAGCCGTACTGGGACAATTATGGTAATACTGCAGTGGGCATTGACAATTTATCTGGAACTATTTTGTTACAAAGAACTTGATTGGCTGGAGGAATCTTTATGACAGTTTGTTTTCATCAATTTTGTCCAGTAAATCCATTGGAAAAAACAAGCAACATTGTAATATTAAAGTTTTATTATTATAAGAATAATATTGATGTTAGGAGCTTCAAATGAAAATACAGATTACTAAAATTATAACAACGATCTCCATAAAAATCATATTTATTCCTAATTATCATCATACATCACCTTTACTTTCTCGTAAGGTGAATGTCTACTCTATATTAAAAAAGATTTACGAGGGTTTTTGACATTTCAGTAATGGTCTCTTTCATAAGTTGTAATATTGTTAAAGCTTTAAACTACTTAGTGGAGCTACATGACTAAATCTAGTGGAGTGGGATGTTGTCCCCTTCTAATCATATAGGAGCTAAACTAATATACACATGTAATTTCTAAAAGTATGCTTCAGACAAAGTCAATCCGACACTTTATGAGTAACAGATATGCAGGCACAAAGTACGTAGTTCAACAGTAAACAGTGTCGAAAAACCTTTAGAAGGTCCAATCAGACTTGTCCAGGTTAATTCTCTGACCCATACCAGTGGACTTTACTTTTGTTGAACTTCAAATCCCTAAACACTTGTTTGTAAAGTTTTCCTGGTGAAAAAACCTCAAAGGTGTTTTTTAAAAAGCAAGAAAAATATACGAGTGACGCGTGAATGCTGTGATACAGTGCTCCCCCACTTTTACGCGGAAATAGGTTCCAGAACCTGCCATTGAAATGCAAAAATCACCTCTAAAAATGCTTATAACTGGCTGATAACAGCCAAATACCCAGTACCCCTTAAACTAAAAGTACCCTAAATTATCATACTAAAACAATTTAATATCATTTCAAATAAAAATACACCTCAAATTATCATCCCAAAATACCCAAAGTAACCTTACATTACAATACTCTCCTACCACTCTTACTAAGTAGGCTATATACACCCCTAAAATGCCTATAACTGCCTATTTTAACAGTCCATCACCAAGCTTGACATTTAAAAAGAATATGTATACAGCCAAACCTTGGTTTTCGTACGCCTCTCTTTTCGTACATTTCGGTGTGGCGGAATCAAAGCTAAGCAAAAAAAAAAAGCAAGCAGTTTTCCCCACAGTTACTATCGAACTTTCCATCTGCCACACTTTCCTCTTCATGTTACTAATTACACACAGGACAATTGGCTTACCGAACACAGAACACACAAAACACAAACATATGTACTCACCTCAGACTCCAGATACTCACGGCTAGGCACTGTGCCATCCACTGAATATAAGCTATTCGAGACACAACCTCCGCTGAATTTCACATAAGTGACTTATCAAACAAGTACATTAGCTGTACGCTTTCTTACCTGGCATTCGAAAATTCAAATTCCTGGTGGCAGTGGCGGCGCTGCCATCGTTTGTGTAGGTGATACAGATCCCGCCCACTTTCGGGAATACCTGGTACTGCTGAGCTAACTTCTTCGATTCGTTTTCTGCCGGCCAGAGGGTAACACCGGTGGTTTGTTGTTGCAGTCGACTTTTGTCGTCATTGTGGATTATATCTGGTTTTTTGGGTATGTCAATTTCTTTGTTTGTTTTTTTTTTGCTTCATCAGCTAGCTGCCTAGTTTTATTTAGCAAGTTATTACGAAGATGTCTGATGCTAGTTCTTCGTCAGTTAGGTACTGCTGCACAACTAGATAGCTAAACTATGTTATGATCCGCACTCCAAATGTGTTAAATGTAGCGGTCAGTGCTGTAGCAAGAAATTAACTTGTGATGAGTGCTGTAGTTTAGATGAACAAGGTTGGAAGGCTCTTCAAGCTCATTTGGATAAAATGGACAAAGATAGGAAAAGGAAAGCAGCTCTTAGAGCAGGTAGTAAAACTAGAGTAGAGACAACTCCCGTGCCTTTAGAGGTGAACAAACCGTCACTATCTTCTCCACTTTTATGTAATATTTCACCTATTGATAGTCCTCCAACTTCAGTATCAATTACTCCAGACCAGGTATCCCATGTTTCCGATCCCAACACCATTTCCATGTTAGAGTCCAAGATGGACAAGAAATTTGAGTTCTTGGCAAAATCCATTATGGATTTAGGAATGTCGTTTCGTGCTTTCGTAGAGAAGTCAAATGAAAAGGCTGGTGTTAGGCCAAGTGTCAGTGTCGTGTCCGAGGAGGTGGCTGTCCGTTCCCCCTGTTCTCCTAGACGAAGGTCACTGCCCTGCTCCCCAGCTCCAGGGAGAAGACATACCAGAGGTCGAAGGGAGACTGGGGGAGTTTGCCCACGGTCAGTCGCCGACTCCGTCGACGTAGTTGACTTGCGAGTGCCCAAGAAATGCTGCTGGAAAGGCGTAGATATCAGTGATGTGCAGTTGTCGTCTGACTTGGAAGTGCAGTCGCCTGTGTTGAGGCGGGTAGTGTGGAATGATTTAGTGTCGCGTCCATTGAAGAGACATGCCCAGTGTGCGAGAGGGAAGTCGCCTCCTATTAAGAAATCCTAGGAGCACTGGAGTCCACAAATTCCTACTGTTTCGCTCCGGACCAGATTTTCCAGTGAAGATCGTCAGTCCTCTTCGGATAGCGTAACTTCGGACGAAGTTAGACACTCACGTGCGGTACAGCGCTTGCGCGCTTGCGAGGCCGACTCGCCTCGTGTGTCGATAGGAGTTTTGACTCGTTCACCTCATACGTCTCGCGTTGTTTTGACTCCTAGTCGATCATTTTCAAAGAAGAGCCGTACGACAGCCATGACTTCGACTTCGACCAAGGATGATTTGAAGACCAAACCCTTGCTAGAGGATGCTGCTTTGGGCCCCTTTAAACATCAACTTCAAGAATTGATGGTCTTCTTGAAGAAGACAACGAACCTGAAGGAAAAAGAAAACGGGATGTCGTCCGTCCTGTCGGAAGAGGAAACTCAAGACCAGGATTCGAAACCCACTTCAGCTTATTCTAGTCTGTTAAAGTTCCTTTTACAGACATATCCGGACTTTTTTGAGCCAGCTTCGCCTTCTTCCCCTCCGTTGATGTTTGTGAAGGATAGGAGATCAGCGCCTTCGGGGTTACCGAAACCAATTCTTTCTCAGTCCTCGAAGAAAGCACTGAAGGAAGTAAAAGAATGGCTTGCTAAGAAGAGGGAGTCAGGCAAGGCTTCGTTTGCCTACCCTCCGTCGAAGCTACAGAATAAAACTTACAGGTTTTATGCGACAGGAGATGTTCCTTCTTTGGGAGTATCTGCCTCCTCCCAAGGAGACTTCTCCGGCCTTGTGGACTCACTCAGAAGAGCAGCGTTCTCAGCTGCGAAAGTGTTGTTCTCTTCACCCGAGTTAGATCACCTGGTGAAGAACTTGTACAAAGTGATCGAAGTCTTCAGTTTTCTGGATTGGACAATTGCAGCGTTAGCCAGAAAAATTGAAGGTTGCCAGTCTCTGGCTGAAGATTTTTCTGTGGGTTGGCTCAATGTGTTGACCTGTGCGGACAGGGCAGTGAGAGACGGTTCAGGGGAATTGGCTGCCCTACTCACTATGGGAGTACTCAAGAAGAGAGAACGGTGGTGCTCCTTCACATCTCAAGGAGTAACCACGAACCAAAAGTTGGCTTTGTTGGTCTCCCCCCTGAGTAAATCTCACCTGTTCCCAGAAGAAACCATTGAGCATGTACTGTCGGACCTCGAGAAAAAGTCCACCAATGATGTTTCTCAGTCAGTGAGAAGACCTAAGGAACCTCTAGTGACGGGAGCTAAAGCTTCCCCTCTACAAAAGCATCCCTTTCAAGGAGGTAAGTCGAGGTGGCAGCAGAGACCAAGGACTAACCTACGAACTACCTCCAAGTCTACCAAGAAACCTTCCTTTAAGACAGATAAATGAACGAAAGATCCTTCACACACCCGTGGGGGCAAGACTCCACGACTACTGGGAGGAATGGAGTCGAAGAGGAGCAGAACAGTGCGTAATACAGGTGCTTCGAGAGGGATATGTGATCCCATTTATGCAGGATTCACCACTGTCCAATACACCTGTCTGTTTGACAGCATACTCGACAGGATCAACAAGAGCTTTGGATTTAGCCAAAGAAGTAGAAGAGCTCATCAGCAAAGAGGCCATAGAGGAGTTAACAGACATGAACACCCCAGAATTTTACAACAGGCTCTTCGTAGTCCCCAAGGCATCAGGGGGATGGAGACCTGTTTTGGACATAAGCACTCTGAACCTCTTCATCCGGAAGACGAAATTCTGAATGGAAACCAGTCGATTGGTAATGTCGGCCATCCAACCAGGCGACTGGATGGTGTCTCTCGACATGAAGGATGAATACTTCCATGTCCCCATCCATCAGAGCTCCAGGAAGTTCCTGAGGTTCGTCTTCAAGAAGAGAGTCTTCCAGTTCAGAGCCCTCTGCTTCGGTCTGTCAACTGCCCCTTAAGTATTTACTTGGATTCTCACTCCTCTGGGAAAGTGGCTGCATTTAATGGGGATCAACATAACCTTTTACTTAGACAACTGGCTCCTGAGAGCCAGATCCAGTCGTCAGTGTGTGAAGGACTTGGAGAAGACACTTACTTTGACACAGCAATTGGGTATTCTAATAAACACGGAGAAGTCCCAATTGATTCCAACTCAGAAGATTCTCTATTTAGGGATGATACTAGACTCTCTAGCTTTTTGGGCTTTTCTCTCCCCGAAGAGGATAAAGTCCTGCCTGTCGACAGTCCAGCAATTTCTGGTTCGCCCATCCTGCTCAGCTCTTGAATGGATGAGCCTCCTCGGGACCCTGGCTTCAGTGGAGAGTTTTGTCAGGTTAGGACGCCTACACATGAGGCCGCTTCAGTTCTTCCTGAAAGCAAATTGGTCTCGGAAGACACAACAGGACTCACTAGTTTTCCTTCTGATGGAAGAGATAAAGGTGAATCTTCGTTGATGGCATTCGAGGGAAAGATTACAACAAGAAGTACTTTTCCTAGTCATGTCGAACCCCGACCTGCAGTTCTCTCAGATGCCTCGGACAGTGGTTGGTGAGCCCTCCCAGGAGACTAGAGTATCAGGTCTGTGGACAGAACGAGAAAAGACCTTGCACATCAATGGGAAGGAATTGAAGGCCATCCTCTTAGGGCTACAAGTGTTCAACTATTTAGTCACCAGAAGAAACATAGCAATCTACTCAAACAACTCCACAGCGTTGTCATATGTACAGAAGCAGGGAGGGACCCACTCGTTCTCTCTCAACAAGATAGCCGAAGATCTCCTCACCTGGACAACCGAGAAGAGGATCACCCTTTTTCCAAGATTCGTCCAAGGAAAAATGAACGTTATTGCAGACGAACTGAGTCGGGTGAATCAGGTGTTACCAACAGAATGGACTCTGAACGAGAGAGTGTGTCAGGACCTCTGGAAGCTTTGGGGAAGACCATCAATAGACCTGTTCGCCACATCAAGGAACAATCACCTTCCCATTTTCTGTTCTCCGATTCCAGAACCACTAGCATGGAGAACAGATGCGATGCTACTTAATTGGACAGGACTGGATGTTTACGCTTTTCCTCCCTTCGGGATGATAAGAGAGATATGAAACAAGCTTCAATCGCACCAGAATGGGACAATGACCCTAGTAGCTCCATTCTGGCCCAGGAAAGAGTGGTTCCCGGACCTTCTCAATCTGCTGGTGTATTTTCCCCGACTACTTCCACAATATCCATTGCTTCTCAGACAACCCCATTTCAACCGATACCAACAAGGATTTACCACTCTGGCCCTGACAGGATTCAGACTGTCAGGAACTGGTCAGAGCAAAAGGTTTTTCGTGAAGGGCGTCAGAAGCTATTGCTAGCTGCAGAAGAAGCTCTTCAGCCAAGCTCTACCAGCCCAAGTGGAGAGTCTTTAGGTCATGGTGCAAACGACAGCATCTCTTCTTCTGAAATATCTATAACAGAAATTGTGGAATTTATGTTATTTCTGAGGGACACCAAGAAGTTGGCTACTTCAACTATTAAAGGATATAGGGCCATGCTTACATCAGTATTCAAGCATAGAGGCCTCGACATCTCGTCAAATCAGGACATCAGTGACCTGATCAGATCCTTTAGTTCCCCCAAGATTTTCAAGCCTGAAGAAGTAGAATGGAATTTGGATGTTAAGGTGGCTCAACGGTCCCCAATTTGAACCGTTGAATTTGAACCATTGAATTAGGCGGGAAGAGTAAGAGAGTCGCAGGCGATGAGTAAGGAAGTGGGTTTCACCCAGGGCAATGCAGTTTGTTCATATGTAACAGACTTCCTTGCTAAGAATGAGGATCCTTCGAATGATTGCCCCTGTTCTTTCAAGATAAAGAACTTGATGGACTTAGTCGGGTTGGAAGACAAGGAAGGTACATTGTGTCCGGTCAGAGCCATCAGACACTACCTGACTAGGACAGAAACTGAGAGGAGAGTCGAACCGACTCTGGTGCTCGGTGAAAGACCCGTCTCGGCCTCTTTCAAAGAATGTAATGTCCTTTTTCCTGAGGAGTTTAATCCGAGAAGCGCATGCCCAAACTCAGGAACATGCTCTTAGGGTGCTGAAAGTGAAGACGCACGAGATTCGTGCAGTAGCAACATCTTTGGCTTTCAGACAAAATATGTCTCTATCCTCCATTATGCAAACAACATTCTGGAGGTCGAAATCGGTGTTTGCATTGCACTATTTGAAGGAGGTAGAAACTACTTACGAAAACTGCTTTAGATTGGGACCGTTGTCAGTAGCGGGAATGGTGTTCGGAGAGGAAGCATAGGGGGAGGACCTGGTTTTTTCCCTCTACGATCTCACCTCGCCCTGGAATTTTGAGTTTGGTTTTTTCAGTTTTTGGGAAGCCTGGGGGTACATGTACCGGAAGTACCCATCAGTTCTTATATCTGGTTAAGGGTATCATATGGTTTTTAGTGTAGGTGATGGTGTAGTGTGGTTTTTATCTGGTCTTTTCGCCCAGGGCAAGGGCAAATTATTGTTGTTTTGTCAATCATCGGTGCACTTCCATGATTGCAAAAATCCCACCATTAATAGGGAGGACCCTGGCCATTACTGCCACGTCATCTACATGTGATGAGAGCGCTGACTAGAGGCAGTATCTACCTGTAGTTGCTCTCTCACAAGGTAAAGGTACTGCAAACATCATATATAATGTGAGCACATGATTATCGTTTTTTGTTCATAAAGCTGTCCATATACCCACCTTCCAGGTAATGTAGAGTCAGCTAATGTAATTGTTTGGTAAGTCACTTATGTGAAAATAATATTTTAATGATAAAATAAGGTTTCGCATATACTAACCAAACAATTACATAATCAGAGCCCTCCCTCCTCCCCACAGAAGTTAGCTCAGCAGTACCGGGTATTCCCGAAAGTGGTCCGGATCTGTATCACCTACAGAAACGATGGCAGCGCCGCCACCGCCGCCAGGAATTTGAATTTTCGACTGCCAGGTAAGAAAGTGTACAGCAAATGTAATTGTTTGGTAAGTATATGTGAAACCTTATTATATCATTAAAATATTATTTTCACTACCCAAGACAGACAAGCACCAAAACCATACAACAACTCGTAAAACAACACCCGAATCACCACGCAAACAAATACCAACAGCTCGAAAAGAACACGACAAATCATATGACAACTCCAGTCCAGCACAACAAACCACCACCACCAACACTGCATCCAACCTATAACTCACGAAACTACCAAAACGCAAAATCAAGTACAACAAACCTCTTCAGCTCAACAACCACCAGACAGACACACGCACAGTAACCATACAACATCAATATCAACCAAGAAAACACCAAATAACACTGGCTACTTTTGAATCTGACTGACGGTCTTTTCCAACTTACTGACTCTCCAAGACTTGTAACGGATGCTTGCCACTGATATACTCGGCGATCGCTACAACAGACACTACCCATATGCTTCACCCGCCATCAAACTACTCCCATTCATCCCTCCACCAATTTTGCTCTCTCTCTCTCTCTCTCTCTCTCTCTCTCTCTCTCTCTCTCTCTCTCTCTCTCTCTCTTACAACCCTCAAAGACATTGTCAAATTTAGACTACCATCTTACTCCTCCATAACAGTTTTCTTAGAAATTTTTCTACGAAATTTTGTCTCTTGTTTTAGTTCACTCGGACATGCTCCATCCGGGGCCCAGCATGTGACCTAGCCCCATATGGAGCACCCAAACAAAGCATCCCATCTTCTTTCATGAACCCTTCTGTTTTTGTGTTTGTTGTTTTTGTGGTTTTTGTTCTTTTTTTTTATTCGAGTTCAACTAATAAATAAGCCATCGTGGGGCCAAAGAAAGTTCAGTGTAAAAAAGGCAAAAAACACTAGAATTTAAGAAAAACTCGTAACAAAGTGTAGGAGGAAGTTGCATGCCGATCTCAGTGAGAAAATGCCTACAACAAGCGCTGCTGTTAGTGAATTTAAGGCCAGCAGAGGCTGGTTTGAACAATTCAAAAAATGAATGGGCATGCATAATGTGCCTGTGTGGAACTTTGTCAAAGACCTTTTTGAAATCTAAGTAGAGTATATCTATTGCTCTACTACTGTCAAATACCAAGCATGTTATGAAAAAACTCCCAAGAGGTTTGATAGGCAGGATCTATTTTGTCTGAAACCGTGATGGCTGTTTAACAAGTTGTTTCTATCAATGTGATCCACAATTTGATCTGCAATTATGGACTCAAAAACCTTACAAATGACCGGTTTTAGACACATTGGTTTATAATTTCCCGGCTCTTCTCTTGGACCTTATTCTGTGAACTGGGGGCACATTACCTAGTGTCCATCCTTTTGGTGCCTTTCTTTGTTCTGAAGTTTTTTCTGTAGAGTTTATATAGGTGAGGAACTATCTCCTCTTTTAACTCTTTAATTTCTCTTGGATGAATCCCATATGGGCAAGGGGTTTGAACTTGTCTAGTTTTTCTATTTTGTTTTTAAAGTCCTCTTCTGTAAATATTATTTTATCCAGTGGTTCTGCCCCTATTAAAATAGCTGGTTGAGGGATTGAGGTAGTGTCTTCAGTTTTGAAAACACTAATAAAAAACTTACTCAGTAATTCTGCTTTTTTCAAGTCTGTGTTCACTAGGTTTCCCCTATTGTATCTTAGGGGACCTATGCTATTTTTTATTTGCTTTCTACTATTTACATGAGCAAAGAATTCTTTGAGTTTTCCTTACAAACTAATGCAACTCTCTTATCCTCATTTATCTTTGCATTTCTTACTAATTTTTTTTTCATTGCTTTGTGCAATCTGTCTGTTTCCCTTATTATATTTTTAATTTCTCTGTTGAACCACATAGCTGAGGGTTGCCATTTGTTAGTATTTGCTGTAATGGAATACTTCTGGATCGTTTTTCTGTGTATTCTTCAAGAAAGGCTTCCCAGTAATTGTCTATGTCTGTGTTTTGGTTGTACTCTAGATTTTTAACATACTCCTCTGGTTTTCTTAGGTCTCCTCGACGGTAGTCTGATCTCTTTAGTATCTCCTCCTCTTTTTTGTGTTGCATATTAATGGGAAATGTAATAATTTTGTGGTCACTTTTGCCTAGATTTGCACCTACTGAAAGGTCAGACACTAGGTTATCTTCTGTTGATAGGACAATGTCTAGTGTGTTGTTTCCTCTAGTAGGCTTGTCTACCCATTGGTGTAAGAATTCATTTTTGACAAATTCTAGAAGCCTCTTTCCTTCTAAGTTTGATGTGGAGGTCATAGTGTCCCAGTGTACTGTTGGATTGAAATCTCCCATTATAATGCAGTTTGTTGTTTATTTCTTGTCCCAGTAGTGTATATAACTCCTCGTCAGACATTTGTAGTTGGTGGGGAGGTCTGTACACTAGTATTAGAGTTAGCTTCTTCCCTAGACTGCTTATATTGATGCCAATTACTTCTTGCTTGGTTGTAATTTTACTCACTATTGGACTGAGGTGGTCCTTGGCATATAATGTAATTCCACCTTTTTTTGTTACACCTATCTTTTTTGAACAATTTATATCCCGCCATTTGGTACTCTCCTATGAAGTCTCTTGTTGCTTCTTGTATCCATGTTTCTTTGATATCTATTATGTTTAATTTTTCACTTGCTATCAATGCTTTGAAGAGATCTAATTGGTTTTGAATAGATTGTGCACTAAACTGCGCCACTCTTTGGGACTTTTCTATCTTCTCTTTTGTCCTCGGTGGTTTTAGTTGTTTCCCTTATTTTCACGGTTTCCTGCAGTGCTATTACTAACTAAATTCTGGGAGCTTTCCGATTTCTTCCCTTGAATGTTCAGTTCACTGAGGTGTTTCAAGAGGTTTTCGTCAAGAAGGTTTCCCAGTAATTTTGGTTCTTCCAAATTCAAGTGAGTTCTATCTCTTTTATATAGTTTTTTTATTCCATACAAATCTGTCCCAAAAGTTTAAGAACCTAACACCCTTTTCTTGGCATATTTGCTCCAGTCTATTATTGATTCCAATTGCCTTGCTGAGGGCGTAGGGAGAAGTCCTTTAAGAATGCCACTATCAGGTTTCTAACAGATATTTTCTATAACATTCCTCAGGTTGGCTACAAGACCTGTCTGGCTAGTTATTCCATCTTTTAGAAATAAGTAGTTTCCTCCTCCCTACTCTATGATTGCACTTTTTCTACTTTTCACTTTGATTTCTTCACTGCCTCGGCTATTTACTTTGCTCCTGCACTTGGGTAAGATGTAACTTTTCTCTTATTTTTAATTTGGCCACAAAATTCTACCCCTGATCTTTTATTAGAGAACCTCCAATTAAGGTTGTTTCCTCTTCTGTTTCTAGGAGCACAGCAAATCTATTTGATGTGCTTATATTGGGGCACAATTGTGTTTTCTAGCTGCTGTCACTCTTCTACCAACAGCTCTCTTGAATTCATCATTTCTATCCTTGTAATCTTCTCTCTTTGTACCTTGTCTAGTGCTTGTATCAGTTTCATTTCTGCTTTAGGCTTTACCAATTGCTTTTTAATCTCTGCTATACTCTCTCCGATTTCTACTATGTCATTGTTCTCTCTCTTAAGTTTTGTCAATTCTCTTCTTAGGTCTCCAACTTCCTTTTCCATCCTGTCTTCTCTTACCTTGCCTTTAAGTTTGTCCTTTGCCAGCTCCTTTAGTTCCTTTGATATTTCTTCTACTTCCTTCCTCAGTTTAGTTATCTCTTGTTCTTGTTGACAGAAGTGACAGACACAGACTACCTAGCTTTGTAGTTTATGCACCACTTGTTTACTTTGCATTTTGCACGTATGTGCTTTAATTTTAACACTATTGGGTCATCTCTGTTTTAGTCTTGTCTTCATTATTTTTATCTGAGCTTTAGTTATTTCTATTGTGACCAGTTGAAAAGGAAAAAGGGGATGTGGTTGAGTACTCCCACACTCGCTGCATCTGCTTGTCAAAGGACAGATTTCCATAGTTTGCCGCGAGGATACCTTTCTTTCGCTGCCATACTAAAGGTGAGTTTACACTAGGCTTCACCCCATCCTGCATGCATAAGACTCATCACCAACTCCTCCCAAAGTCTTGTTAGCCCTGCCTACTGGACTGCTCATCAAGAGTCTTGCCACACCATTAATTCACCCTAATGAGCACTCCAGTAGGCGGGGCTAACAAGAAATTGGGAGGAGTTGGTGATGAGTCTTACACATGCAGTGTGGGGTGAAGCCTAGTGTAAACTCACCTTAACATACGGTCTCCCTGTTGTTAGACGATCCCAAACGAAGAGAGAGAGAGAGAGAGAGAGAGAGAGAGAGAGAGAGAGAGAGAGAGATAGAGAGAGAGAGAGAGAGAGAGAACAAAAATACTTATGCACATTAAAAATATCTAATACACTAATGGAAGTAATTGTTTTTACCAGTGTAAAAGGAAAATGGAACGACTTCAGTAATATGAGAGAAAATAGTTATGCTTATGTAGTATATAGTGGTAACTTGATTAGTGGTCGAACATTTTGTAAGATAGATTGATTTAATTTGTATATAAGATATGATTTGTATTAAACCTTTTTTAGATATTTTGCTGTATTTACATTTGTATTAATATTTGAAAATTAGTAAATCATTATTATAAGATTTTAGGGGTGTGTATACTTATAATTTGTCACTGCCTTTATGTAGTTTTAGGATTGCTGTACTACCCGTATAAATATCTTCAAGTGTTCTAACATAAGATTCATCTATTCTCTGTTTTTGACGGGCTTTCATTACTGCTGAAAGTTTTGACAGAATCAAAAGCTCTCTCATAGTCTCCAAATGTCATACATAGTGGTTTGTCATACCCTGTTGATTTTTCCTTTAGCTGGTTAATTACATGGATATGGTCAGTTGTTGAATACCTGCTTCTAAAATCTGCCTGTCCTCTTGGTTGATTAAAGCTAGCTGTCTTTCTATTCGGCCTAATATGATCTTGGTAAATATTTTATATATTACTTATAGTAAACTTATTGGGCGGTAATTTTCAGGTCTTTTGTGTCTCCCTTTTTGTAACTTAATTTAATGATAAATTTTTCCAAGCTGAAGGTATAGAGCATTCTTGCAAGCATTTTGTGTAAAGTTCAGAGTTTTACTATTATGAAATCTCCTCCTCCTGTTATTGAATAAACTATTAGGCCATCTTCTCCTGCTGCTTTTGGTACCAGGTCAGGTGTTGCATTATTTCTTTTGACAAAGTTATTTCCTATATCACTAATGTACAGCATTGTATAGAAATCCTCAGCAATTTTTATCCCTCCATCTCTTTTCTTTTTTTCATCAGCTTGATGCTTCTTCCCTTGTTTAGTGTTTCCTCAATTTTGGTCTTGTTGTGTTTACGAATTGAGAAACGAGTTTAACAGGGAGACCCCATCTCTCCTAAATTATTCACAGCGTGCCCAGAAGAAGTTTTTAAGAATTTAGATTAGGAAAGTGTTGGAATTATCATTAATGGGGAATACCTTAACAACTTAAGATTTGCAGATGACATAGTTCCACTTAGTGAATCACGGGAGGAATTACAAAGGATGATAGAAGACTTGAATAGAGAAAGCAGAAATTTAAGACTGAAGATGAATATGAGTTAAACAAAGATAAAGTTCAATGAAAATGCAGAGACAAAAAACAAGGGTTATGGACGAACCTCTAGAGATTGTTAACCCTTAAACGCCGACTGGACGTATTTTACGTCGACATTTTTTGTCTCTCGGGTGCCGACTGGACGTATTTTACGTCGACATACAAAAGTTTTTTTAAAAATTCGCGGAAAAATACTTTTAGGCCTACCAGCCGAAAACTCTTGAATCACGCGCCTTGGGGGATGCTGGGAGTTCACGGATCAAGGTGTTGTTTTGTTTACAATCGTTACGCAGGCGCGCAAGCGCGAATTTCTTTCTTGCCGCACTAAAAAGTATCTGTGACACATCTCTGAAATTATTTCGTCACTTTGACATAATTTTTGTACCATTTTAAATTAGCCGTTACATAGAGTATTATATATGAAAATGTGCGCATTTTTATGTAGAATACAACAAAAAATATCATGATTGTAGCTTTTATCAGTTTTAAGATATTTCCATATAAATAACGATAAGTGCCAAAATTTCAACCTTCGGTCAACTTTGACTCTACCGAAATGGTCGAAAAACGCAATTGTAAGCTAAAACTCTTATATTTTAGTAATATTCAATCATTTAACTTAATTTTGCAACTAATTGGAAGTCTCTAGCACAATATTTCGATTTATGGTGAATTTATGAAAAAACTTTTTCCTTACGTCCGCGCGGTAACTCTTCCGAAAATAATCATACATGCGATTGTGGTAATGTTTGCACCATTTTAAATTAGCCGTTACATAAAGTTTTATATATGAAAATGTGCGCAATTTCATGCACAATACAACTAAAAACAACCCATGGTTGTAGCTTTATCAATTTTGAAATATTTTCATATAAAAAATGATAAGTGACAAATTTTCAACCTTCGGTCAATTTTGACTCTACCGAAATGGTCGAAAAACGCAATTGTAAGCTAAAACGCCTATATTATAGTAATATTCAAGCATTTACCTTCATTTTGCAACAAATTGGAAGTCTCTAGCACAATATTTCGATTTATGGTGAATTTATGAAAAAAATAACATTTTCTTTACGTCCGCGCGGTAACTCTTCCGAAAAAATCATACGTGCGATTGTGGTAATGTTTGCACCATTTTAAATTAGCCGTTACATAACGTTTTATATATGAAAATGTGCGCAATTTCATTTATAATACAACAATAAATAGTTGAAGGTTGTAGCTATTCTCATTTTCGAAATATTTGCATATAAATCACGATAAATAGAAAAAAAACCACGTTCGGTCAAATTTGACTCTACCGAAATGGTCGAAAACGCAATTGTAAGATAAAACTCTTACAGTCTAGTAATATTCAGTCATTTATCTTCATCGTTAAACAAATTCGAAGTCTCTAGCACAATATTTAAATTTATGGTGAATTTTTAAAAAAAACTTTCCTTCCCTCCGCGCGCCGATTCTCCGCCACAAATCTCCGAAATGGGTAAGTCCCATTCTCGGAATATTTGCTCCGTTTCATATTAGGCATTTCATAGAGTTTTATATATGAAAATGTGCGCAATTTCATGTAGAATAAAACGAAAAAAATATTTGAAAGTTGTAGCTTTTCTTTTTTATTTCAGAAATAATTGCATATAAAAAAATATATATATAAAAAATTCGACATTCGGTCAACTTTAGCTCGTCAGATATGGTCGAAAACTGCATTTGTAAGCTAATATTCTTACAGTATAGTAATATTCAATCATTTGTCTTCATTCTGAAACATATTGGAAGTCTCTAGGACAATATTTAGATTTATGGTGAATTTTTGAAAAAAATATGTGTTTACGTAAGCGCGTTACGAATTCATGCATTATTTTGTGATAATATTTTCTCTGTGTTGCTTTTATCGTTTTACAATGTGTTATATATCAAAATGATCGAAATTTAGTGCACATTACAACGAAAAAAAAAGTAACTTGTTACCTTCAACCGTTTTGCGCACAGCGCGATTTGAATACAATTATATATGAAATTTCGTTTTTGCGCTATCATATATCGCATTATTTATATATGATAATGATAGTTTTTTCATTTCTGATGGTTTGCAATACTAAACTTCAAGCAATGACAAAAAAAGGAGCCAAAAATGAACTCTTAATCTTGAAAACTAAGCGCGCTGTGATTTTTTGAAAAAAATAAAAAATATTTTTCCGCTTACGCGCTCACTCTCAAACCCCTCCGGCATACGGGAGTCATTTTTTTATTTACCGCTCCGGGCGTTTAAGGGTAATGAATATACGTATTTAGGACAGACAGTAAGTGTTTTCCCAGGACATGAGACTGAAATTAAAAGAAGGATAAGCATGGGATGGAGAGCTTTTGCTAAACAAAATGATATGAAAAGTAAAATGCCTCTTTCTCAAAAAATAAAATATTTAATCGGATGGTCCTACCAGTATTAACTTATGCATCAGAAACTTGGAGCGTTACTAAGGCCTTAGAACATAAGCTACTTACAACTCAAAGAGCTATGGAAAGAATAGTGATGGGAATAACACTAAGAGACGGAAAAAGAGCAGTATGGATACAAGAGCAAACTAAAGTAGAGGATATTCTAACAACAAGTAAGAAAAAGAAATGGGTGTGAGCAGGACATATGATGAGAATGTCAGATAATAGATGGACGAAAGAATAACAGAATGGGTCCCCTAGGGATTGCAAATGAAGCAGATGAAGGAAGAGAAGACGATGGATTGATGAGCAAAGAAAGACCATAAACAGAAGGAGTGGAAGGACATGTTTGAGGCCTTTGTCCTGTAGTGGACTAGCAATGGCTGATGATGACGATGATGATACTTTTGGAAACAGTTGTATGAGGGTAATCTAAGATGACTTTGGGTGTTTTGGGGTGCTGCTTTGAGTTGTACTTTGTTTGAAATATTAAATTCTTTTAGTATGGTAATTTAGGCATAATTTTTTTGAACTAATAACTTATGGAGTGTACTGTGAAAATAGGCAGTCATAAGAATTTTAGTTTAAGGGGTACAGGGTGTTTGGCAGTTATAAGCTTTTTTTTACAGGGGTTTATGCATTTTTGCGCTGGGTTCTTGAACCTATCCCCGCCACGAAAAAGTCAGGTAGCATTGTAATATTATAATATTATATTATATAATATATATATATATATAATAATATATATATGATATATATATATATATATATATATATATATATATAGATATATATATATATGTGTGTGTGTGTGTATATATACAGTGAAACCTCGACATGCTAAAGTCCCTACTTACGAAAAATCCAAGTTACGAAAGCAAAGACGAATATTTTTTTGCTTTGTATACGAAAATAATTCAGGTTGTTTAAAGGGTAAAGTCTGAGATTCACCCAGTCCACCGAGAACAATTTTAAAACTCGCACGCCGCCATCTGTGTAGACTCGCCACCATCCTTCTGCTCTCCCCATTGGTTCCTGATGCTAGTCACCACCATAAGATCCTGCTTTCATATTGGTCAGCATCATGTCTTTATGTAAAGGCATCCCTTGACCATTTTTGCGGCAGTGTTATCATAAACACTGGAATTCGTTCATTCGCATATATTTCATTTGTTGAACGTAAATTCGTGTTAGTGATTCGCTTTCGTTGTACTGTAAGTCACTTTATCGTGTTGTGTGTGAACTTAATTACTTACGTTATTAGCCATGGGTCCCAAGAATGTTGCTGAAGTTCACGGAAAGAAGAGGATGCTTTCTATGGAGAACGAAGATGGAGATAATCAAGTGTTAAAGTTCCTGCCATTTGTTAATATGTATCGTAAGTTTAGTGTTAATGTTTCTGTCATTTTTTAAATGTTTTTGTAAAGTTAAGTGTTCATGTTTTCTGCCATTTGTCCGCCTCCTCTGTCGCCACTTTCGGAGATCGCCTCACTCGAAAGGTAAGGTTCCACATTTTACTACATATGTACATACATGTACGTACGGTATTTCTTGTACCATGTACACATACACTTATTTACAGGTATGTAGTACAATAAAGGTTATGTTTGGTATTGAATGGTCCAACTTGTTGTATTTCATTGTTTATTGGTTAATTTAGCTTTATTATAAAATTTACTGTGGTGTTTTCGTAGGGCTTGGAACGAATTAGGCAATTTACATGTAAAACATAGTTCAAAATACGAATTAATCAGGTTACGAAGGCCGCTTCAGAACGGAATAATTTCGTATCCTGAGGCACTACCTGTAGGAAACATACATACAATTATATTATATTATATATAATATATATTGTTACGTATATAGCGGCCTTGAGAGAGGCTAGATACGTAAACGGAAGTAATTTAGGGATTTCAAGAGGGAATTGCTTTAACTTACCGTAAACTGCTAGTTATTATTAATTTCTTTAGAGGGAAGGTCGCCAGAAAACTCAGCTCGTTACTTAACAACTATTTATTTACAAAAGGCCCGTGCTGGCCTGGAGGAGAGGTAAATGATGGCTCCAACTTATGTCATTCAAGCTGATTTTCATATACTTGGGGTAATGCACACTTGCGGGCAGTGAGACGGCACGTGACTCATGGAATCTGGAAAAGAATCCCAGATTAAACAAGATAAAAGGAAAAATGACTTCTTGCTTTGATTAATTAATTCTCTAATACTGGGGAGAAGGAACTTTTAAGGTTTCACTGACGTATGCAATGACTCCATTGGTCTGGGGTACGATCACACAAGGGGAAGCATGCGGCCATGAGGCAGTGAGAGGGAACAAAAGGATGAATTCCTTTTGTTGCTGGCATTGAATTGGGAGAATGAGGATCAAAATTATAATAGGTGATAAGGGACTGGCAATATGTTGTTTCACAAGACGTACCTGGATGTCGTGTTCAGTGGCTCTTGTAGAAAGCATGGCCCCCTTTGTCGGAGGCCTGGGTCATCGGCGCGCCACTCCACAACCCTGGGTGAGGCCTAACAGGCAGGCAGGTAATTTGACCTCTGTCCGAGATCACGTCTCGCAGCCGACTGAGACAGAATTCAGTTGGGTTGCTTGGGGGTTGGAGGTCAGCTTAACCCCCACGATCAAGGCAAATCCTGGAAAACAAGCATACAGCCAGCAGAGGGGTCACAGGAAAGAGAGCTTAAGGTATAGGTCTAAGAAGTACCAATCTGCCTACACCCTTCCCTTTTGAGATACGTCCCTACAGCTGATAAAAGACTCTTTTCCCCCAACTGGGGAACTTCCTATCTCTAGCTGGCGGGTTTTGGGTTTCCCGCGTTTACTAAAAATCAGCTGATATTCTAAAGAAATGGCTGCCGTTTTCCAAATCGAATTAATTAATTAATTGCCGGGTAGACGAACGATCTATAAACGTCACAGCTCCCCCTGTTAAGAAGGCATTCACTCCCTCCCTTTCGGGCGTGAAGGTCTTGGCTTAAATAAATTGATCGTCTCGACTACCCAGTTCTCCTACTCCAACTTGAAGTTTTTTTGAGCAGCGATCATACAGCTAACTACAGTGGCCTACCTAACTTATAGGCAAAGATGCTAAGTGTACTAACTAATGTAGTGATGTAGTCTAGCTAAGTAATAATCTACGGGTTGTCTTGTGACGACAGTCTACTCTACCCCTAGATTAAGGTTCTTGAAAATTCTACTTTGCTACTACCCTAATGCCCTGGTACTAAATCATTAGCCATAACCTACTCAATACAGTTAATGAAGATGCAATCATTCCAGAGTGTGGTACGCACAGCAGTAATGTGTCGCCGGAATTGTTAAAATACATAATGAGAGGTAATGATGCATGGGGATGATGAGTGGTTAATTGACCAGGAGGGAAATGCAATGAGGTAATTATATTTAAGTGAGGGTTAGTATTACAATGGTACAATGGCTAGGGTTTAGAGTGGTTAGTGCTACTGGCAGAGATCAGGCTGGCTACCTTCTCTGGGTAGGTGCCAGGATCATTCTGCAAATGAATGCGACACTGTACCTCGGGCACAGGTGTCAAGGAGAGCATGTGGCTCTTTTTTGTTAATATGTTAATGATTGGTTACGTCCCTTCTTCTCTTCTTCTTCTTCTTATTCCTCCAGGACCTGGCTATACCAGTCCTAGGAGTAGACGGAGGCACAGACTCTGGGGAAAGGCCAGAAACGCCGGCAGGAGCAGAGGCAGTGGTAGCCTGATGGGATTTCAGGAGAACACCCTACTTCGTATCTGCAGCAACCGTCGTAGAGGTGGAACCTACTGCAGAGGAGGCCCTCACTTCGGCTGCTGCGACAGCCGTCGTAAGGGGAAAACTCCAGGCTGACTCCTGGTCGGGCAGTTCCTGGTTTTCCAGAGGAGGTATGAATGTTAGGTCTGCCGGAGGTTCACCTCGGGCGACAGTGGTGAGGGTGAAGAAGACTCATGGACTTTGGATTGGCCATGGGCTGCGGTAAGCTCCATGCCTGTTGGAGGATCTCCTGTAGGAGGATCCTTGGTTAGGTTAGGCGCCGGCACTAGCTCGGGGCCAGGTGCAGAAGTCAAGTTCTGTGGTGGCTCTACGTCCAGGCTGGACGGAGCTTGGCACTGCTCAGTGCTGCCAAGTGGTACTGGCAGAGAGTTGAGGGTCGACTGGACCTGTGACGGTACCGGAGGTGCAATACCTCTTAGCGTGCCCTTGGAAATGGGAGACAGAGGCTCCTGTCTCTTTTGGAAGGCTAAGCCTTGTGAAAGTGGACATTGTCCGCTGCTGGTAGTCGGCTAGGGCACCTAGGCCAATTCGTGGAGTGCCCTATTACGTTGCAGGTTTTTGCAACGGAACTGTGAATGGTCAATCTCCCTCCTTGGTAACGGGGAGACTGTTGGTGGACGTTACTTCCTGGATGGAAGTAGAATTTCGATGACTCCGTGCTTTGGAGTGATTTGTTGTGGGGTTAGGACCCCTAGGCTTTTTGGAATGCGAGGGAGACTTCATGTCTTGCCTAGGAGGAGGTCGTAACCTCCTGGAATGTAGCTTGCAACTGCAAGGGTAACAAAATTCTGGAAAAAATGAGGTCTGGTGACCCTCAATTGAACGGTCGGAAGGATCAGCTTGATATGGTTGATACCTTCGATGGTGATTAAATGACGTCTATCGACGGTTGCCCCTCGGGGGATTCGGTCTTCCCGTATCAGGGAGATTTGAGCGCCAGAGTCGTCGTAGGCTCTGACGTGGCTTGGCTGATAATGGCTTTGGAGGGGTGCGACGGTTATAGGGCCCTTAGCTGGGGGTCTAGAGAAGAATTGGTTATTGGTTACGGCCATTGCGATGGCAGGAATATTAAAATTTGCGCACCCTCCATAGTTGGCAGACATGTGACCCTTGCGGCCACAGTCTCGGCAGAACGTGTTCCAGAACCTCTTCCGTGGCACTGGATGATAAGACCGAGATGGCCCCACAGGTTGCGAATCTGTGGAGTCACCAAGGCTGGCAGTGTGCTCTGGCACAGGTGAAACGTCCTCTGTTGGATCACCCTTTGAAACAAGTCCGGGGTCAACTGGTGGGCTTACCTCTTCCAAAGGGGAGGAGGTAGGCTGGTAAAGTGGTAAGAGGCTGAGATGGTGCGGAAGAAACTTCGGGCTCTGACACTGGGTCGGGGAGGGCCAGGTTCGCAAATAGACAGGATGTCGGGGACTCGGAGGCACTAGCCTGAACCTAAAATTGAGGTGTGGTTATCTGGCATGCTGCAGGTGTCCGGTGCATCTGGTAGTGGGAGCTGCGTCCAGGGGAGATACGGCTTTTAGTAGATCTCGGCCCAATATCACCTGATAAACATCATGAAATTGGTCAACTACGCCCAGGCGGCACAATGTGGTTTCCCTGGTCTCCTGGTCCAGAAAGGGCATTTCCACATTCAGAAGGACCGAAGGAACAGAATAGAGGTTACCGTCAATCCATTCAAACTGAATTTCTTCGTTCGTCTGGATTTTGGCACCCCTAGGCAATGCCTTTCTGGAAATAAGGGAGACCTGGGCTTCGGTGTCAGCCATGACTTGTACCCACTGATAGGCCGTAGGAGAACTGGTTCATCATGGCAGGTCTACATGGTAGCCTTGGAGAAGTTTCACCCTGGAAGCTCTCATCACCCAAGGTAAGAGACCGACTTGGGCACTGGTCGGATCCACAGCATGCTCACGCAACACAACAAGTGGTGCAGAACCTCCGCAACCACTTCTTACCAGGGAGTCCGCTCATGGTCTGGGGCTTGGAAACTAGCAGAGAGATTGCATCATCTAGGAGAGCTAGCTCATGCCTTCTCTCCTTCTCTCTTTTCTTTCTCTCTGCTTCTCTGGCTATCCTCTCTGCTTCTCTTTCTTCTCTCTCGCTTCTCCGGCTTTCCTCTCTGCTTCTCTTTCTTCCTTTCCCTGCTGGCGCGCAGCAGCCTGCTGCGTCTTTATCCACTGGTCAAGGGCTGGTCCAGTGTAACCAGCCTCCCTGCCCAGAGTATGAGGCTCCGAGCTTCTCTAGCTCTCTGGCAAAGAAGTCGCGGGAAGCAGGGGAAGACATTTCCTTAGGCTACAGTAGAGGCTCGGAAGAAAAATGAAAAATAATGGCCAGGAAAGGGTACTGAATGGAATAGGAGTGCCTACTGTGGAAAAGTGGCACTCACTTGGAAATGGGTCTGCAATGTGGTAATGAAAAGTGAAAAAGACTGGGTGCTCGGTGGCACTTTGTGAATGGCACCTTCTGCTGAGGTGAAAAAAATCGAATGAAGTGTGCTGTGTACGTCACACTTACGGGCGTTCCCAACTTGGGAGACGTTGGAATGGGCTACCTGTAGGTCCAATACAGGTGCACGGCACTTATGAGGAGGCGTTCCTTGGTTCAGTGATCCAAAATGGCGGATGCTCTATAATGAATTGGGCGTTCCGTAAGGACGGACACGCAGGTTTGTCAGCACTTAGGGCTGGTATTGCGGCGCTTCGGGAGGCGTTCCCTTTGTTGAGTGTTCCGAAGGATCACTGACCCTTGCACATGGACACACTAGTTACTTGGGCGTTCCGTAAGGACGGACACGCAGGTTTAATGGCTACCTGTACGGCTGTACAGGTGCAACTGGCATTTATAGGCGTTCCTTGGAGCACTGTATCGTGCTGGTGTGTCCCGGACACTAAATGCAGTATACGTAAATATACTGAAGTAGAATGGACTGCTCATGGCAGAGTGTAATGGTGGATGAGAGAAAGTAAAAGGTGGGAGTACTTCAGCAGCCAGTCGATGGACAGTGTCAAGAATTAGTGGCACTGTGAAATGGTAAGACCTTGACGTGCACTGGTGGTGGCCAGTCCTAAACTGGTAACGACTTCCCTGTCTGGAAGTAATGAATTTGCGTGGCACACTGTGCGAATGTGCTTGCGGTACACGCAAGTCTTTTGGGTGGGATAAAATGAACAAGACCACTCGGGCAACGACAGGTAATGGAAATTTTAGAAATGCTCAGGCCCTCGCTGAAGTACTCGGTCAAATGAAACAAAATAAATGTTTGCAAACTGCAATGGACACATGCGCGTACGTATCACGCTGTGTCCAATGAAAGACACAAGAGACTAAAATAATGTTAATTCTGCATGCTATAATTAATGGTAGAGGTAGTACTCTTGGCTTTGTGAATACTGGGTTCTGGTTCTCTCTCTCTCTCTCCATCTTCGCTCTCGGAGAGGGTGAAAAATGATATATGAATGAACTCCCTTTATTTGAATTGAACTACTAATGTTCGTTTAATATGACGCAACTTGCGTTAAATTATCTACTTACGTTAACGTTTTTGTGAAAGAATTGCTTTTGATAACGTTTTTTATGAAAAATGATAACGCGCTCGCGGTGAACGATGTTTACGTTAATGTTAGCGGCTTGCGCTTATGAAATGATTTGCGTTTCAATATGAAATTTACAAAGACGCGTTTTACGTTAACAATTCTTGCAAGTGACTCTACTTTTAAGATTTACGTTAACTTTACGTAAGGACAAGTGAAAAATTACGGTAAGGATTTGAAAACGATGTTAGCAAACAATTGTAAATGAGGTTACGTTAAGTGAAATGAAATTTTAAATTTTTCGCTCAGCGCGCGAGTGAGCGATGCGAGGTGAAACACGTGAGGCGAGAAGAGGCGGGTTAGCACCACGGTGTGCTAGCATTGATGGCGAATCAGCTGATTCTCTGTAAATGCGAGGCAGACACACGAACGTTTAGTTTCTTATTCAGGCGAATTACGTTAATTTCTCTGGCAGAACGATAGATACTAGTACAGACATTGATATTATTTACGTTTAAAACTTCGTGACTTACGTTACTTTGCTTAAATTGTTTAGATTACTGTTGAGAAAACAAACATGGCCGCCGCTGTGAATGAGACGAAGGCTGGTTGAGACCGCGCAGCGCGAGAGAGCGCGAAGCTGAATTAGCTGAGAGGTAAGCGGTTACCAACACTTGGAATGAAAACTAAGTTAAAAATGAATACCCTAACATATCACAGACAAAAGAATTGTACACTTCTTTTGCCGTAACTATTAGTAAACACTCCTAACTAGCTAGGCTTTCTAATACAGCAATAAACACTGGCAAAGCACTTCCTAGTTTGATCTGGTCCTTTCTGGCATCTATCTAATACACGTGCTGTCTCGTCCGACGAGCACAATGCGATTTACCAAATAACAGAATTCGCTCGGCGCTCTGGCCATTACAATATAAGTATTTTTTCTACCTTCACATTTGTTTAAAACAACACTAAATACAAAAAAAAAATACTTAACGTACCTTAAGCTAACATAGGTTATAAATAATCATATTAATGAATGGAATACCTTACCGTGAGTCAGTGTCTCTTCTCCCGCTGCAAGTGTGCTTAGTTTTGCGCTTTGAAAAACCTTTACAGTTTACGTTTACAAGGATAACACGATTACAGCTTTTTTTTAAGCAGCTAGGTTCATATCCTCGGCGAAGGTCGACAATGTTTTACGTATATAGCGGCCTTGAGAGAGGCTAGATACGTAAACGGAAGTAATTTAGGATTTCAAGAGGGAATTGCTTTAACTTACCGTAAACTGCTAGTTATTATTAATTTCTTTAGAGGGGAAGGTCGCCAGAAAACTCAGCTCGTTACTTAACAACTATTTATTTACAAAAGGCCCGTGCTGGCCTGGATGGAGAGGTAAATGATGGCTCCAACTTATGTCATTCAAGCTGATTTTCATATACTTGGGGTAATGCACACTTGCGGGCAGTGAGACGGCACGTGACTCATGGATCTGGAAAAGAATCCCAGATTAAACAAGATAAAAGGAAAAATGACTTCTTGCTTTGATAATTAATTCTCTAATACTGGGGAGAAGGAACTTTTAAGGTTTCACTGACGTATGCAATGACTCCATTGGTCTGGGACGATCACACAAGGGGAAGCATGCGGCCATGAGGCAGTGAGAGGGAACAAAAGGATGAATTCCTTTTGTTGCTGGAAATTGAATTGGGAGAATGAGGATCAAAATTATAATAGGTGATAAGGGACTGGCAATATGTTGTTTCACAAGACGTACCTGGATGTCGTGTTCAGTGGCTCTTTGTAGAAAAGCATGGCCCCCTTTGTCTGAGGCCTGGTCATCGGCGCGCCACTCACACCCTGGGTAGGCCTAACGGCAGGCAGGTAATTTGACCTCTGTCCGAGATCACGTCTCGCAGCCGACTGAGACAGAAATTCAGTTGGGTTGCTTGGGGGTTGGAGGTCAGCTTAACCCCCCACGATCAAGGCAAATCCTGGAAAACAAGCATACAGCAGCAGAGGGGTCACAGGAAGAGAGCTTAAGGTATAGGTCTAAGAAGTACCAATCTGCCTACACCCTTCCCTTTTGAGATACGTCCCTACAGCTGATAAAAGACTCTTTTCCCCCAACTGGGGAAACTTCCTATCTCTAGCTGGCGGGTTTTGGGTTTCCCCTCCCCCGGACCCCCACCCCCCCCCCCCAAGGTTTACTAAAAATCAGCTGATATTTCTAAAGAAAAAATGGCTGCCGTTTTCCAAATCGAATTAATTAATTAATTGCGGGGTAGAACGAACGATCTATTAAAAACGTCCACAATATATATAGTATTTTACAGAAATGCTACAATAATCTTTCCATTTCACTCTTGCAAAATATGGATAACTCTCCTCTCTCTCTCTCTCTCTCTCTCTCTCTCTTACAGAGATGTATGTTTTTTGTATGATAGATAAGGTACCAAACTGAGGACCAACAGCTGTCAAATATATCAAGTAATGTGACAGGGGAGGGAGTCTCTCTCTCTCTCTCTCTCTCTCTCTCTCTCCTCTCTCTCTCTCTCTCTCTCTACTACTAAGATGAGAGATTTTTAAGGTACATGTATGTTTATTAATATTTTCAAATAATAATAATAATGAATATAAACTGTGATTACAAAAATCATTGTGAAGTATATTTTAAAGAAATGCTACAATAACCTTTCCATTTCACTCTTTCAAATACGGATAACTCTCTCTCTCTCTCTCTCTTTTACTGAGATGAGAGAATTTCTATGGTACATGTGTATATGTTTATTAATATTTTCACATAATAATAATAATAATAATAATAATAATAATAATAATAATAATATAACTAATTTCAATTTCAAAATTCATATGTGATAGTTTTTTAAAGAAACACAATAATCTATCCATTTCACTCTTTTAAATAAGGTTAACTCTCTCTCTCTCTTTTGCCACATGAGATACGCATGTCATAGTGGTAACTCTCCCCCTCTGTTTGCCATGGGGAACGTTTTTTATGGTTTACAGTACATCTTTAAAGGGGGCATAACTACATTTTTATGGGGAAAGAAATAATATACCGGTCTATTTTCAAATAATGTAATTTAATTGAGATTAAACAATAACATCTCTCTCTCTCTCTCTCTCTCTCTCCATCTTCTCTTCTTTCCTTTTCTCTTCTCTCTCTTCTCTCTCTCTCTCTCTCTTATTTACGTATGTTTATTTTGTTTTGTAATATAAATAAATGATTTACCTTATAACTAATTTTCAAATATTGATAAGATTAATAAAAAAAAATAGCGATTCCTAGTCATTTATCCACTTGAAGGAAGGAGGGCGGGGAAGTAAATGACAGTTTGATATACGTATTGGAGGAGTCGGAGTCTGGAGTTACTCTCCCTCTTTCTTTCTCTCTCTCTCTCTCTCTCGCTCTTCATTAGTATTCTCTCTGACTCAGGAATAATTCATAATTCACTCTTGATAGTCAGGTATATTGATGTTTGCCATCAATGTTCTCTCTCTCTCTGTGTGTGTGTGTGTGTGTGTGTGTGTGTGTGTGTGTGTGTGAGATGTGTGTGTTATTGGCGGCAGGTATATATTTTTAATGGTAAAATATTTAAAAATGACTTCGAAATTATATTAATAATATAACCTCAAAGATTAATACAGTAATTTTGGGTATATTTGAAGTAGGATGTTATTTAAGGTATACATTTGGTATCTGAACTTTCAAGATAGGCAGTTATAAAACATTTTTAGTGGTGGTTCTAACTATTCACAGGGTGTCTGGTACACATTCCTCGCAAATACGGGGGAACACTATATTTTTATATATATATATATATATATATATATATATATATATATATATATATATATATATATATATATATTTATATATATATATATATATATATATATATATATATATATATATATATATATATATATATATATATATATATATATATATATATATATATATATATATATTTATATATATATATGCACCTGATCAACTTGTAACAAATAATTTTTTTTTCAGGTACCCCAAACAGAGTTTTCATCTGAAAGGAAGCCTAAGAAAATTGACTTTATACTTCCTCTTGCAGGACGGTTGGTTCTTTTCAAAGGTTTATGGGCAAGTATTGTGTAATTTGTGTTTGCAGTTTAATGATTTTTAATTTCATTGTTATGTGATTTTAGATGATATTGGTAATTTATGTGGAATGACATCCTGAAGACCATTTGTTCTTAATTGATGAGTTTGAGAGGGTGAACTCATGTGAACCTGTATATAACGGATCAATAAAATATTTAAATATTCAAGAACATGAGTAGTTTATGCATGTTATGTAACAGCTGGATTTAGTTTTATTGATTCTCAGAGAGTATGACTGAACCAAAACTACATTACATGCCAGCCAAATACCAACACACTTTTCAATCATGCTGAAGTTCAAAACAAGTCAACGAACTATGTAAAGGGTAAAGTGATCAAATTTACATAACTCTAATATCCCAGGTCTTCAAGGCCCATAGTAACCGTCTTGATCATTCTTGATGATGTTCCTTGACTGTTCCTTTCTCATTTTCTTGATCCTGCCTCAAGCGAATACATTAGTGACGATTATAATCACTATCATACACATAACTGTGGCCAGCAGTGTGTAATAGCAGAAGGTTTCATTAAATGTGAAAACAGGCTGGATGGGATCCATAGTAGCTAGGTTTTGTATTGTCTTGGCAACGGAGCTATTGTAAGGAAGGGGAAGTGCTGCAATGTGAGTGGTCCCCCAAGTATAATTTGCGAAATAAGACTGACAGGTGTCTTAGTGTGGCCTTTGTGTTTGTGGCAAATGTTGCAATTGTTTATATGTTTCCTAATATCTGTAGTCATTGTAGAACAGTAGAATAGCAATTTGGCTTTTTGTGACAAGATAGAAAACCCAAGATGACATTGTAAAGGGATTGAAATGCAACCAGTTTAGGTCAGTTGGTATAAGAGAGATTGGGACCACCACCTGGTCATTAGTCGACTGCGGTGTATTTCGGGTTTTCATGGTCATGGATCTACACAATATTATCCTTGATTATGAAATTTTGTTGCGAATATTTTGCATATTCCTTTTCTTTAGGATTTCCGTTCAAAGCTTTTATTATTTTACTTAACTGAGGGTCTTTCTGTTGTTCAGTTTATACAAGTTCAGCGCTCCAACCCATGTCTTCAACGTTTTCGATTGTTTGGGTCAATGAATTCTCATTTTATAACGACATTTTAATGGTTTGTATGGGTGTGGCAATATTTTCCAATTCAGCTAATGGTTCTGAATACGTTGGTGTGGGGTTGCTTGATAATGCATCAGCGATGATATTTGCTCTCCTAGGTAGATATCCTATCTTTGCGCTAAAGTCCTGAATGATCATATGCCATCACATTCTTTTAGGGCTGTGGTTAAAGAAGTTGGTGAGAGGCTTATGGTCATTAAGGACCTTAACAGGATCACCGTAAATTATGAACTTGAAATGCACTAACGAATTAACAATAGCTAGCTGTTCTTTGTCTAATACTGCATATTTACTTTCAGAAGGCTTCAATTTACGTAAATAAAAAGCTATTGGGAAAAGCTGATTATCATATTGCTGAAGTAGTACCCCTCCTACCCCCTGATCTGAGGCGTCAGTTGCAATAAAGAATTCCTTACTGAAATCAGGGAATTTTAAGGTGGGGAGGTGCTCAATTTCTCCTTTAAAGTGTCGAATGCCTTATGATGCTTTTCTACCCATATGAAATCTGCACCTTCTTCATAAGGTCAGTTAAAGGAGTGGCAATTAGTGAGTAGTTGTGCACAAAGCGGCGGTAATATCCTGAGAGGCCTAAAAGCTGTTGTACGCTCTTAAACATTAGTAGGTACAGGAAAGTTGCTGATGGCTGAAACTTTATCATGGATTACTTTAAGACCTTGACAGGATACCGAAAAGCCCAAATAGACTAGTTTGCACTTGAAGAACTCACATTTGGAGATTTTTACTCTTAAATTATGCTATCTTAATCTCTGGAGAACTAACTCAAGTTTATGTAAGTGCTCTTCTATGTTATTGGAAAAAATTACAGGATCGTCCATATAGGCGTGAGAGTACACCTAGCAGGTCACCAAACACTATATTAACCCTCTTACACCGATTGGACGTATTAAACGTCGAGTCAAAATGTCTTCCGTATGCCGATTGGATGTATTATACGTCGACTCAAAATAGTTTTTTTTAAATTCGCGGAAAAATATTTATAGGCCTACCAGCTGAAAACTTTTTAATCACTTGCCTTGGGGGATGCTGGGAGTTCACGGATCAAGGTGTTGTTTTGTTTACAATCGTTACGCAGTCACGCAAGCGCGAATTTCTTTCTTGTCGCACTAAAAAGTATCAGTGACACATCTCAAAAATTATTTCATCACTTTCACATAATTTTTTCACTGTTTTAAATTATCCGTTACATGGAGTATTATATATGAAAATGTGCGCAATTTCATGTAGAATAAAAAAAAAACCTCATGATTGTAGCTTATATCAGTTTTGAAATATTTTCATATAAATAACGATAAGTGCCAAAGTTTCAACCTTCGGTCAACTTTGACTCTACCAAAATGGTCGAAAAACGCAATTGTAAGCTAAAACTCTTATATTCTAGTAATATTCAATCATTTGCCTTCATTTTGCAACAAATTGGACGTCTCTAGCACAATATTTCGATTTATGGTGAATTTATGAAAAAACTTTTTCCTTACGTCCGCACAGTAACTCTTCCGATAAATTTTTTCGTGCGATTGTGGTAATGTTTGCACCATTTTAAATTTGCCGTTACATAAAGTTTTATATCTGGAAATGTGTGCAATTTCATGCACAATACAACTAAAAACAACCCATGGTTGTAGCTTTTATCAGTTTTGAAATGTTTTCATATAAATAACGATAAGTGCAAAAATGTCAACCTTCTGTCAACTTTGACTCTACCAAAATGGTCGAAAAACGCAATTGTAGGCTAAAACTCTTATATTCTAGTAATATTCAATCATTTACCTTCATTTTGCAACGAATTTGAAGTCTAGCACAATATTTCGATTTATGGTGAATTTATGAAAAAAAAAAAAAAAATTTCCTTACGTCCGAGCGGTAACTCTTCCGAAAAAATCAGAACTTTTTTCGTGCAATTGTCGAAATGTTTGCACCATTTAAAATTAGCCGTTACATAAAGTTTTATATATGAAAATGTGCGCAATTTTATGTAGAATACAACTAAAAATGATTGAAGGTTGTAGCTTTTCTCTTTTTCGAAATATTTGCATATAAATCACGATAAATAGAAAAAAAACCATGTTTGGTCAACTTTGACTCTACCGAAATAGTCGAAAAACGCAATTGTAAGCTAAAACTCTTCCAATCTAGTAATATACAGTCATTTATCTTCATTTTGAAACAAATTTGAAGTGTCTGCATCAATATTAGGATTTATGGTGACTTTAATAAAAAAAAATATTCCCATCCGCGCCCGCGCCGATTCGCGGCGCAAATCTCCGAAATGCGTACGTCGCATTCTTTCCTAATATTTGCTCCTTTTCATATTAGGCATTTTATAGAGTTTCATATATGAAATTGTGCGCACATTCATGAAGAATACAAACAAAAATATTTGAAGGTTGTAGCTTTTCTCATTTTTGCAATATTTGCATATAAAAAAAAATATATATAAAAATTATGACATTTGGTCAAATTTAACTCTTTCGAAATGGTCAAAAACTGCAATTCTAAGCTAAAACTCTTACAGTATCGTAATATTCAATCATTTGTCTTCATTGTGAAACAAATTGGAAGTCTCTAGAACAATATTTAGATTTATGGTGAATTTTTGAAAAAAAAAAAATTTTTATGTCCGCGCGTTACGAATTCATGCATCATTTTGTGATAATATTTTTTCTGTGTTGCTTTTATCGTTTTACAATGTGTTATATATCAAAATGATCGCAATTTAGTGTACAATACAACGAAAAAAAAGTAACTCGTTAGCTTCAACCTTTTTTCGCACAGCTTGATTTGAATACAATCATGTATGAATTTTTTTTTTCGCTACCATATATTGCATTATTTATATATGATAATGATATATTTTTTTCATTTCTGATGGTTGCTAACTAAACTTCAGGCAATGACAAAAAAAAAAGAAGCCAAAAATGAACTCTTAATCTTGAAAACTAAGCGGGCTGTGATTTTTTGAAAAAATTATTTTTTCCGCTTCCGCGCTCACTCTAAACCCGCCTCGGCATACGGGAGACGTTTTGGTTTTTAGGGCTTAGGCATAAGAGGGTTAATCATTCTCATGAAGGTGATAGGGGCACAGCGTAAACCAAAAAGCATACGTAAAAATTCATAATTTCCCCTTGTCATGCTAAAAGCTGTGTAAGGTGGGCTTTCTTTTATCTAAGGGTACCTGGTGAAAGCCTTTAAGTAAGTCCAATGAATTGAAATATTTATTGTGACCTAACATGGATAAGATGTCATCGGTACATGGCACCAGGAAATGATCAGGAATCGTTTCCTCATCTAGGTGATGGAAGTCAACACAGATTCGCCAAGTCCGATCCTTTTTTTTGCACAAAAATTAAAGGAAAATTATAAGGGCTATTGGATTTTTTATAACTCCTTCGGCTATTTTATCTACTCCTTCATTGATTTCGTTCTGAAATTTCATGGGGAGATGGTACGATGGTACGTAGATAACTTTATTTTTGTCCTTTAACCTGATATGATGTTCATTTACATCCGTTTTTCCTAGAGATCCCTCACTAGTGGAAAAGACATCGTGATATTTGGATAAAAGCTCGAAAAATTTCTGTCTGATCCCTTTATCCTGGATATCTACATTTATTTTGCTTCTAATTGATTGTAGAAGAGACTCGTTGATCACCTGACAAAATCTTTTGTGGTTATCTCGGTACCGTTAACCCAATCTGACTGATTAAATTGATCCGTGTATTCACTCAGACGGTCTGCGATCAGCGTAACCCTGTCAACTACGCTAAGATTAGTCATGGAAACAATCTTATGTATATTCTGCAAAGCTAACACTTCATCCAGCGCTTCCTCACTATCATAGATTGAACGTAATTAGACTAAATTCTTCCCACGTGTTTACCTCATGAAAGTAAATTGCCCTAAGGTATAACCCCACATCACCCATAGCAAAATCAATGAAGCCTTTAGCTTCCTGAAGCTGTAAGGAAGGGATTGTTATGCACTTTGCTCTCAAATGAGCATCTACGGACAAGATCCATGATTCAACCCCTTGTTTCAAAAACCCATTAATGCGCTCTTGGAATGGTACTATGGTGGATCTAGCGTTAACTAAAGTCACTACAGGATTACTGGATAGGGTAGATAAGGATGCCCCCATCGTTATGGCTGTAGCTATCTTTACCACGGATGTTTTACGAATGGTACGTCTGTTAGCAATCCTATCAAAATATCTGTATGAATATACCCAACCACTGCGCAGATAAACGCCTACTTCAGGTAAATGCACTATGAAAGGGCACTGACACAGAAATAATATATATAGTCACACAGTAAAAGATGATAATAACATACGTTCATAATACACAGTAAAAATATTGAGGTAATATCCCTGAAAAAGAAAGAAGTTGGTAAAAATGACAGTAAAATTCCTGCAAGAGAGGGGTTTATTAGCAAATGCCATTTTAACTCACTCAGAAACAGCAATCTGAACGACCTGAAATTGAACGATTGTATAATTGAATGTCTACACAGCAAATGGTTGAGGCAGGTTTACTTAGCTTCGTTTATAAAGTGTATCTTCTGCTTGTGTAGAAAGACATCATTCCGATCAGCTGTTGGGATGCCCTTGTTGTCTCAGGGCAGATGTGCTTGGTTGTTGCAATGACACAGGTTGTTTCTCTCCGTCGTCCTGTTGATGATCTTCAAGGAAGCCTATGTTTACTGGTGTTTCTTGCTGCCAATGATAAAAGATGAAGATGCAGATGATATGATGAAGATGCCTATTGATAAAATACATGTTATTCATCCTAGAATTGCTCCGTTATATGTCGGTGAAGGTCGCACGAGAAACTTCATGGCGACTGTATCTTAACAAGGAAAGTTAAGATACAGTGTTTTTAAATCTTCGGACATATATTATTCAATAATGCCACGCCTGACAACTCTAGAAAGGGTGTGGAGCTTCAAAATCATAGCGTTTGTTGCTTTCTAGATTTCCATTAACTTTACACCATAAAGATTCTGTACAGGTCCTATAATCATTTATACTTGTATGTAGAAACAGGCTCTATGTTATTTGTTAATGTTGGTTTGGTAACGTCAGTTCAGGGTAGAATATTGATCATCCATTTTTAAAACCTACTGTGAAACCTTATTTATAAATAATGTTTGACACTAAACTGAAGTAAAATTCCTGCGTAATTGAAGACGGATCTTAAACAATGAGAGAAAGTGTTTTAAAATTTGGGCAGTACTTGTGGAAATCGCGAGGAACAATACAGTAAAAAATGAAATATGACGATAGAGAGAGAGAGAGAGAGAGCGCAAGCATAGGCCTATCAATAGAGATACTTAATTCATTATATTTACTTTGAGAGATTAAGTGATAATATTTTTTCAAATGTTTCAAAAGTGGAGAGAGAGAGAGAGAGAGAGAGAGAGAGAGAGAGAGAGAGAGAGAGAGAGAGAGCATAGGCCTATTATAGAGATAATTAATTCATTATATATTTACTTTGAGAGATTGAGTGATAATATTATTTCAAATGTGATTTAAAAGTGGAGAGAGGAGAGAGAGAGAGAGAGAGAGAGAGAGAGAGAGAGAGAGAGAGAGAGAGAGAGATCTGTTCATATGAAAGCTTAGGCCTATTTATAAACCTACTTAATTTGATTATATTTTCTTTGGGAGATTGAGTGGTAATATATATTTTATAAAGTGATGTTTTAGAAGAGGAGAGAGAGAGAGAGAGAGAGAGAGAGAGAGAGAGAGAGAGAGAGAGAATTATAGTATTGGTGACGGACTTGTGACAGACAGGGAAATGCAGAAGAAAGAGCGGCGAGTTTATGCACAGATACCTGGGGAACAGGGTGATACGACTGCCAAGATCGTGCTGCACTGTGCTAGATAAAATTTGAAGGATCATAATATTCAGGTTAATTCTCTAAGAAATTTATACCCTAATCTTGATTTCATTCGACAGTTGCCGTAACATTCAAAGATTGTAAAAAGACGTGGAAAATTTTAGACACAGGCTGCGGTCATTCTTGCTCTCTTGATATAGTCTGTACTTTTGAAAATCGGATTTCATCCACAAATGATTCACAAAAAAAGCTTTAAGTAAAAATATTTATTACCACAAATAACTCGATATGTATTGCACAGCCAATTAAAGTTTTATATCGTGCAAAAAATGCTGATGTGTTGGGAGATCTTTGAGCCTCGCAGCAAAGTATTGCAGTCTGTAGGCTAACTATGAACTGCTTTGTAATAGGAGCATAGCTAGAAAATCTTTGAGCCGACATGCTACTGTAACCTTGATAAAAATTTATTTGTAAAGACAGTAGCATTGTAAACATCAACTAGCATTCGATACATGTCAACGTCAAAGTAATCGGTGTGAAATCCTGTACGTAAACCAGTATTCATTCCAGTATCTAAGGCTCCTCCTCACATCATAGAAAATGCTCTTGCGGATGCAACTAGATTTGCTCAACCTACCGTAGCCGTCGCAACATTGACTGCCATTGACGTCAGCTAACTTTAATCACTTTGGAATACAAACATGAGTATGTAAAAACTAAAATAGTAATTGCATTCACCACTTACGATGATGCAATAACATCCCCGCTCATGAAGGAAAACGAGTAAATATTTTCGTTGTGATACATAGTGCTACAATCAGAAATTCACATTCTATCTACCAGATCTCTATGGACGAATCCATCTGAAAAATTCCAATTACTTTGGACATATGTCGTGTTTTTAAATATCTGAACGGTTTTGTTTTGCAGTTTTAACTTATATAATTTACAGTGTATTTTCATATTCTAGAGTAAATTTAGAGATATTTCTTTTTAGTAAAAACAAATGGGAAATTCGATGAACGAAAGCTGATGAAAACTGTATCTTCACTTTTCTTGTTGAGTGTACTTCTTGAGATAGGAGCTTTCTGAAGAGACTTGAGTTACAGAAAGATAGCAGAAAGTAAGTGATACAGAGTTCACAGTGTTTGATCACAGGAAGGAAACAATTTTGGACAAATGAATGTACATCCTTGACATATAGATCATGCTGACATCTTAGTTACTCTGATTCCCAAGAGAGCCGTCTGACATACCAATCCATAGGAAGGATGTTCGTTCGTTTATCTGTGGTTATGATTAGTTAGCATTTGCACACATCCTGAACGGATGAGGTATTTTTGGGAGTTTTTTCCTCTTTGACCTATTATACAGAGCGTAGCCATGTTTTAAATAATGGAATGGGTTACATTTCCATTTTTATGTATTTTTAAATTATATATATACACTATATATATATATATATATATATATATATATATATATATATATATATATATATATATATATATACATATATATCTATATATATATATATATATATATAGTATATATATATATATATATATATTATATCATATATATATGTATATATATATATATGAATAACTTGATCACGAAGTTATAAAACATGATGCTATGTATAAATAAAGGTTTTTTGCCACGAAGGAAAAAAGATGAAAAGCGAGTTAGCCGAGTACTTTCGGTCCTATTCGGACCCTTTACTGAGGCATACTGATTTTACAAAGAACACCATAGTCAAAAGAAGGTTTAATATACAAACTGACACTACCAGATTAGCCATAAGGGCAATTTTCACTCTACAGAGAGGAGGAGGAGTCATAGGCTAGCCACACCTTGAAGGATACCCGCAGTAAACAAGTGATTCTTCCAGAAAAACAGTTCATTTTGAAAACAACACGGGAGCATATATTTAATATCATGAATTTTTACATAAATTTTCACAACAAATTTTCCCAACAAAAATTATTATTAATGAAAAGACGAAAGAAAATATAAATATATATATATATCGAGCAAGAGAAAGAGGGAGAGAGAATATCGAACCAGAGAGAGAGAGAGAGAGAGGAGAGATGAAAGAAAAGAAGCGAAAAAAAGAGAGAGAGAAGAGAGAGAGAGAGAGATAGAGAGAGAGAGAGAGAGAGAGAGAGAATTAATAACTATACATGTGGGACTAATTTATTAGTTGTTCATTTATTTTGAGGTCCTTCATAAACATCTTACAAATATATGGGTCCAAATGGTACATTCCCAGACTAAGATTTAGGTTGTTTTTATTAGTGATTTGTATAATTGCCGATTCCAGTAAATTTCTTGAAACATAATCATTAGATCTAGCAATTACCGAAGTATCACCCAATTAATACAATGAGATTTTTCACTCAGATGGATAAACCAGTGCATGTTTGAAGTCTGGGCTGTTCTAACTGAATACATATGCTGCTTAATCCGAACACATAAATTTTTACTAGACTGACCAACGTAAAACGATGGGCAATCCTTACAAGGAATTGTGTAAATGATGTTGTTATTTGTTACGGGACTATTCTTAATTAGCATATCTTTAATGGTATTGTTATAAGAGAACACTACATTAACATTAAACGATTTAAATATTGATTTTATGGTTTCAAATCCACGAAAATAAGGTAAGCTAAGTACATTTTTAGGGATTTCTTTTTCATTAATAGCAACATTATTAAACTTTTTATGAGCTTTTTGATAACATAAATCAATTAAATGAGGTGGGTAGCAGAGATCGTTTCCTATCTTTTTATGTATTCTATTTCTTGGTCCAGGTATTGTGGACTCGTGATACGCAAAGCGCGTAGGAACATAGAAGAAAAAATTTAAATTTTAATATTAAGATGGTGGCCAGAATAAAAATGTACATATGTTAAATTATTTGTGGGTTTTCTATAAATACTGAATTTGCATTGGAAAGATTGTCTATGTATTAATACATCTAGGAAAGGGATGACATTGTTATTTTCAATTTCAAAACAGTGAATTTTATGGATGGCACTAACAAAGTATTCAATTTAGACAGTAAATCATTTACATCGGTACCTACCAGGTAAGACTACTAAGATATCATCGACATATCGGTACCATTTTAAGGGATAGTGTGATATTCGGGAGGTGTTGTCTCTCAAAAAAAAAAAAATTCCATATATAAGTTTGAAAGGAGAGGTGATAAAGGGTTACCCATGGCCATACCAAATATTTGTTGGTAATATTCTCCATTAAAAATAAATCTGCAATCACAAATACATAACTTAATTAAGGAAATTATGTGACTCATGGACATAGGCAATTCATGCAGTACAAGTTCATTACTTAAATATTCTAGCACAGAGTCAATAGGGACTTTTGTAAACAAAGAACATACATCAAAACTGACAAAAATATCGCTAGGGTTTAGTGCAATGTTATTTAATTTTTCCACAAGATCAAGAGAATTCCGGATGTTGCTATTAATGAAAAAGAAATCCCTAAAAATGTACTTAGCTTACCTTATTTTCGTGGATTTGAAACCATAAAATCAATATTTAAATCGTTTAATGTTAATGTAGTGTTCTCTTATAACAATACCATTAAAGATATGCTAATTAAGAATAATCCCGTAACAAATAACAACATCATTTACAAAATTCCTTGTAAGGATTGCCCATCGTTTTACGTTGGTCAGTCTAGTAAAAAATTTATGTGTTCAGATTAAGCAGCATATGTATTCAGTTAGAATAGCCCAGACTTCAAATGCACTGTTTATCCATCTGAGTGAAAAATCTCATTGTATTAATTGGGGTGATACCTCGGTAATTGCTAGATCTAATGATTATGTTTCAAGAAATTTACTGGAATCGGCAATTATACAAATCACTAATAAAAACAACCTAAATCTTAGTCTGGGAATGTACCATTTGGACCCATATATTTGTAAGATGTTTATGAAGGACCTCAAAGTAAATGAACAGCTAATAAATTAGTCCCACATGTATATAGTTATTAATTCTCTCTCTCCCTCTCTCTCTTTCTCTCTTTTTTCTCTCTCTCTCTCTCTCTCTCTCTCTCTCTGGTTCGATATTCTCTCTCCCTCTTTCTCTTGCTCGATATATATATATATATATTTATATTTTCTTTCGTCTTTTCATTAATAATAATATTTGTTGGGAAAATTTTTGTAAAAATTCATGATATTAAATTAAAGATATGCTCCCGTGTTGTTTTCAAAATGTACTGTTTTTCTGGAAGAATCACTTGTTTACTGTGGGTATCCTTCAAGGTGTGGCTAGCCTATGACTCCTCCTCCTGTCTGTAGAGTGAAAATCGCCCTTATGGTTAATCTGGTAGTGTCAGTTTGTATATTAAGCCTTCTTTTGACTATGGTGTTCTTTGTAAAATCAGTATGCCTCGGTAAAGGATCCGAATAGGACCGAAAGGTACTCGGCTAACTCGCTTTTTCATTTTTTTTCCTTCGTGACAAAAAAATCTTTATTTATATATATATATATATATATATATATATATATATATATAATTAATAGGATTGTGAATTTTTATTATTATTTTCCTTTTTTTCAGATGATTTTCAGCGTATATGTTTGGAAGGAGAGGAAAATGTGAGGTTATTTGTAGTTTCATTTCGTCCTTCCCCTGGGGAGGATGATACATCCGAAAACGTTGAAGCCTTGATTTCTAGTCTACAACTTGATTATCCCCATATCCCTATGAATGTTATTCAGGTAAGTACGTTTTACCTCTCAGATTGATACCAGTCTTATCATGAACATGAAATGTTCTTAAAGCTTATGTTCTTACTGTGAAGCAGCTTGCAAAAGCTGAAAGTCAGATTCACATAATAGTAATTTCCCATGTCAGCGCCTCTTGATAATTTGTTTTAGACAGTTCTGCTATAGCTCCTTTTTGGGTATGGATATGAAAATTTTTAGCTGACAAAAAGCACATCTCTCTCAACTATATTGGATTGTCATAGTATTTTTTTTTTTGTCATTTTCTTACCATCTCATGTTGAAACATGAATACGTAAACTAAAGATGTTGCTAGTACATATTATTAACACGCTTATTCTAAAATGTTGTTAAGTATTTAGAAATAATATGGTTTCATAATATTTGCCACATAACAACTATCATTACAATAGCTTCCAAATTCTGTGTAGTGCAATGGATCTCTAAAATGTTGTTGCTCATGTCTGCTGTGTGGTTTCAATCCACAAATCTCCATTCATCTCCAGCCTCCCCCAAGGAAGTATGAGTCTTCTTTTTCTGGTTTCCAGAGAAACCCAAGGGATACTCAAGTTACTGATCTCCCTGGGAAATTTCCAATCAATCTTTATTTTCCCTCATCATTATTTCCTCTAAATAGGGAGCTTCCATAATATCCTCATTGGTATCAGTTCTCACTGTATCTTCCCATCTGACTCTAGATATCCTCATACTACAGTTCATGGCCAAATATTACTACATTACTAGAGTACATTAACTAGAGTACAATACTAGCAGTACATTACAATAAATTACTAGTAGTACATTAATAGAGTAATATATATTCTTACTTTGTATACACTTTCTGTGTATTTAATTTTTTTATTCAGCATGTCCATTGTTAGATTTTTCACTGTTTTAGCCCTTTACTGGATTCCACCTCATTGTTCCTCAATTTTGAAACACAACCTTATTAATCCTTCCTCCATCTAGTTTTATTTATCCCTTTGTACCCCCATTACGTGTGCTTGTTCCTTTTGGGGTATGAACCTATGCTTTTTTAAATGGAGTATTAATGTGCATCTTGCACTTCAGCTGTTAAAAAACAAAAGCCTATCAGTTAGGGCCAGGTACTGCCTGACCTCTGTTGGCTTACCTTGGCTTTTGCGTTCTTAGCCACGCACGCAAACAGTTGTTATTGCTTGTTAGGATACACATTGTGATAACATTCTTTGCGTGGTTCTCACTTTATGTATTAAACCAGATTCTGTGTTTTTTCAAAGCCTTTCTTTCAGTGTTCAGTGCTTATTACCACAGTAGTCTTATGTGTAATTATGAATGTTTTTAAAGGGCTTAGTGTATGTGCATTGTGTTCTTTTGTCCACCGCGTGTGTACCACATGTGCCCCTCTATTCTTGAGATGGCTACAGGAGAAGTGAAGCCCAAATTCCTTGTATGTTTGGGAAACTGCTAAATAAGTTCATGTCACCAGTGGTGCTAGACCTGCATTCAATGTGTATTTCCTGTTGTGGGAATGTGCAAGAGACTCAACATTATTTGAGTGTGTAGGGTAGCTGGCTCCTCAATGGAGTCTTTATGAGAAGCATTATTATTATTATTATTATTATTATTATTATTATTATTATTATTATTATTATTATTATTATTATTATTTCTGGGCTCAGCCTGTGTCGCTCCGTGAAATAGGTTCCTTTGATACTATTTCTAGGTATAAATATTGCTATTCATACCAGAGAAAAGAGAAACAATAGTGCCAAGATAAATGGCTCGCTCACCTTTTAATAAAAGGTGTCGGTAAAGATAAAGAACGAGTGGATACCACTACCAGAGGTCCCTTACCATTTAGCTTCTTCCTCCGCCAAAACCCCAACTACAGAGGAGCCGAACTAGAGCCCCGCTACCCTCTACTACTACAGTGAGCGCCTCTAACGACATTCTTTTTAATAGCATCGTCACTGACACACGCTTCTTTCTTTTGTGCTGTGTTTTTTGCTTTGTTATTCTGGATTTATCTATCAAGATGGCTCAAGCTTCTGCATCCAAGTTGAGTACTGCTTTTAAGGTTTTAAGATCTCATTTTATGAAGATCTCCCTTGTTTTATTGTGTTTAAGGAGGAGATAAGGTAGCGTGAGCTTCATTGTTCCCGCGCCGGCTTATCCCTCCTCGACCGCATGGCGGTTCACGTACTCTTTTGGTCTCCCATACCCCCCCCCCCATTAGAGCTACCTTTTAGCAGGTATTTATTATTGCCATATCTGTTTTATATTGATATTCATGCAGTTAGCTTGATTTTTATTCAGCCTAGTCTTTCACGGGGACCCCTCACTCGACCGCATGTTTCGGATCGTAGCCTAGCCTAGCCAGATCCCGATTCGTTAGGAGTTGTATTCTTTTTACGTTAGGACCTTGTCCCTTCGTATTAGTGTCCTTGCTCCTAGTCTTCTGCCCCCGAATTTCGGTACAGCATACCGACTAGCCGCTTGCGGGTTAGGCTAACACACCCAAGTCGTCAGCCTTGCGATTAGCCTACCCCTCTAGGACACTCTTTTTCTCACTCTGTTATTTATTTCCTTTCCCCCGTGTTAGCCTAGCTAGATATCTTGTTATTATTATTATATCTATGTTACAATGGCTATTTTATTGTTTGTGTTGCTATGTGCGACTTGGTTGGCTTATTGGCCCCTCGTGATCGTCTGGTCCTTCGCACCGCGTGCCTGTTCACCCGGCTGAGAAGGTTCCTAGTTGATCGCGTACGAGCCACCCTGTTGCTGACCTCCTCCCCCTCCCCTCCTCTCTCCCCCTCCACACCATGCCCACCCACCTCGGTGGTGTGATGACTCGCTCGCTACGCAGCTAGCTACCCGAGTCCGCACGAGGTAGGTAGGGGTGGATACACTCAGCGCCCAGGCCTGCCGTATTCAGTCGCTTTGCTCGGGGCTCGGGGACCATCCCCCTCCCTCCCTTCACCGCACCATGGTGAGCCACCAGGCATGGGAGCTCGGGACTATCTCCCCCATCCCCCCGCATCCTTTCTCCCCCCCCTAATACCCACCATTCTCTCCGCTCCGGCGGTCTCAGTTCCGGCCATCACCGACCTGACTTTGAGAATGGGATAGCCATATAGGCCTCGGCCTCATGGTGGAATACATCCACGGTACTCCTGTACAATTGGTATTCCTTTTATCCTATCTTAGCATACAGACACAACTATCTTGGTATAGGGGCTGGAGTTCCACTCCATGGGTATCAGTTTCAGTCACGCTACTGCTCTCTGAGTTTTGCATGTTACTGGTGGCACACCCCCTAGATGCTGACCCCTTGGCGTGGGTAGGGGGCTTAGGGACCAGCAGCTGTGCCGTGATGCCTGGTGGGTTCCTTTTTCACTGGTCCTTGGGCTCAGCTGCTGATCCAACTAAATTAGTCAGAACTTTTCTTTTCCTTCTTTCTGCAATATTTTCATTCTTAATACATCCTTCTCCTTCATGTAATTTTTTTTTTTTTTTTTTTTCCTTTTGGATTAATGTGGAAATTTTCCACCTTTGATAAAATTTACTGGACCTGGTAAACAGAAAAGATATCATAGCTGGGACTGGGTTTTATATCTGAAGCTAAATAGTGGGAACTGTGGCAAGACCATCAACTGCCCGATAATGTTCGGACCTGAGTGAAATCAGGCGGAACTATTTTGCAGGGCTGGACCACGGATTCCAGGGGGGTCTAGTTTTGCGGATAGGACTCTCGGCATTCTGTCCGGTTTGCCCATAATGTGATTAGGGTGGGATGATTGTATTCTGGTAATACTCTCAGTCCTATCAAGCGGGTTTGGCTTACACTTGGGCCACTCTAATCATGTTGTGCCATCCCCTGTGGGGTAGGGTAGGGACGCGGACATTTGGGAGTCGGTTCTCACTTGTGCCATTAGTGGAAGAATAAACTTCATGAAAGGCTGATGATGTCTTTTTAAGGTTTTCAGGTTTATTTATTTATTTATTTTTTTTTTTTACCAATACTTTGATCTTTTATGAATAATACAAATAAGAATCAAGTACCCCTGGACCCTTTGATGGTAATGAATCGGCACAGTTGATGACTGCAGGAACCTCACTGGCAACCTTCCTCTGGAAAACTCCAAAAAACCTTCCAGTGTAATCACACTGAAACCCTATGCTCCAGTACGGAGTAAGGGGAAATTTTTTTAGTAAAAATATAGTTACAGAAATAGGACCCGGAATGTTTGAAAACTCGTATGATAAATATTTGACTTTTAATTTGGAAGACTCTGATTGTGACATTTTTAATGTATATAAAGATATTGTCAGGTGCTGTGGCCGAGAGCCTAAGATTCTTCTGAGGGGCGAGGAAAGCTGGACAGTGGAATCTGCCTCGGCAAAAGAGAGTGAACAGCTAAAAACATTATCTCACCTTGGAGGAGTTAAAGTAGAGTGTGCAGTACATGCTTTTTGGAATTACTCCAAGGGTCATGATATATGCACCCCAGCTTGTGACTTACTCTGAGGAAAGGCTCGTAGAGGAATTAAGGGATCAAGGGGTAATAAGAATTGAAAGAATGAAGAAGAAGATAAATGGAGTCCTAGTCCCACTTCCCAATTTAATTGTTACTTTCAATTCCACCCGATTGCCTAGTATAGTGAAAGCAGCCTGGTTACGTTTTAAGGTTAAACAGTATATCCCAAGACCGAGGAGATGTTTTTATTGTCAAGAATTTGGACACATGTTTGGGTCATGCAGACAGAAATTACAAGGCAAGCCTGCTACTTGTGTTAAATGCAGTGGAGACCAGAGCATGGCATATGTAATGAAGGAGGCCAGATGTGTGCGTTGTGAGAAAATCATCCATCAGCTTCACTTAATTGCGATGTATACATCATGGAAAAAGAAATTCCAGACATTAAGGGTGACCGAACGTATCACATTTGGAGAGGCAAAAGAGAGTGTTGAGTCAGTACATTAGACCAGGAATATCCTTTTCCAGTGTTGCTGCCAACCGAAGAAGAAATATCAATGTCACCAAAACTAATGTTAATAAAACACCAGTTACGACCTGTACTCGTGCCTCTTTGGAGGCAGCGCCAGTGATTGCTGGCGCTCATGCCTCTTCGGAGGCTGCGCCAGTGACTCCTGGCGCTCCTGCCTCTTCGGAGGCTGCGCCAGTAATTCCTGGCGCCCCTGCCACTTCTGAGGCAGTGCCAGTAATTCCTGGCGCCCTTGTCTCTTCGGAGGCAGTGCCAGTTGATTCTGGCACTCCCGCCTCGTGGAGGCAGTTCCAGTGGTTTCTGGCACTTCTGCTTCTATGGAAGCAGAACCAATGATATCTGGGACTCCTGCCTCTCTGGGGGCTGTGCCAGGTGTAATCTGGCACTTCCACCTCACTGGAGGCTGTACCAGCTTTAAATGGTGCTTCTGATCCTTTGGAGAATGCACCAATGTCCAACCTTCACACCCCTCCTCAGGCAGCATCAGCTTTGTCTGGTGTTCCTGAGACGATAACCCTCTGAAAAGGAAGGCAGCCATAAATAATCGGTCTCCTTCCAGAAATAAGGAGCAAGTCAGTAAGCTGAAAGCTCTTAAAAGAGGCTCTAATGTAACAGCCTAAAGGGAAGTAAATTCATTCATTTTTCTACAGTGGAACTGTCAGGGATTAGAAGAGCTAAATGGAAGAATTAAGGCTGCTCATATCAGAAGTGTCTCCTGTGTATAGCTCTGCAGAAGACAATGATTGGTAATAATAGTGCCCCAGCCCACGAGAGTATACATCCTATCACTCCACCTATAATTTGAATATTGGAAGCCATGGTGGTGTCGCTTTGTATGTTCGAAATGACACCCCACAAAACAAAATCCTATCAGTATCCATCAGCATTGCAAGTGATAGGTGTGCAGATCCATTTGCAAAGAAAATATACAATATGCTCTCTTTATCTACCACCTAATGAAGCCTTCCCCATCAATGAATTTAAATCTCTTATCAACAGTTACCACGCCCTTTTGTTATTTTGGGAGATATGAATAGCAGAAATTCTCTTTGGGGTGACATCATCACCAATCAAAGAGGAAGGTGTTTAGGTTCCATCATAGAAGATGAAAATGTTGGGATCCTCAACTCTGGGGAGTCTACGAATTTTCATGTTCAAACAGGCACGTTATCAGCAATTGATTTATACTATATGTAGTGATGACTGTATTATTGACTTTAATTGGATGGAACTATAAATGATAGATTTACCAGTGACCATTTTCCGATAGTGGTGAGTGTAGCATCAAGTCCTCCCATCTTCAAGGCTACCAAATGGAACATTGGTAAAGCTGATTGGTCAACATTCCAGGAGCACAGCTCAATAGATGACTCTGCTGATGACTTTCCCTGTGTAGATGACGCTCTTGACTCTTTGAATACAATGATGTTCTCAGCTGGTCTTCAATCTATACCTAGGACTTCGGGCAAATTTGTCCGCCGACCAGTTCCCTGGTGGACACGTAAATGCCAGGAAACTCATAGAAATATGAGATCTGCCTTCACCAGATACCGCAGACGAAAATGTGAGTATTATCGTGTAGAATTTCGAAAAGCGAGAGCTCATTTTCGCATGGAAATCAAAAAAGCACGAAAAGAATCTTGGACGATATTCATATCTTCACTAAATTCGAAAACTCCTCTGACTCTAGTTTGGAAGAGAGTTAGAAAAATAGCAGGCAAGTTTACTCCTTGTCAACCTCCCGTTATCAAGGTGGGAATGGTTGTGAGGTAGCAGACCCCCAGTAGTGGCAAATGAGTTTGCTAATCATTTTGCTAATGTTGCGAAGAAAAATGATGATAGACCCTATCAGCTCAAAGACGGATAATAGAAACAGGTCGAAATTGATTTTAATACCTTAAGACATGAGCAATACAATGCTCCTTTTACTATTAGAGAATTTGAATCAGCCTGAATAAATGTAATGATCAGCTCCTGGACTGGACGATATAACATATTCAATGATTAAGCATACCCCTGAAAATACCAGACTTTTCATATTAAGCCTAATTAACAGAATTTACAGAGAACATATCTTCCCCAAGCTTTGGGAGAAGTTGAAATTACTACCATTTGTGAAACCTGAAAAGATCCATTCAAGACAGAAAATTATCGTCCTATCGCATTAACTTCTGTTTGTGTAAGATCATGGAAAAAATGGTGAACACACGATTGATGGTTACTACTTAGAAAGAGGTACAAATATCTGTCGCCTGCTCAGTGTGGTTTTCGGAGTATGCACTCCACAACTGATGTATTGGTACGAATGGAATCTTCAATATGTGAAGCTTTTGCCAACAAGCAACATCACATCACTGTTTTCTTTGACCTAGAGAAGGCTTATGATACAAAATGGAGATATGGCATTTTGAGGGTACTTTATGAATGTAACCTGAGAGGCAATTTGCCCCTGTTTATTAAGGCTTTTTTAAAAAATAGGATATTTCAGGTTCAGGTTGGAGCAATAATGTCAGATATATTCAATCAGGAAGAAGGAGTACACAAGGAAGTGTTTAAGTGTAACCTGTTTTTGCCTTGGTAATCAATGGGGTTTCTAAAATAATTCCCCCAGATATAACATATACCTTTTTGTTGATGACCTATCGATTTCCTTGCAGCATCAAGGATGGCAGTGGCTGAACGCCGCCTTCAGCTCTGCATTGATAATATAATAAAGTGGGCTGAGGTTAATGGTTTTAGATTTTCCGCCAGTAAAACTGTAACTATGCACTTTTGTCGTATAGGGGAATCCACCCTGATCCAGATCTATTCATTCATAGGCAGAGAATTCCATGTGTGGTGAAACAAGGTTTCTTGGCTTGATTTTTGATAGCAAGCTGACCTGGATTCCGCATCTGAAATATATTAAGGCAAAATGCTTAAAAGCAATGAATTTGCTGAAAGTCGTGTCTCACACTTCGTGGGGTGCAGACCGAACTCAGATGTTGAGATTATATAAAGCCTTGGTCTTTTCACAAAATTAAGTTACGGGTGTGAGGTGTACACTTCTGCAAAGCCAAATAGCCTTAAAATGCTCAACTCAATTCATCATGGAGGAATACGGTTGTGTACTGACATTTAAATCATCTCCCACCGAGAGCATGCTTGTAGATGCTGATGAGGTGCCACTGGATCTTCATTACAAGCGTCTGCTGGTTCGGAGCTGGTATAGATTCCAGAGGCTACCTAAGTCTTTAACCAGCATTTGTATGAGAAATGAAAGGCATTGGCAGTTTTATGAAAATCACCCCAAGCAACCTCATCCATTCGCTTTTAGAGTCAATACCATTGTTCATGAATTAAACATGCCAAGGTCGAGATTTTACCAGCAAAATATTTCACTTTAGTCCCCCCTGGAACTTCCCAGAGGTAAAATTATGCAGATATTTCAATTTTACCAAAACAGAATTGTCCAGTGAGGCCACGCGGTCAATATTTTTAGAACATTCCTTGCAACATGACGACTCCACTGCAGTTTTCACGGACGGCTCAAAGTCAGATGCTGGCGTCGGCTTTGGTGTAGTCTTCCCTGATGTAGAGAGGAGTGGCAGGTTATCATCTGTTGCATCAATTTTTACAGCAGAGTTATATGGAATTTAAAGGCTTTAAAGGAAGTTTTAATTCTGAATGAAAGTAATTTTATTATATATTGTGACTCAAGAAGTGTTCTTCAGTCACTGGAATCTTTTAACCCTTTAAACCCTCTGATTTTAGATATATTGGAATGGCTGCTTTTACTAAAAAGAAGAGGGAAAGAAATAAAGTTCTGTTGGGTGCCTTCTCATGTTGGGGTGGCTGGGAATGAGAAAGCTGACCAACTTGCAAAGTCTGCGGTCAGCTCCCCAGAACCCACAAGATGCCTACTACCATATCGAGATTTGTATCCTCTAGTAGGTCAGAGAATTAAAAAATGTTGGCAGTCCCAGTGGGAGTGGATGGATTTTAAACAATCAAAAAATGCGTAGTATCACGTCTTCAGTGTCTCCTTGGTCATATCCATATATGCCAAAGGAGACAAGAAACGATGTTGTGCGATTGAGGATTGGACATACAAGACTCACCCATGGGTTCTTGATGTCTCGTGAAAATCCTCGTTTTGCGAGAACTGTACTGTGCCCTTGACTGTGAGACATTTGCTGGTTGAATGTCCCAGACTTGGAATTTGAGACATAGTTTTCATGTCTTGGGGTCGTGAACAGAGTAGGTAATTTTATCCTAGCTACAATTTCTTGGAAAGGATTGTAATATAGAGCAGTTATATATTTTTATGAGGGAGGCTGGCTTCCTTAACCAAATTTAAATTATACATAGATTGTCTATGTAAGAACTTTTATATATGAACAAAATTTTTATATATATATTTATAGATTTTTTATATGAAATTTATCAAAAATTTTGTTTTTTTTTATATTTAATTTATTTCGGTGTCAATTACCCAGATGTTGTGACGCCAGATATAATACACAATCAATCAATCAATTACTGTGGCACAAGTATACCTTCAGCTATGTTCTGACAGCCTTACTCCGGCCCCACGGCAGAGTTGACCTAGAAGTCTTCTCCCCTCTCTATATGTGACAGCAAATTTTTACCTTTCGGAACTCGGAGCTATGTGTGACAGTGCGGCAGTTACCTTAGTACAATGACCCTTTATATTAACCATATGCAGTTTCATGTACTGATGTATTACGTGCTTGCTCACCGGACCTACTCCGGCACTAGCTATATCCTGTGTAATATAGATACGTGTTACTACATGTGTGTGTGTGTATATATATATATATATATATATATATAGATATATATATATATATATATATATAATATATATATATATACAGGCGGTCCCCGGGTTACGACGGGGGTTCCGTTCTTAAGACGCGTCGTAACCGAAAATCGTCGTAAGCCGGAACAACGTTCTTGAAAACATGTCCACAGGGAAAATTTCACTACTAATTTGCAATTTTTCTTAGGGCCGTATCTCTAAAATTATCACTAATTTACTTTTTTTCATGTGCAACACTGTGTATTCACAAATTACTGTATATTTTCATTAAAATACAAGAGAGAGAGAGAGAGAGAGAGAGAGAGAGGAGAAATAACTCCTTAGGTTCAATAGATTGAAATGAATGTCTGTAGGCAACTTTTTCCCCCTCCCATAAATACATATATTTCTCCAGAGAAGAGAGAAAGAGAGGACTGTGCAATTAGTTTGTCTGTCTATCAATTCTTTTGCTGAGAGCGAGAGAGATAAAAAGGAAGAAATAGAAACACCAAATGTATGACAAGTATCTTGTAGAGAGAGAGAGAGAGAGAGAGAGAGAGAGAGAGAGAGAGAGAGAGAGAGAGAGTTGTCCTTACAGTATTTAAAAGAGAGAAGTGGAATGATTGTTGTATTTAAAATACTCAGATATGAATTTTGTACTTATAGTATTATTATTGGAAAATATTAATGATAAACTTATTACATACAACATCCATGAAAATGATCTCATCTCAGTAGAGAGAGAGAGAGAGAGAGAGAGATTACATAAAACCATTAAATTCGTTGACCATTGTATGGCATTGTTAAGCTTGAGTGTCACTCGAGTTGAGGTGGGGAAATTGATACAGAAAAAGACAAAGGGAAGAATTTTCTTTTGAAATTAGTTATCGTATTATTACTACTACTATTATTATTATTATTATTATTATTATTATTATTATTATTATTATTATTTGAAAATATAATAAACACGTGCATCTACCATAAAAATTCTCTCATCTCAGTAAGAAAGAGGAATTATCCTTACAAGTGGAAGTGAAAGGTCATTTTCATCTCTTTAAAATACGACCATTATGAATTTTGTAATTAAAGTTTTATATTATATTATTATTATTATTTTGTTAAAAATGACTGCTGCTTCAGCACTATTAATCTTATAAAGAGTCTTCTCTATCTTTCTGATGACGGCTTTCTCGTTGTTGCTTAGACTGGCGAGCAACACACCAAAGGGCATGGTAAATTCGGATGAGTCATTTGATTTATTATTGCTTATACAATTCTCTCTCTCTCTCTCTCTCTCTCTCTCTCTCTCTCTCTCTCCTCTCTCTCTCTCTCTCCTCTCTCTCTCTAACGCGACGTTTCCTCCTGATCGACAGGACATTATCAAGCGATAACTGCTGAGGGACTGAATTCCAGTGGCGAGTCCATCTCCTTTTATCGTGGTGTTGCGAGCTCTTGAGTACGGTCAGAGCACCTCTCCGGCAGGTCGAGTTCTCATTGGTTCCCGGGAAGGTGACTCATACGGCGGGCGTTGACGAGTCTTGCAGACCTTCTCAGGTGGGGGGTATCACCGGGAGCCTCTTGATTGGCTTCTACCTGAGTGACGTCACCCCTGGTATTATTCTCATGTCCGGTGTTCGTTTCATGCGCGCTGATACTTTCGTTAGGGGGGAGGGGTGTGGTCCTCCTTGCACACGTCGGTATCAGGAACGCTTCTTGGGTGGTATTAAGGGGAGGCTTTTCCTCGAGGATGAGCAGCGCTTCTAGGAGACGCAGACGTCGTGGGTCAGGTGCTCTCCCAATGATCTTAATATTCCTGACGATGTCGTCTCTCGTGATGTTTCTGCGGTGTGCTACAAGGGTGTGCTGCCTAATGGCGCCCTCCTGGGCGTGGCAGGAAATCCTCTTTGACAGGCGCATCGTCGTCATGCCGATGTAAATCCCAGGGCATCCTTGGGCGGGGCATACGTATCGGTAGACAACGTTGGACTGCTTCAGGGGGTCTCCTACCGGTGGGGAGAGGTTGTTCTTCATCAGGAGGTCTTTCGTACGCCGATTCTTGTAGTAAATAATGAGGGACACTCTCTTTCCTACCTCCATGGGCCGGATGTGTTCCTCTATTATTTTCTTCATGGCTGCTTCTTCCTCCTTGTATTGGTGGTGCATGAAGGCTTTATAGAAAAGTTTGATATCCTCCGGGGGCGGAATGTTCCTTCTCTCTTCCTCCGCCATGTACCACTTGTCAAGGGCGGCTCGAGTTTCTCGGTTAACGAGTTTATTCGAGTACCCATTGTTAATTAGCATCTGGGATGCTTGGTCGAGTTCGAGGTGTTTGTCCTGCCACGTCGAACAGTGCGAGAGGGCCCCCCTGACGAAGGCCCTGACAGTGGTGGTCTTGAACCGCGCAGGACACTCGCTATCACCATTCAGACAAAGTCCGAGGTTCGTAGCTTTGGTGTAAACTGTAGTCGCCAACTTCTGATTCGTCTTCGTGACAAGGACGTCGAGGAAGGGGAGCCGATCATTGCTGCTATACTCGACAGTGAAGTTGAGTGCGCTGTGCTGCAGGAACTGCTGCTGAAGGGCTTCTACCTCATCCTCGCAGTCGGCTTGCACGAAGATGTCATCGATGTAGCGTCCGTATGTGCGGGGACATCTGTGTTGCGAGAAGACCCTTTCTTCCACTTCTCCCATGTAGAAGTTAGTGAAGAGGACTCCTAAGGGGGACCCCATCGCTACGCCGTCCTTTTGGCGGTACATCTGTCCT
>NC_087205.1:48584546-48624546 GCF_015104395.2 Macrobrachium nipponense | reverse complement strand
CCCTTCGCCAGGAGAACCAGAAGGTGGACACAGAAGCTCCTCAATACATCCTTCAGTTGGCCCTCCAAAATGCCTACATACTGTACTGTGGGTACCGCGGTGACAATCTTCCGAGGGTGGACCCACGCACAGTTCCTAGAGGTAGCCGGGAATGCCATCATCAACTTCGATCCCGATGAGTGGCCTTCCATAACTGACCCCCTGCCCCGAGCTGCAGATCTGCCCCTAGAGGAAAGGGCAGATAGGAGGGCCAACTTCGCTCGACCTGCCGCCGCCCCTGCTGCCGCCGTCTCTGCTGACGACGCCCCTGCTGACGACGCCCCTGCTGACGACGCCCCTGCTGACGACGCCCCTGCTGCCGCCGCCCCTGCTGCCGCCGCCCCTGCTGACGACGCCCCTGCTGTCGCCGCCCCTGCTGACGACGCCCCTCTTGCTGCCGGCCCGCCATCACGCTTCTCTCGGGTAGTGGACCCTGCGTGTCGGCTGCAGCCAGGGGAACAACATACTGGAGGCCTTAGAAGGGGCGAAGGCAGAAACGGTGCGGGTGTGCCATATGAATGGCAGAAGGAGAGACACCCGGTTCTTCTGTCGTCTCTGAAAGTTGCTCTTTGCAGGATAGGGGAGTGTGACCGAAAGTATCACACTAAGGTCATGTATTGGAGCGCGCCCCCTAAACCCGACAGCGGAGGGCGCGCGGGGCCGCCGGGTCCATCAGCAGTAAGGGCGCGCGTCTCCCTCCTCCACCTGTACCTCGTCATGTCGAGTGGAAAAAAATGCAAGACTCTTCAATGGAGGAGGGAGAAAACAAGAATAGAACGAAGAGTCAGGATTACGAGTGAGTATTCTGCATTTATTTTATATTTAGTTTTATATTTATTACAATTTTTTATATATCGAATGTGTGCATGATAAAATAATAATAAGACATTTCATTGTATGCGAAAAGAGAAGTGTCACCTGCATTCCTTTTATTTATGTATTGTACCAGAATCGAAGAATGTAATATATATTGTACGTATATATATATATATATATATATATATATATATATATATATATATATATATCTATATCTATATATATATATTTATATATATGATATAGATATATAGATATATATATATATATATATATATATATATATATATATATATATATTATAAATATTATTTTTGGGGGGGGTAAGCAAATTACTTACAGTCTAGTAATATTCAATCATTTACCTCACTTTAAAACAAATTGCAAGTCTCTAGAACAATATCTCGAGTTTATGGTGAATATTTGAAAAAAAATATTTTTTATCCGTCCGTCAAGCGCCGATTCTCGGCCGAAAATCGGAAACGCGTAGGTCACATTGTCTCCTAATATTTTGTACCTTTTCATATTACGCTTATTTTATAGTTTTATATATGGAAATGTGCGCAAAAAAACATGCACAATATAACGAAAAAATATTGGAAGGTTGTAGCATTTATCATTTTTGAAATATTTGCATATAAAGTACGATAAGTACGAAAAAAACTACGATCGGTCAACTTTGACTCAACCGAAAAGGTCAAAAAAACGCATTTATAACATAAAAATCTTACAGTCTAGTAATATTCAATCATTTATCTTCATTTTAAAAACTATTGCAAGTCTCTAGAACAATATCTCGATTTATGGTGAATTTTTGAAAAACTATTTTTTTCCCCCTCCGCGCGACGATTTTCGGCCGAAAATCTCGGAAACGCGTAGGTCACATTCTCCTAATATTTGAGCCTTTTCATATTACGCTTTTTGTTTTTTTTTTTTAAAGGTTTATATATGGAAATGTGCGCAAAAACATGCACAATATAACAAAAAATATTGGAAGGTTGTAGCATTTATCATTTTTGAAATATTTGCATAAAGTACGATAAGTACGAAAAAAAAACTACGATCGGTCAACTTTGACTCAACCGAAAAGGTCAAAAAAACGCATTTATAACATAAAAATCTTACAGTCTCGTAATATTCAATCATTTATCTTCATTTTAAAACATATTGCAAGTCTCTAGAACAATATCTCGATTTATGGTGAATATTTGAAAAAAAAAAATATTTTTATTCCATCCGCGCGCCGATTCTCGGCCGAAAATCTCGGAAACGCGTAGGTCACATTCTCCTAATATTTGTGCCTTTTCATATTACGCTTTTTTTAAAGTTTTATATATGAAAATGTGCGCAAAAACATGCACAATATAACAAAAATTATTGGAAGGTTGTAGCATTTATCATTTTTGAAATATTTGCATATAAAGTACGATAAGTACGAAAAAAAAACTACGATCGGTCAACTTTGACTCAACCGAAAAGGTCAAAAAAACGCATTTATAACATAAAAATCTTACAGTCTAGTAATATTCAATCATTTATCTTCATTTTAAAACATATTGCAAGTCTCTAGAACAATATCTCGATTTATGGTGAATATTTGAAAAAAAATATTTTTATTCCGTCCGCGCGCCGATTCTCGGCCGAAAATCTCGGAAAGCGTAGGTCAACATTCTCCTAAGATTTGTTTGCCTTTTCATATTACGCTTTTTTATAGTTTTATATATGAAAATGTGCGCAAAAAACATGCACAATATAACAAAAAAATTATTGGAAGGTTGTAGCATTTATCATTTTTGAAATATTTGCATATAAAGTACGATAAGTACGAAAAAAAACTACGATCGGTCAACTTTGACTCAACCGAAGGTCAAAAAACGCATTTATAACATAAAAATCTTACAGTCTAGTAATATTCAATCATTTATCTTCATTTAAAACATATTGCAAGTCTCTAGAACAATATCTCGATTTATGGGAATATTTGAAAAAAATATTTTTATTCCGTCCGCGCGCCGATTCTCGGCCGAAAAATCTCGGAAACGCGTAGGTCACATTCTCCTAATATTTGTGCCTTTTCATATTACGCTTTTTTTTAAAGTTTTATATATGAAAATGTGCGCAAAAACAGCACAATATAACAAAAAATTATTGGAAGTTGTAGCATTTCTCATTTTTTTATATTTGCATATAAAAAAAAACTTTTAACAAAAATTCGACATTCGGTCAACTTTAACTCGTTCGAAATGGTAAAAAACTGCATTGTAAGCTAAAACTCTTACAGTATCGTAATATTCAATCATTTTCCTTCATTTTGAAACAAATTGCAAGTCTCTATAACAATATTTCGATTTATGGTGAATTATTAAAAATTATTTTTTTACATCCGCGCGCTACGAATTCATGCATCATTTTGTGTATAATTTTATCTGTGTTGCTTTTATTGTTTTACAATATGTTATATATCAAAATGATCGCAATTTAGTGCACATTACAACGAAAAAAAAAGCAACTTGTTACCTCTAACCGTTTGGCGCACAGCGCGATTTGAATACAATTATATATGAAATTTCGTTTTTGCGCTATCATATATCGCATTATTTATATATGATAATGATAATATTTTTCATTTCTGATGGTTGCATACTAAACTTCAAGCAATGAGAAAAAAAGGAGCCAAAAATGAACTCTTAATCTTGAAAACTAAGCGCGCTGTGATTTTTTGAAAAAAATATTTTTTCCGCTTACGCGCTCACTCTCAAACCCCTCCGGCATACGGGAGTCATTTTTTTATTTAGGGCTCCGGCGTTTAAGGGTTAATATTAATATTTGAAAATAGTAAATCATTTATTTATCATACTAAAAAACATACAACTTTGTAGTATAGAGAGAGAGAGAGAGAGAGAGAGAGAGAGATTGAGCGGAGAGAGAGAGAGAGATGAGAGAGAGAGAGAGAATTATAGTGATTATTTCGTTGGAAAATACAAAGAGAGAGAGAGAGAGAGAAACTGTGCTAAACTATAAAAGGATCTTATCTTATCATTAGTATGTGTTTTTAAAAGCGTCGTAAATCGGAGCGTTGGAAGCGTCAGCACCGTACCTCGGAACAAGCGTCATAACCCAGGGCGGATTTTTCAATTAATATTTAAGAAAAAAGCGTTGTAACCTCGGAACGTCGTAAGCCGGACCCGTCGTAACCCGGGGACCGCCTGTATATATATATATATATATATATATATATATTATATATATATATAGTATATATATATATAGATATATATATATATATATATATATATATATATATATATATATATATATATATATATATATATATATAGATAGATAGATATATATAGATATATATATATATATATATATATATATATATATATATATATATATATATATATATATATATATATATATATATATATATATATATATATATATATATATATATATATATATATCTATATATATATATATATATATATATATATATATATATATATATATATATATATATATATATATATATATCTATATCTATCTATATATATATCTATCTATATATATATATATATATATATATCTATATATATATATATATATATATATATATATATATATATATATATATATATATATATATATCTATATCTATATATATACTATATATATATATATATATATATATATATATATATATATATATATATATACATATCTAATAAAAGGAGCCATAAAAACACCAAAATGTAGAGAGAAAAGTACTATATTTCAGAGACTGCTGTCTCTCTCTTCAGGTATATGAATGAGAAAAGTTACAGAAAAGGTGGTATTTATACTAAGAGATTCGTCCACAAGTAAGCCAAAAAAGTTAGATGTTATAATAAGTAGATCCGACAAAGACGGCAAAATTGTAATAATGGACAAAGACTTCTACCTCGACAAAATCAACCAGCTCCTTAGCGACACAAATACTTACGAAAAAAAGAAAAAACGACGAAAAATCCCCTCCAGAACGTTCCCACAGAATTTTTTTCGGAAAGTAAGATTAATTGGTCAAGACAAAGAGTATTGAACTATTAGAAAATTTGAAATTTAAAGTAATTAATCCTAAAATTACCCTACTTTATGGTCTTCCCAAAACTCACAAAGACAATCTTCCATTCAGACCATCGTTTCATGCGCCGGAGCTTTCAGTTACAAAATTTCTAAATGGTTAAGCTGGCCTCCTTTCTCCTTTTTTAGGCACTTTTTCTCCCAGTCACATCAAACATTCGGAAGACTTTTGTCACAAATTCAGAGAAGCACATATACCACTTCACAACATAAAACTTTTAAGCCTTGACGTAGACTCCCTATTCACAAAAGTACCAGTACAGGACGTTCTTCAGTTTTTAAGGGAAAAATTATCCCCTATTCAGATCATTTCCCTTTGGCACTTGACAAAATAATAAAGTTAGTTGAATTATGTGCATCTAATAACGTATTTTCATTCGGGGAATCATTCTACAAGCAAAAATTCGGGTGTAGTATGGGTAGTCCTTTAAGTCCTATTTTAGCCAATCTGTACATGGAATACTTTGAAACTACAGTAATAAATGCAATAAAACCCAAAAACATGCTGTGGATGAGATACGTGGATGACATACTAACATTTTGGGATAATAAGTGGGGTAATTTTAATGAATTCCTCTCAAAATTAAACGCATTAGTGCCCAGCATCAAATTTAAAGTTGAATGGGAAACAGACAACAAAATTCCTTTTCTTGATGTTTTAATAATCAGAGACACGACAGAATACAAATTTACCATATACAGAAAACCAACGTTCTCACTTTCATATATTCACTACTTTAGCTATCATGACAATACTATCAAGATAGGTCTAGCTAGCAACCTATTCTTAAGAGCCTTACGAATTTGTTCCCCAGATTTCCTGGAAAAAGAATTTGAACTAATTCGCAAGCAACTTTCATCTTTAAAGTATCCTGACCATATAATTGAGAAAGCAATTCAAAAAGCAAACTTAATTTTCTACCGACCCCCTAAAGACAAGACCAGAGACACACCCAACAATAAAATAAAAATTCCCCACCTGGAGACGATTTTAAGAGAGTAACTCACACCCTTGGGAAATCCAACCCTTTTGCATTTACCTACCCAAATACCTTAGCCAAATCCCTGATTAACGTCCAACAAAAGACATCGCCCAAAGACTCTGGGGTATATGAGATCCCATGCCAGGACTGTGACCAATCTTACATCGGATTTACAGGTAAATCACTTCCCCAGAGATTAATACAACACAAACGGTCAGTTAGGTATGGACAACAGAACTCGGCTATTTTCAATCATATAAATGAACATAACCATAGAATAAACTGGAATATGTCACGTGTAATTTATAGCAGCAACGCCGGTACAAGAGTCAAATGATGGAATCGGCCTTAATAAAAGAGAAGCAGGTAATGAACATCTCAAAAGGGAATTGGACATCGGACATCGTCGACGCAGTGTTCATTCAACCAACGCTTAAGAAGATTAAAGGAAGATTATCAGCGGGGGTGACCTAAATTGGCTTACTTGTGGACGAATCTCTTGGTATAAATACCACCTTTTCTGTAAACTTTTCTCATTCATATACCTGAAGAGAGAGACAGCAGTCTCTGAAATATAGTACTTTTCTCTCTACATTTTGGTGTTTTTATGGGCTCCTTTTATTAGATGGAATTCTGTTGTTACAGAACACTTTTATCAGTCATATATACATATATAGATATATATATATATATATATATATATATATATATATATATATATATATATATAGATATATATAGATATATATATAGATATATATATATAGATATATATATATAATATATATATATATATATATATAGATATATATATATATATATATATATATATATATATATATATATATATATATATATATATATATAAAGATATATATATATATATATATATATATATATATATATATATATATGTATAACTGAATCACGAAAGTTAGGAACGTGATAAATCCATAAATAAAGATAAATGCCACGAAGGAAAAATAAACGACGGAGTCTGCAAGATCTTTCGACTTAAAAGTCCTTTACTGAAGCAGATACTGACAAAAATACGAGAAAAGACAATACAAGAAGGTTTGTATAAACTGACAGATAGGGATTATAAAGGATTAGTACCTAGAATCCGACACACCTGGAAGATAAGAAACCTTCCCAAACAAGCATAAACAAAGGGTGCAATTAAAGGTTTAAGACAATCATCTCAGATACAATCTCAAGACAATTAACGGATTATAGGTGACAGCTATTCGGAACCTGGTAAACAAAACCATATTCACAAAACATGACAGACATTACAATTACAATAAAATTTTAAAACTCTAAGGCAAACTGATTTTATTTAACTCAGTAATTTTATCTTTGAGGTCATTCTTAAACATGTTACAGATACAAGGGTTCTAAATGAAAAAGGCCATGACTAACATTGAAATTACAATGAAAAGTAAGTTGTATTAAAGCAGATTCTAAAAGATTTCGTGATAAGACATCTCTTGACCGTGCAATTACTGAACTATCAATCCAATTAATTCGGTGGTTGTTTTCACTTAAATGAATAAATAGTGCATTAGATTTTTGCCCAGTTTTTACAGAGTATTTATGCTGGCTTAGCCTTACTTCTAAGCCTTTGCTGGATTGTCCGAGATAGAATGAGGGACAATCCATACATGGAATTTTATATATTATGTTGTTGCTTTCTCTGGGGCCATTTTTTATTAACATTCTTTTAGTGTGTTATTATGAGGAAGAAACAAGGTTGACATTAAAATTCTTTAACAATGGTTTAATGGTTTCAAATCCGTTAAAATAAGGCAAACTGAGAATGTTCTTAGAATTTTCTTTTTTGTGTGTTATTTTCAGTATAAAACTTTTTGTGGGCCTTATTATAACAAATGTCTGATATATGTGAAGGATAGCATAAATCTTCCCTATTTTTATTCTTATGTATTCAATTTCTTGATCCAATTATTGTGGACTGACAATTCGCTTCGCAATGCTCGTAAAAACATAGAGGAAAAAATTTATATTTTTATATTAAGATGGTGGCCTGAGAAGAAATGAACATAAGTTAAGTTGTTAGTCGGTTTCCTATAAATACTGAATTTACATTGAAATGGTTCTCTATGTATCAAAACGTCTAAGAAAGGGAGGCAATTGTCTTTTTCTAATTCTAGAGTAAACTTAATCGACGGTACCTGGTTATTTAATTTAGAGAGTAAATCATTTACATCAATACCGACAGGAAGAACAGCTAAACAATCATCAACGTAACGATACCACTTTACAGGAATATGAATAATATTAGGTAAGTAGCGTTTTTCAAAGAATTCCATATACAGGTTTGAGAGCAATGGTGATAAAGGATTTCCTATTGCCATGCCAAAAATTTGTTGATAAAATTCACCATTGAATATAAACTTACAATCACAAATGCACAAACTCGTGAGTGAAATAATGTGACTTATAGGTAGAGGTAATTCATGCTGAGTTATTTCATTGCTAAGATATTCTAAAATAGAGTCCTATAGTGGGACTTTAGTAAAAAGAGAAACATACGTCAAAACTAACGAATCTATCAGTAGGGCAAAGAGCAATTTTGTATAATTTATCAACTAAATCTAGAGAATTATATATATGAGAATCGGAGATGGTTCCAAGTAACGGGGACAGGATCTTAGTGATATATTTCGAGAGTTTATATGAAATTGAACCAACAGTACTGATAATAGGCCGCATAGGGTTATTTTCTTTGTGCGTTTTGACTAATCCATATAAGTAAGGTAGCGAAGGAGATTTGACTGACAATTTGCCTAGTAGTTCTGTTTTATCTTTAAGGATACTTTTCACTATGCTATTGAAGTTTTTTATGACTTGATCAAGAGGATTTTTTGTTAGTTTTTTATAAGTCACATCATCATCCAGTAGGGCTTGCATACGTGATATGTAGTCAGCTTTATCTAAAATTACTATACTATTTGACTTATCAGCTTTTGTGATGTGGATAGTAACTTCATGAAAGTAACTTCCCTGCTCACTATAAGAAAAGTTTGACCGATCTTAAAAAGGACAATACTATCCACATCACAAAAGCTGATAAGTCAAATAGTATAGTAATTTTAGATAAAGCTGACTACATATGACTTAAATGTAGAGCCTATGGCGGTAGGTGAGAGTAATTTGTTAGTTGAGGTAGGTTTGCTAGGAGCTCAAGGGCTTCCCTTGGGCTTGTCTGGATCTTCGTTCCCTATTCCTTCTTCATCTTCTTTTCAAGGCTTTGCTGAGTCGGACATTCCAGCGAAGACGTCATCAGCTTCAGCTATCCCTAAAGTGAAAGGGAAGCGAGAGCAGAAGACCCTAGAGAGGACGACTTCTAAGAAGACCTCGTCCTCATCATCTCATAAGACTCCGGCTCACGAACCCGGAGCAGAGAAATCGAAGTCTTCTTCGACTTCTCATTCTAAAGGGTCTAGGGGCAAGTCCTCTAAAGAGAAGGCCCGTGCTTCAACAAAGCCAGAGCCTTCGACGTCTACGCGTCCGAAGACTCCTGTGTCGGTCAGGGACCCTAGTCCCTTCGACACCTAGGCATTCACCGCCGGTGTTATGCAACAGGTGGGAAACCTAGTCGGTAACATGGTTAACGACAGGCTAGAACAGATACTTTCACGCATCTCCACCTCGTTTGAGGAGTCTGGCCAGTCAATCCGGAACATTTCAGAGAGGCTGGCAAACCAGGAGAATCTGTTGGCGGGGCTCAGGGAGAATCCCCCAGCAGTTCTTCCTCAAGCAGGTACCGGATTACCAACCATGCCGGACTACAACTCTCTCCCTCCCTTCACCATGAGCAATCCTTTTAGGGTCGCAGCTTTTGCCCCCTTCAAGGATGGTATGATTTCCATCCCCGATTGTGGAACTCGGAGAATAGAGGACTTCAAGTTCCACCCCACCAATCTCCAACCACCCTTTATGGGCTATGCTCGCTTGACGGAGACAGCGATGAGGAGGGAGGATAGGATCCCGAAGGAAACAGTTATTTACAGTCGGGATCAAGCTCAGAGGGAATGGGTTAGAAGCCTTGAAGAGTGGGATTGCATCAATACCAAGCTTCAGGCTTTCAAAAGCCCATTCACCAGAGGAGGAAACACCACTCCCCTTTACCACAAAGCTGGCAGAGGTAACTTTTCAGGCCGCCATGAAAGACGAGCCTATGCCTCACCTGAGAGAGTCTGAGCCAACATCTCTACTCTTTCCAGGATCCAAAGACCTCTGGGCGGATCTACTGGCCACCTTCACGATCGGGAAGCTCAAACCAGATTGTGCTATTGCACAATTTGGGGAGAGACTCCCAAGGTTGCCGGATAACCTGATTCAAGCGGAGTTTGACGCTAGAACTAGGTTAGGGAGGACCTTGAACGCCCTAGTTATGACAGAGGTTGCCGCAATCACTTACGGGACGGAACCTCTGTTCAAGCTATTAGCAAAGGCGCAAAAACACACAGTACAGTGCGATCTTTACGACTTTATAATAGCTAGACGCAACTGCAAGAAACACGTCCTGCAGGAAGCCACAATCAGACACGAGCCGAACAAGCTACTTGCGTCTTCCATCTGGGGCGCTGACCTCTTCCCCGAATCTGTGGTGAACGAGGTTCAGCATGAGGCGACCAGGCTAAATCAGAGCCTTAAGGTCCGCTGGGGACTTTCTGTCAAGAGGAAGCCAGAAGTTACCCCCTCAACCGCGAAGAAGCTGAAGAAGCCCAGGAAGTTCCCACCTTTCCAGGCTGCTCAGCAACAACAAGTTGTTCAGGCGGTTCCTATGTCCCAGGTGGTTCAGCCATCGGCGGCAAAGAACCAAGCCCAACCAATTCTCCTGCTGGCATCCCAAAACCAGCCCTCGACCTCTTATGCTGTTTCTCCGGCCTTCAATCCTGTTTTTGAAGGGCAAGCATTCCAAGCCTTCAACAGGTTTGGTAGAGGAAGTAGAGCTAGAGGTGCATTTCGCCAGAGGGGTGGCAGAAGGACACCTAGCAGGGGAAAGCACTTCCGTGGAGGACGCAGATCATGCCCTGCCCAAAATCAGTGAGAACCCTCAGGTAGGAGGGAGGCTGTTCCTCTATCGGCACAGATGGGGATTCAGCAGTTGGGCACAAAGCATCGTGTCCAAAGGGCTGGGATGGAGTTGGATCAAAGGTCCCCCTCCATCCAAAACATTCCTTCAAGAACCAACAATGGAGTTGACAGAGTATGCACAAGAACTCCCTCAGAAAGGAGTAGTATCAAGAGTCAAACATTTAAAGTTTCAAGGACGTTTGTTCAGTGCCAAAGAAAGGCTCAACAAAACGAAGAATAATCTTAGACTTGTCCCGTCTAAACTTATTCATTCGTTGCGACAAGTTCAAAATGCTGACGATCTCGCAGGTGGACCTTACTTCCCCGTGGGGCCGTCTCCACCTCTATCGATCTTGCAGACGCATACTATCATATCCCAGTTGCGAGACACTTCCGCCCATATCTAGGCTTCAGGCTGTGAAACCAGGCATTCTCCTTCAAAGTGATGCCCTTCGGGCTGAACGTAGCCCCCAGGGTATTCACGAAAATAGCTGGATCAGTAGTCCAACAACTAAGATCCCAAGGGATAATGGTAGTAGCGTATCTGGACGATTGGCTCATCTGGGCAACAACCGTCGAAGAATGCCTCAGGGCCACGAGCAAAGTAATACAGTTTCTGGAACATCTGGGGTTCCAAATAAACAGAGTCAAGTCCAGGCTAACGCCGGAATCTCGTTTTCAGTGGCTCGGCATTCAGTGGGACCTGAACTCCCACACTCTGTCAATTCCGTCGGCCAAAAGGAAAGAAATAACCAATTCAATAAGCCAATTCCTCAAATGCAAACAGACATCAAGGAGAAACCAGGAAAGAATCCTAGGTTCTCTCCAGTTTGCGTCAGTCACAGATGTTCTGCTGAAGGCAAGGTTAAAAGATATAAATCGAGTTTGGCGCTCAAGAGCAAACTCAAATCTCGAGAGAAGTTGTCATGCATCCCGCCGATTCTTCGCAAACGTCTCCGCCCCTGGGCGGAGGCCAAAAACCTGTCCAAATCAGTCCCTCTCCAATTCCCTCCTCCGGCGTTGGTTATCCACACAGACGCCTCTCTGAGCGGTTGGGGGTGTTATTCCCAGTTCAAGAAAGTTCAAGGGACTTGGTCGCCTCAATTCCGCCGGCTTCATATAAACGTACTGGAAGCTATGGCAGTATTTCTCACACTGAAGAGGCTTCTACCAGCCAAGAATTCCCATATCAAACTAGTATTGGACAGCGCAGTGGTAGTACACTGCATCAACAGGGGAGGATCCAAATCAAGACGTGAACCATGTCATGATAGCCATTTTCTTTCTGGCAGCCAAGTACAAATGGCATCTATCCTCCACTCATCTGGCGGGAGTAAGGAACGTGATAGCAGACGCTCTGTCTCGGTCAGTTCCTCTAGAATCGGAGTGGTCCCTGGACAGGCGCTCATTCCAGTGGGTATGCCAAAAGGTCCCAGGCCTCCAGGTGGATCTTTTCGCATCACAATCCAACCACAAGCTCCCTTGCTATGTGGCCCCCAACCTGGACCCTCTGGCCTATGCCACAGACGCCATGTCCATAGATTGGAATCAATGGAGAAAGATATACATCTTTCCTCCAGTGAATCTTCTATTGAAAGTCCTGAACAAGCTCAGGTCGTTCAAGGGACAGGTTGCTCTAGTAGCCCCAGATTGGCCCAAGAGAAATTGGTACCCTCTCCTCCTGGAATTGGGTCTTCGGCCTCAAAGGATCCCGGACCCCAAACTGTCTCAATCAGTACAAATGAGGACTGTGTTCGCTTCCTCAGGAACTCTCAAAGCCCTAACTTTATGGACTTCATGAAGTTCGCGGCGAAGAGAGATGCAAATATCGATCCCCAAAATATCCTTTTCTTAGAATCGGATAAAAGGGAATCAACATTGCGCCAATATGATGCAGCAGTTAAAAAAAAAGCAAATTTCCTGAAGGAAACGGACTCTCGAACCATGACAGTTAATCTAGCTATATCCTTCTTCAGATCCCAGTTTGAAAAAGGTCTAGCAGCTAGTACTATTACAACCAATAAGTCAGCTTTAAAGAAAATCTTCCAGTTTGGCTTTAAGATAGACTTAACAGACTCTTACTTTTCGTCTATCCCTAAAGCTTGTGCTAGGCTCAGACCTTCAGAAAGGCCTAGTTCAATTTCATGGTTCTTGAATGACGTTCTCAAACTGGCTTCAGATACTGACAACGACTCATGCAATTATATGATGATATTAAGGAAAACATTATTCTTACTAAGTCTGGCCTCAGGAGCCAGGATATCTGAACTGTCGGCTCTTTCCAGAGACTCTGGCCATGTTGAATTTCTCCCTTCAGGAGAAGTTCTATTATCTCCAGATCGCAGTTTTTTGGCTAAAAACGAGGATCCCTTGATGAGGTGGGCCCCTTGGAAGATCCTCCCTCTTCCTCAAGACCCTTCTCTATGTCCAGTGATGACCTTACAAGCCTATCTGTCCAGGACATCCTCTAGGTCCTCAGGTCCCCTTTTTATAAGGGAAAAAGGTGGCACTATTTCCTTAAAAGGGATCAGGCAACAAATTCTATATTTTATTAAACAAGCTAATCCTGATTCATTCCCTAAAGCCCATGACATCAGGGCAGTAGCCACCTCAATTAATTACTTCCAGCACATGAATTTTGATGATTTAAAAAAGTACACTGGCTGGAAAACGCCGACAGTTTTCAAACGTCACTACCTGAAATCCGTGGAATCTCTTAAATTTCCGGCAGTGGCGGCGGGAAACACAGTTTCCCCTGACACTGTCTAGTAGTTATAATCGAAGATCCAGATCTCCTTTCTACCTGCCTCACTAACAGTTTCCTTTGATCCTACCGTCAGGCTCAATCCTGTTTGATCCTTAGCTGCCTAAAAGGCTATGTATCGTGATGTGTCCCTTATTTTTATGCTAGGGTCACTCACACCTGTAAATAGTTAGCCAAAATAGGCTATTTTGTGCTGATCTCCCTTATTTTTATGCTAGGGACACTCACTTGTATATACTAATAATTAATGTTTTCTAGTTTTAAGTTATCATAAGTTAGCCTAAGTGTAATTTTAAGTCCTTCTATATAATTAAGGCTAACACATGTTACTAAATATTAGTTTAAGATTTAGTATGATAAATTTGTAAATAATCTGAAAAACTAGATTATAAATATTTTGTTTTACTTTTGTGTTTTCTTGAGACCTTCTACTGTTTCTTTTTTCTAAGCTTGTGCCAATTCTCTGGTACTATTTCACGAAGCGACACGGACTGAGCCCAGAAAAGGGATTTTGACGAAGGAAAAATCTATTTCTGGGCAAGGGTCCGTGTCGCCCAGTGAAATCCCCCCCTATTTATCTCCCACCCTTGTGCCCAAGCTTGGTCATCTAACGTCAAGGATGGCCATGAGAGGCGCTGTAGTCGGCGTCGGTGGGTGAGCTGTAGTAGTTGCTGGCGCGGCCTGTGTACCAGCTCTCTCGGGGAGGGGGATTTTGATGGAGGAGAATTCTAAATGACAAGAGGTGGTCCATGGTAGTGGTCTCACTCGCCCCAGTACCATACCGACACCCTCTTTTTATTTAGGGTGAGCGAGTCAGGATACTCTGACATCCCCCTCTTTTATTTTTCTCTGGTAATGTTAGTATCATTTACCTAGAAATATGAACTGAAGGGATATATATCACTGGGCAACACGGACCTTCGCCCAGAAATAGATTTTTCCTTCGTCAAAATCCCTTATTTGGAATTGTTTTAATACATATACGACCCCGGTCGTTTCACCTCAATTGCTAACTCTAACCCTTTTTACAGAACTTGGAAGCGACGAGGACAGCAGCACTGGTCTCCCTGAAGGCCTGGGTCGGGGGTTTTGGGAGGAATTCTCCCAAAGGGCGTCCATATATCCTGGCCCAGGACATGGCGGACCTGATTTTTCCAGGAGCCAAGAAGGGGTCAGTTGTGGACCCCCAAGTTGCTGCCCTACTCATCGCGAATATCCAGGCCATGGTTTCGCTCCCGGCGGAAGGGGATATTGCAGAGGACATTGCAGGAGACGTTGCGGTCCTCAATTTGGACCTAGAGCACATGACTGTGGACATCATGGGCAATGGTAAGGGTGTAGATGAGGCAGGTTCTGTAGGGGCTCAAGGGCTTTCCTTGAGTCCTTCTCCTTCTCCGGTTCCTTCCACTTCTACCTCTTTCCGGGGCTTCACGGAGAAGCAAAGGTCAGTTCGACCCACAACTTCCTCCGTGATCCCCAAAGTAAAGTCCTCTACAGGCTTTAAACCTGTGTCGAAGTCCCTGCCGAAGAAGTCAGCTCCTTCCTCTATCCCTAAGCCCTTGGCTCACCATCCCGGGGCGGATAAGACGAAGGTAGCGTCTTCTTCCTCTTCGAAATCCCCTAAACACAGGTCTCGGAAGGAGAAGGCTCAGGGCCCCTCCTTCGACCCCGAAGCTTTCTCCTCCAACATTCTGGAGAAGGTGGGAGACGTTGTCGGGAACCTAGTGAACGCTAGGTTCCAGGAAATGTTCTCTCAGCTGTCAAGCTTGGTTGAGGCCTCGGGTCAGTCGATCCAATCCCTGTTGGAGAGGATGACAGCCCAAGAGAATGCTATGACGGGCATTCGAGACTCGATTACGGCAGGACATTCGCAGTCCGGTCAGGTAGTTTTACCTTCCGTCATGCCGGACTCGTCAAAACTCCCTACCTTCAAGCCTAACAACCCTTGGAGGATCGCAGCATACGCTCCCTTTGTGGAAGGTATGCTCTCAATTGAAGGCATTGGAACTCAGAGGCTTGAGGACTTCGAGTTCTACCCCAAGGACCTTCAACCTCCATTTATGGGCTACATCCGGCTAACAGACACAGCCATGATGAGAGAGGATAAAGTCCCGAAGGAGACTGTTATCCTCCCTCGCGAACAGGCGCAGGAGGCTTGGCTAAGGAGTTTGGATGAGTGGGAGTGCTAGAACACTCGCCTCACCGCCTTCAAAAGCCCTTTCACCATCTTCACCACGGTGGAAGGCACTCCGCTCCCACTTACCTTTAAGTAGTGGAAGCAACTTACCAGGCAGCTCTGAAGGAGCCGACCTCCCTTCTGATCCCCGGATCAGAGAACTACTTTGAAGGTGCAGCGCCTACCTTCACTGTAGGTAAGTTAAGGCCAGTCTGCGCCACAACGCTATTCAGCGAGAGGCTCCCCAGACTGTCCGAGTCGTTAATCCAGACGGAGTACGACGCCCGGACTAGACTCAGTAGGTCGCTTACCTCCTTGACGATGGCAGAGATAATGGCTCTTGTTTACGAACAAGAGCTGTCATTTAAAGTTATGGCAAAGTCGCTTCTGCATACAATGCAGTGCGACTTCTACGACTTTGTTGTCGCGAGGAGGAACTGCAGGAAGCATGTTCTGGCGGAGGCCACAATCCGCCATGAACCAAATAGACTTATCGCTTCCTCTATTTAGGGGACAGACCTCTTCCCTGCTCCGGTAGTGGCTGAGGTTCTGCACGAAGCCTCCAAAGTCAATCAGAGCCTGAAGGTCAGGTGGGGTCTCGTGGCCCAATCAGAAGACTGAATCCTCCGGACCCAACCCCAGATTGAAGAAGAAGCCTAGGAAGTTCCAGTCCTTCCAGGCTCCACAACAGGCTCTGGTTCAGGTGGTGCAGGTACCTCAGGTACCACAACACCCCTCGTCAAAAGCACATCCGCAACAACAGTATGTGCTTTACACAACCATCTCAACAGCCCCCAGTCATCAACCTCCTTCGCTGTCTCGCTGGCCTATAACGCGGCTATTGAGGCCCAGTCCTTTCAGCCGTTTAATAGGTTTACCAGAGGCAGTCGGGCCAGGGGTGCCTCTCGCCAAAGAGGATCCGGCAGGGCCACCAACAGGGGCAGAGGTTTCCGGGGAGCACGTGGAGGTCGCCCCTCGGCAAACCAACAGTGAGAGTCCCAAGGTAGGAGGGAGGCTGTACCTCTTCCGCCAACGGTGGGGGTTCAGCCCTTGGGCTCAGAGCATAGTGACCAAAGGTCTGGGTTGGAGCTGGCTAGAAGGTCCTCCTCCACCCAACAATTTCTACCAAAAACCAACAGCGGAATTCATAGAGTATACCCAGGATCTTCTTCTCAAAGTAGTATCAAGGGTCAAGAACTTAAAAGTTCAAGGATGCTTGTTCAGCGTGCCAAAGAAAGACTCAAGAAAACGAAGAATCATCTTAGACTTGTCCCATCTAAACTTATTCATTCCTTGCAACAAGTTCAGGATGCTGACCGTTTCGCAGGTACGGACCTTACTTCCCCTTGGGGCCGTCACAACCTCTATAGATTTTACAGATGTCTACTATCATGTTCCAATAGCCAGACACTTCCGCCCGTTCCTAGGCTTCAAGCTAGGAAACAGAGCTTATTCCTTCAAGGTAATGCCATTCGGGCTCAACAACGCCCCCAGGATATTTATGAAACTGGCGGAAGCAGTCGTCCAAGAGTTGAGAACTCGAGGAATAATGTTAGTGGCTTATCTGGACGATTGGCTCATATGGGCAAAGACCCCCAAGGAATGCCAGAAGGCAATGGTCAAAGTAATCAAATTCCTGGAACACTTAGGGTTTCAAATAAACAAAACCAAGTCCAGACTAACACCGGAATCTCGATTCCAGTGGTTAGGTCTACAATGGGACTTGGGTTCGCATACTCTGTCAATCCCGCCGTCGAAAAGGAAAGAAATAGCCAAGTCCACAAGGCAATTTCTCAAGCAACGTCAAACCTCCCGGAGGAGCCAGGAGAGGATCTTAGGCTCACTCCAATTTGCCTTGGTCACGGACATTCTTCTAAAAGCCAGACTGAAGGATATAAACAGGGTCTGGTGTTCAAAAGCAAACCGCAGTTCCCAGGACAAGCTAGCCTCTATCCCGGCGATCTTACGGAAACGTCTCCGCCCATGGACGGAGGTAAAGAACCTATCAAGGGCAGTACCCCTTCAATTTCCCCCACCGTCATTAGTGATCCATACGGATGCTTCACTAAGCGGGTGGGAAGGGTACTCGCAGTACCAAAAGGTACAGGGAACCTGGTCCCTACCATTCCGCCAGCTACATATCAATGTACTGGAAGCCATGGCAGTGTTTCTTACTCTGAAAAGGCTTCGGGCACACAAGAAATCTCATATCAAGCTGGTCCTAGACAGCGCAGTAGTAGTCCACTGCATAAACAGGGGTGGATCAATATCAAGTCACCTGAATCAAGTCCTAATAGCCATATTTTCTCTGGTGGACAGGAACAAATGGCACCTGTCAGCCACCCACTTAGCGGGGGTAAGGAATGTGGTAGCAGATGCTCTGTCACACTCCGCCCCGCTAGAATCGGAGTGGACCCTCGACAAGAAGTTATTCAAATGGGTCTGTCAAAAAGTCCCGGGGCTTCAGGTAGATCTCTTTGCCATGGAGTCGAATCACAGACTCCCTTGCTATGTGGCACCCAACCTGGACCCTCTGGCTTATGCCACAGACGCTGTGGCCATAGATTGGAATGTGTGGGAAAAGATTTATCTGTTTCCCCCAGTGAATCTTCTTCTGAAAGTCCTGAACAAACTCAGGTCGTTCAAAGGCTGGGTGGCTCTAGTAGCTCCCAATTGGCCCAAAAGCCATTGGTTCCCACTACTTCTAGAATTGGGACTCCAGCCCCTACAGATTCCCAATCCCAAACTGACCCAGTTAGTGCAAGCAAGGACTGTGTCCGCTTCCTCAAGGATTCAGAAAGCCCTAACTTTATGGATTTCATGAAGTTTGCAGCTCGCAGGAATGCTAACATCGATCCCCAAAATATTACATTTTTGGAGTCAGATAAAAGGGAATCCACCTTACGTCAATATGACTCAGCCGTTAAGAATCTGGCTATGTTTCTTAAGGCTCAAACGCACAGATTATGACCACGAATTTGGCCATATCCTTCTTCAGAACATTGTTCGAGAAAGATCTTGCAGCAGGCACAATTAATACTACCAAATTGGCTCTTAAGGGTGGCTTCCTCTTTGATTATTAATGAATATTTTTGAAATTTTCAAAATCTGGTTAAATGGCTGTAAGACATGAGCAACACCTCTGTTATCACGTGGCAAAAGCATTTTTCGAAATATTAAAATTAATGGGGTTTTGGCCCCGCCCCCTTCACACTGTGACGTAGGGCTGACAGTTTGGCTCCTAATGACTACTGTCATTTTGTCCTTTATCTGCCCAATTTATTAATTATTTTTATTTCACCTAATCTCTTACATCTGGCACCAACAATGCCTGATTCCTTGGTGTATGGTGTTCTGAGCGGGTAGCATACCCAGCAGGGAGCCATGGGAGTCAGTGTGTCCCAGAGTTGCATAAGGGAAGGTATGCTGCTCTTTACTCCGAGCATTTTTTCGCTATTTACCGTGTTTTTTGCTTGTTTCTTACATCAAGTAACTCTAAATACAATTTATATATGTTTGTGTGTATACTAGAGTGAAAGTGAGACAATATGCCGAAACAGAATCGTGCAACTATGGCCCGTTTAGCAAATTTTGCTAAAAAAATCATAGGGTCGAAGGTGGACTTTTTTTTGTTGATGTGGCAGCGTCGCATTGCCACCACCATTGTTGGCTGATGTATCCAGCGCTGTCCACCATCATCACCACCACCAGCAACACCATCACCACCACCAGCACCACCAACAACAACAACATGAGGCTCTTTTTTGGCCGCGGAGAGCCCCGCCCTCATTGCCTCTACGTCGTCTGCTGCGCAATCATCTGAGGTTTTTTCACCTTCACAGTTACGCTCACAGTTGATAAAGGTAATAAAGGATGATGAAAAGGGAGTATATGATGACAAATTCTTACTTGCTTGGTTTCAAACCAGGCAACAAAGAGTCAGGTGGTACTTGATGATAGCCTCGCCTCGAGCAAATAATACCCCTTTTTAGGGGGGGGGACATAGTGCTGGAAACCAAGCAAAAAAAAACATTAAGAACTATTAACCCTTAAACGCCGAAGCGGTAAATAAAAAAATGACTCCCGTGTGCCGGAGGGGTTTGAGAGTGAGCGAGTAAGCGGAAAAAATATTTTTTTAAAAAAATCACAGCGTGCTTAGTTTTCCAGATTAAGAGTTCATTTTTGGCTCCTTTTTTTGTCATTGCTTGAAGTTTAGTATGCAACCATCAGAAATGAAAAAAATTATCATTATCATATATAAATAATGCGATATATGATAGCGCAAAAACGAAATTTCATATATAATTGTATTCAAATCGCGCTGTGCGCCAAACGGTTAGAGGTAACAAGTTACTTTTTTTTTCGTTGTAATGTGCACTAAATTGCGATCATTTTGATATATAACACATTGTAAAACGATAAAAGCAACACATAGAAAATATTATCACAAAATGATGCATGAATTACGTACTGCGCGCGGATGTAAAAAAATAATTTTTTTAAAAAATTCCACCACTAAAATCGAAATATTGTTGATAGAGACTTGCAATTTGTTTCAAAATGAAAGAAAATGATTGAATATTACGATACTGTAAGAGTTTTAGCTTACAAATGCAGTTTTCGACCATTTCAAACGAGTTAAAGTTGACCGAGTGTCGAATTTTTGTTTAACATTTTTTTTTATATGCAAATATAAAAAAAATGAGAAATGCACAACCTTCCAATAATTTTGTTATATTGTGCATGTTTTTTTGCGCACATTTTCAATTATACAAAACTCTAAAAAAGCGTAATATGAAAAGGCTCAAATACTAGGAGAATGTGACCTACGCGTTTCCGAGATTTTCGGCCGAGAATCGGCGCGCGGACGGAATACAAATATTTTTTTCAAATATTCACCATAAATCGAGATATTGTTCTAGAGACTTGCAATATGGTTTAAATTGAAGATAAATGATTGAATATTACTAGACTGTAAGATTTTTATGTTACAAATGCGTTTTTTTACCATTTCGGTTGAGTCAAAGTTGACCAATCGTAGTTTTTTTCGTACTTATCGTACTTTATATGCAAATATTTCAAAAATGAGAAATGCTACAACCTTCCAATATTTTTTGTTATATTGTGCACGTTTTTGCGCACATTTCCATATATAAACCTCTAAAAAAAGCGTAATATGAAAAGGCACAAATATTAGGAGAATGTGACCTACGCGTTTCCGAGATTTTCGGCCGAGAATCGACGGGCGGAGGGAATAAAAATATTTTTTTCAAATATTCACCATAAATCGAGATATTGTTCTAGAGACTTGCAATATGTTTTAAATTGAAGATAAATGATTGAATATTACTAGACTGTAAGATTTTTATGTTATAAATGCGTTTTTTGACCTTTTCGGTCGAGTCAAAGTTGACCGATCGTAGTTTTTTTCGTACTTATCGTACTTTATATGCAAATATTTCAAAAATGAGAAATGCTACAACCTTCCAATATTTTTTGTTATATTGTGCATGTTTTTTGCGACATTTCCCATATATAAACCGTTTAAAAAAGCGTAATATGAAAAGGCACAAATATTAGGAGAATGTGACCTACGCGTTTCCGAGATTTTCGGCCGAGAATCGGCGCGCGGAGGGGAAAAAAATATTTTTTTTCAAAAATTCACCATAAATCGAGATATTGTTCTAGAGACTTGCAATTTGTTTTAAAATGAAGATAAATGATTGAATATTACTAGACTGTAAGATTTTTATGTTATAAATGCGTTTTGACCTTTTCGGTTGAGTCAAAGTTGACCGATCGTAGTTTTTTTCGTACTTATCGTACTTTATATGCAAATATTTCAAAAATGAGAAATGCTACAACCTTCCAATATTTTTTGTTATATTGTGCATGTTTTTGGCACACATTCCATGATATTAAACCTTTAAAAAAAAGCGTTAATAATGAAAAGGCTCAAATATTAGGAGAATGTGACCTACGCGTTTCCGAGATTTTCGGCCGAGAATCGGCGCGCGGAGGGGAAAAAAATATTTTTTTCAAATATTCACCATAAATCGAGATATAGTTCTAGAGACTTGCAATTTGTTTTAAAATGAAGATAAATGATTGAATATTACTAGACTGTAAGATTTTTTATGTTATAAATGCGTTTTTGACCTTTTCGGTTGAGTCAAAGTTGACCGATCGTAGTTTTTTTTTCGTACTTATCGTACTTTATATGCAAATATTTCAAAAATGAGAAATGCTACAACCTTCCAATATTTTTTTTATATTGTGCATGTTTTTGCGCACATTTCCATACATAAAACTATTTAAAATAAGCGTAATATGAAAAGGCACAAATATTAGGAGAATGGTGACCTTACGCGTTTCGGAGATTTTTCGGCCGAGAATCGGCGGGTGGAGGGAATAAAAATATTTTTTTCAAATATTCACCATAAATCGAGATATTGTTCTAGAGACTTGCAATTTGTTTTAAAGTGAAGGTAAATGATTGAATATTACTACACTGTAAGTAATTTGCTTACCCCCCCAAAAAAATATAATATATATATATATATATATATATATATATATATATATATATATATATATATATATATATATATATATAAATAAAGGTTTTTTTTGCCACGAAGGAAAAAAATGAAAAAACGAGTTGGCCGAGTACTCGGCCAACTCGTTTTTCATTTTTTTTCCTTCGTGGCAAAAAAACCTTTATTTATACATAGCATCACGTTTTATATACTTCGTGATCAAGTTATTCATATATATATATATATATATATATATATATATATATATATATATATAATTTTTTTTTATATGTAAAATATATATATTACATTCTTCGATTCTGGTAACCAATACATAAATAAAAGGAATGCAGGTGACACTTCTCTTTTCGCATACAATGAAATGTCTTATTATTATTTTATCATGCACACATTCAGATATATAAAAAATTGTAATAAATATAAAACTAAATATAAAATAAATGCAGAATACTCACTCGTAATCCTGACTCTTCGTTCTATTCTTGTTTTCTCCCCTCCTCCATTGAAGAGTCTTGCATTTTTTTCCACTCGACATGACGAGGTACAGGTGGAGGAGGGAGACGCGCGCCCTTACTGCTGATGGACCCGGCGGCCCCGTGCGCCCTCCGCTGTCGGTTTAGGCGCGCTCCAATACATGACCTTAGTGTGGTACTTTCGGTCACACTCCCCTATCCTGCAAAGACAACTTTGCAGAGACGACAGAAGAACCGGGTGTCTCTCCTTCTGCCATTCATATGGCACACCCGGCACCGTTTCTGCCTTCGCCCTTCTAAGGCCTCCAGTATGTGTTCCCCTGGCTGCAGCTGACACGCAGGGTCCACTACCCGACGAGAAGGCGGTGGATGGCGGCGGGGCCGGCAGCAAGAGGGGCGTTCGTCAGCAGGGCGGCGGGCACAGGGGCGGCCGGCAGCAGGGGCGGCGGCACGCAGGTGGGGCGGCGGCAAATCCCCCCCGGCCAAGGGGTACGGCGGCAGGCAAGGGCGTTCGTCAGCAGGGGTCGGGCGGCAGCAAGGGGCGGTCGGCAGGTCGAGGCGAAGTTTGGCCTCCCTCCTATCTGCCCTTTCCTCTAGGGGCAGATCTGCAGCTCGGGGCAGGGGGTCAGTTATGGAAGGCCACTCATCGGGATCGAAGTTGATGAGGGCATTCCCGGCTACCTCTAGGAACTGTATGTGGGTCAACCTCGGAAGATTGTCACCGCGGTACCCACAGTACAGTATGTAGGCATTTTGGAGGGCCAACTGAAGGATGTATTTGAGGAGCTTCTGTGTCCACCTTCTGGTTCTCCTGGCGAAGGATAGTACTGGATGAGCTGATCAAAGAGATCAACTCCTCCCATTGTGCCTGTTGTAGTGCCCAATGACAGTAGGCCGCTCGGTACGAAACTCCTCAAACACAACTCGGCCCTGTCGACGTGTCTTCTTCCGCTGTACGATCTCTTCTTGGATGGGTTCATGACTCGTCATAATCATGGGACAAGTCGGACACCCTTCCAACAGATGAAGAAGACAGCGCCCTTCCGCCGCCACTCTGTCTCTCCTCTTGCCAGGTGTTGCGGATGACTAGCGAACCTCTTGAGGACATTCGGGGCCCCACGCACCAACCGAAGGGTACCACTGACGTGAACACCTGCTTCATACAGTTCCTGGGCCAGGGATACCGAGTTATAATAATTATCCATAAACAGGTGATATCCCTGGTTACGGAAACGTCCCACAAGGTTGAATACAGTGTCACGCAGCGTGGAGAAGACCCCGGTATACACTGAAAAGTCACAACGGTATCCAGTGTTGGCCTCGGTAATGAGAAAGAATTTCACACCATATTTCTTTGGCTTCTTGGGGTTATACACTTTTATACTAAACGTCCTTTGTAAGGCATCATCCCCTCATCCAAAGACAGGTTCTTTCCAGGAATCACGAAGAGACTATCACCGCCCTCACGGATTCATAATCCATAACCACTGTACGCACCTAAAATGAGGCGATCACTGTTATTCCGGGGTATGGCCCTTCGGTTGAAGGCGTTGAAGTACCTGTCCAACGCAGGAAATTATCACGGGACATACGCCAGGCACATTCGCATACATAAACAAAAAAATAATTTCTCCTCCAATATTGCCTGACGTCGACAGCAGGTGTCATACCAAAATAAATGTGGAGCCCCAAAAAATGCGCCATGTCAATGAGGTTGCAACCACGCCAGTAATACGACAAGGTCGTCCTCAGCTCATACCGGCAGTACCGAGCATAGTCCACCGTCTCGAGTACCAGGTATTCCAGCAATTCCCGCGTCAGGAAAAGCTGGATGAACCCCAAAACAGTCAGTGGTACTGGTACGGTCATCCCAGGGGTTGCCGTGAAGGGGTGCATGTTAGGAGGGGTGGGGTCCTCCGTCCACCCTCGTCACTCTCCGACGACGACCTTCACCTTGGCTGGCACGACGAGCCGACCTTCTACAAGTGCCCGTGGGGTGCGGGCACGATGCACATAACCCCTTCCGTTGGCCCATCACCCTCACCTAGGCCCTCACTTTCTGTATCGTCCTCTGCGATAAAACTTGAGCCCGTATCCCCACCCTCCCCCTCCTCCTCAGATTCCCCCTCGTAAGCACTGAACCCACTGAATTCGAGCTCACTTTCGGGATGTGAGCCTCGAACGGACATTGGGGGCAATATTCATCCTCACTTTCATCGGGACTGATGTCCTCATCACTCGATGACCATCCGCCATCAAAATGAGGACTTGCGACATGTTCCCGATCAAGCTCCGAAAGATATTCGTCTATGTCCCTTGGTTGGAGGCCTCCCAAATGCCTACAAATGCCCCTAAGGACGCCCGCATGCTTCCTAGGGGTAACCAAAGGCATACGATGTTTTCCTGAGACACTTTCAGCCACACGTGGCTGCACAGAACGGCCTTGAGGCGCCGGGGTCATGCTGGTGCTTTGGCCCCTCGCCAGCATCCAGGTCCAAAACTCGCCTTACACGATCCCTTCCGACGGTTCACACATTGTTGAGACATATCTACGAATGTCCTGTTAGCAATACAAATGCTCAAATCTCGCACAAAGTCCAGAAAAAACAAAACGCTTTTCACGAAAGATCGCTCTCGGATGGTGCGCTACTGATGCTGGCTGGAGCGAGAAGAAGGGATATCGCGCATGCGCACCTGGGTCACGCTTCAAAACAAAACAAGACCTTGATCCGTGAACTCCCAGCATCCCCCAAGGCGCGTGATTCAAAAGTTTTAGGCTGGTAGGCCTATAAGTATTTTTCCGCGAATTTTAAAAAAAACTTTCGTATGTCGACGTAAAATATGTCCAGTCGGCACCCGACAGACAATTTATCTCGACGTAAAATACGTCCAGTTGGCGTTTAAGGGTTAAAAAGAAGGAAAGGCATTCTAAACTAAGCACTAGTGAGTATTTAACATTTGTTTGTATCATGGTTTTGCTCAAAGATCAGTTTTTTTCCACGAGTGCCAAAAAAAACACTTCTTGACCTTTACGGCCGTTTTTCTCAGTTTTCACTTTTTTGCACTTCAAACGCTTAACTATTTTCTTTTATTTTGTAGGCCAATTTTAAAGTTAAATATACCATTGGAAAGAGGAAAGAAAGGCGAATATTTTGTTGGGGCTAGATTTTTTCTTAGGTTGACGAGGAACTCGTGATAACCAAATCAAGAAAATTTGGGGGTTTGGGGGGGAAAATTCCCCCTCGCCCCCATCCAAAAAAGCAAAAAATGGAAAAACTGTTCACATTTTTTTCTACTATGATATACTATACTTTCTGTGTATGAAGCCGCATTGCAATAGCTCTAAAAATGAAGGAAGAGTTACATTTTTAATTTTTTCTTATTTTTTCCATAAAAACCAAAATAATCATTCGATCACTCTGAAATTTTTTTTTTGGAACATCACCTTATATATATGTATAACATATAATAATTTCATAAAAATCGGAGCATTATTTCTATGTAAGCGGACGCCCCCCTTAAAAAGATCTTCCAGTTTGATTTTGGTATACGTAGATCTAACAGATTCTTACTTTTCCTCTATACCGAAAGCTTGTGCTAGACTTAGACCCTCCAAGAGACCTAAGTCAGTTTCTTGGTTTTTGAATGACGTTCTTAAGTTGGCCTCAGAAATAGATAATGAATCATGTGATTACATAGCCCTCCTGAGAAAAACTTAATCTTGCTAAGTTTAGCGTCAGGAGCTAGAATTTCAGAACTGTTGGCTCTTTCGAGGGAACCAGGTCACATTGAATTCCTTCCCTCAGGAGAAGTGCTTCTCTCTCCAGATCGTCAATTTTTGGCCAAAAATGAAGACCCACAAGATAGGTGGGCCCCATGGAAAATCCTACCACTTCCACAGGACAAGTCCCTATGTCCTGTCAACTCCTTACCTTACAGACCTTACCTTACAGACCTTACATCTTGTTCGGGTTGCCCCAGGTCCCTCAGTGTGAGGCACCTCTAATGTCTACCAGAGAGTTGCTAGTACATCTTCCGGTATATTTTGCATCTTCCAATCTTGGATGGTCTGGGATGCAGTTTAGATATTTGTCTAGCTCATTCTTAAACACATCTACGCTCACTCCTGATATATTCCTCAGATGAGCTGGCAACGCATTGAATAGACGCTGCATTATCGATGCTGGTGCGTAGTGGATTAATGTCCTGTGTGCTTTCCTTATTTTCCTGGTATAGTTTTGGGCACTATTAATCTACCTCTGCTTGCTCTTTCTGATATTTTTAGTTCCATGATTATTTTCTGCTATTCCTTCTATCTGTTTCCATGCCTGAATTATCATGTAGCGTTCATTTTTCCTTCTCCTTTCTTAGACTATATAAATTTTAAAGAAATTGTAGTCCTTTCCCAGTAGTCTAGGTCCTTAACTTCTTCTATTCTAGCTGTAAAGGACCTTTGTACACTCTCTATTTGTGCAATATCCTTTTGATAGTGTGGGTACCATATCATATTGCAATATTCAAGTGGACTACGAACATATGTTTTATAAAGCATAATCATGTGTTCAGCTTTTCTTGTTTTGAAGTGCCGTAACAACATTCCATTTTTGCTTTACATTTTGCCAACAGAGTTGCTATTTGATCATTGCATAACATGTTCTATTCATCATCACACCAAGGTCTTTAACTGCTTCCTTATTTGTGATGGTCTCATTATTAGGTCCCTTATATGCATATAGCTTTCTTTCTCTGTCTCCATAATTTATTGATTCAAATTTATCAGAGTTAAATACCATCGCCTATTTACCTCTGCCCAATCATATACTTTGTTAAGGTCTCTTTGTAGAGCGTTTCCTATCTTCATCACAGTAATTTCTCTACTTATTCTTGTGTCATCTGCGAAACTACTCACTACCGAATCCTTAACATTATTGTCTATTGTCTTCAATCATAATAACAAACAGTATTGCAGCTAACACCGTACCTTGCGGCACACCGGATATTACCTTGGCTTCATCCGATTTCTCGTCGTTTGCAATAACTATCTGTTTTCTGTTGTGTAAAAATTCTTTTAACCATCTTCCTACTTTATCCACGATATTGTGTTTTCTAATTTTCTTCGCCAATATATTATGGTCTACTTTATCAAAAGCTTTTGCAAAGTCTAAATAAAACCACATCTGTTTCATTCCGCTTTTCATATTTTGAATATGTTTTCACGGTGGACTAACAGTTGGGTTTGTGTACTTTTTCCGGGTACGAAACCATGTTGTCCTTTATTAAACAAATTATTTTTTATTAAATGTTTCATAATATTTTTCTTCATTACCCTTTCATACACTTTCATAATATGTGATGTTAGACTCACGGCCTATACATTACTTGCCTCTAGTCTTGATCCACTTTTGAAAGTAGGGGTAATATATGCTAATTTGTGCTCATCATATATCTTGCCTGTATCTACACTTTGTCTTAATAATATTGCAAGTGGCTTTGCGATAGAATGAACTACTTTCTTTAACAAAATAGCAGGAATTCCATCAGGCCCTGCAGCAGCTCCATTTTTTAATTTCATTAATAGCCTGCACAATATCAGCTTCATTAATATCTATGTCACTAAGATTCATATTTTTCAATCCCGTACTTCTATATCATTATCTTCATTATCTATTCTAGGGGTGAATTCTCTATTATATCGTTCTCCGCCAGTATGTTTTGCAAATTTCCTTTTTTTCATTCGTTAATCTCCCTTCAATTCTCAGAGGGACCTATTTCTATTCTTCTTTTTATTCATCTTCTTCGCATATGAGTATAATAGTTTGGGGTTTTGCTTGATATTTATAGGGTTTTTTCTTCCAAGTCCTGTTTTTCATTTTCTTTTGATTGTATAATCTTTTATTCTGCATTTTCTATTTACTTTTTAGTTATATAACTTTCCATGCATTTTTTTCTTTTGCAAGACCTTTTTTCCACTTTCTGATTTTCTGGAACAAGATCCTTCTGTCTCTTGGTATGCATGAATGATGTTTACTTTTCTTCTTCGGTATATATTTTTCCACTATTATCTCCAATATTTTATATAATATCTCCGTATTTACCCTTATGTCATCACTTACGAAAATGTTATTCCCAATCTTTGTTTAATTCTTCATTATTTTCTGACCAGTTTTATATTTTTACTGTAGAAGTTGTATTTTCCATATCCTTCCCACTTTTTCATTTCTTGCTTATCTATTTTCACTTGCTTGAATGAACTGTTAATTTTATGACATTATGTCTGAAATACTCGCATTATAAACTATTATTTCTTTAACATAATTCATCTCGTTCACAAATACTAGGTCTAAAGTATTTTCCTTTCTTGTTGGCAGGTGATTTATTTGTTGAATGTTGTATTCTAGTAGCATATCTAATAGCTTTTCAAATTGCCTCTTATCTTCTGCACTACTATTACTCTCTTTTTTATATGTATAAGTACAACCACAATCTCCTATTCGTTCTTTCCATTCTACGAAAGGAAAGTTGAAGTCCACCAGATAGGAGAATAGTCCCAGTCCTTGTGATTTCTACATATATCATCCAATTTTTCAATTATTAAGTCAAACTCTTTAGTATTAGGAGGTCTATATATTACTATGTTCATCAATTTTTCAGATTCAAATTCTACCGCTATTAGTTCACATTCTGAGTTACTATATTTCTCATATATTTTTCCTTGTTTTTTGTCTTTCCCATATATTGCGGTTCCCCCTTGATTCCTATTTTTTTCTATCTGATCTATAAGTTTGGAACCCTTTTATTTGATCATCATTCCCATCCCTCTTGTAATACCAGGTTTCACTTATATTCATTATATCTATTTTCTTTTCATTTTGGGTTAGTTCTTCTAAGTACTCTATTTTTCTTTTTGAGTTACTCGTAACTAAACCCTGCGCATTCATCACTATGATGGTTTGCGTGTTTTCTCCTTCATTTAATACTGATAGTAATACGGATTTTCCCATGTCTCTTTCCTGTTCTGGTATGTTGTTCTTTTTTTCATTTCCAGAAATTCTGACATTAAAAAATCCAACTTTTCCATAATATTTGATCTTCCTTCATCATAATTATTAATTTTGTGTCTGAATCTGCAATTTTTCTCCGTTTCTGCAATATCCTCTTGCATAATAAATACAGTTATTATCTCTTGAGTAGAATTTCGGAGCTGATGCTTTGAAATTTTTTGCTGACACCTCTGCATATCTCATTGGTGGTTTGCTTTTCTCTTTTACCTGATATTCTTGATTTCTCTCTTTATTTGTTTCTTTCTTATTTTGGATTTTATTACTTGGTTGGTTATTTATTTGATTATGATTCATGGCTACAGGGTGCATATATTTGCATTTTTTGTCGAACTTACATCCTTTTCCTTCTTTTAGGTTTTTACATATTTTTGGATGCAGATCTCTGCAATCATCCCATATCCATCTAAGTATGCACATTTACCATATATTTCATAGTTTTGACATATCTTAGGATGTTTGTAGTAACATCTTTCTCCAAATCTGCAATTCCCTCTTTCAAAAGGTTGCAGATTTTGTCTTTCTGTCCTATTTTTTCCTCTTTTCACACGTCAATTGTATAGATCTGGGTAGAGCCTCTTCGGGATTTGCTTTTCTGTTGTCATATCGTAATTTATTTCTTCGTAGGTATGCTGCTTATTGCCTCATATGTAGTATCAATGAGTATCTCTGCATCCATACTTTTATCTTGTTCTTTGTTTTCCTTATTTTTTCTGTCATTTCATTTTTGTTTACTTTTCTTCCGTTTTCCTCTTCTTCTTTTTCTTCTTCTTCTTCCTCTTCCTCTTCTTCTTCATCCTCAACTATTTGTACATTCAATCTTGATTTAATAACATTGTCTATCCATGATAGACATGTTGAACAAAAAATTCTTGTATCTTTTCTCAAATCTTGTATTACCTCAGCACACTGTGGATGGGTCGGAATGTTGCATGCAGCACATTTTCTGATTAGGTTTTGTGGATTGACTATGCTATAACCAAACCTTACACAGTTTGCATGCTTTTGGCATTCTTTTCCTAATGCATCAATTAGTATATTCACAAGATTCACCTTATTCATTTTCTTTGTCGGAATATGTTGGTTTATGTATATTTTCTTTATGAGTCTCTTGACCACTTGGATTTTATTTGGAACTTCTTCAATTATTTTCAAGATGTTTTCATTAGATTTGTTCCAGTTTGAAGGATTATATCCTTCTAATATATCTATGAATGCTTTTGTATCTTTTTGGTTAGGGCTGTTGCTGATTTCATAGATGAGAAATGCCAGTTCCCTTCCTGCTACCTCATCGTATTGCGAATCTGCTAAGCACGCCAAATTACGCCACCTTTTCCCGCAGTTGGAACTTACTGCCATCTTGTTCTGATTTATAGTATTACACTTGATAAACTAACTTAGAAGACGCTTTATCCTACTATTTTCACACTAATCTTATCACCGATAGTTCACGAACACTTCTAGATATTTCTCAAATTCTAGTCGTATGTTAAACTTGTGATATCTGTTGATTATTGTGACTTCACGCGGGTACGTCTCACCAAGCAAGATGGCTACTACGAGAGAGCTTACCTGAGTAGGACGACCTTAAGATCTTCAGGTCCATTATTCATCAGGGAAAAGGGTGGTACGATCTCCTTAAAAGGTATCAGACAACAAATTCTGTACTTTATTAAGCAAGCCAACCCGGAATCCTTTCCACAGGCTCATGATGTGAGGGCAGTTGCCACATCCATCAACTATTTTCAACACATGAATTTTGACGATCTTAAGAAATACACAGGCTGGAAATCTCCGACAGTTTTTAAGCACCACTACTTAAAGTCTTTAGAAGCCCTTAAATTTTCAGCAGTGGCAGCTGGAAACACAGTTTCCCCTGACACTGCTTAAAATACTTATCAACCTTTCTCTGTAGCCTTCCCTTCTACCTGCCTCACTTGCACCCTTGCTTAGCTAGGTCGCCTCTATTGTACATACTGCCCTGGATGTAGTTGTTCATACATTGTTTGCTTTGCATTAGGGCTCAGTTCCCTCGCTTGTTTTGTATAATTGTGAACTTATTTATTTCTGTAGCGTACATGTTTACCATTAAGTAGCTTTAAGGTTGTTAAACTAAGTAGCTTTAAGGTGGTTAAAACGTATGGTTTTACCTTCTGTGTACTTTTGCACCATTTTGTATCTTTAAGTTGTACATTATACCAACTAACTTTACTTGTGTTTATTTCACCTGCTATTTCAATGTTTTGTGCAGTCTTCCAAGCTTGATGGAGCCAATTCTCTAGCACTATTTCACGGAGCGACACAGGCTGAGCCCAGAAAAGGGATTTTGATGGAGGAAAAATCTATTTCTGGGCAATGACCTGTGTCGCCCAGTGAAATCCCACCCTCTTATTTTGTATTCCTCACCCTGCTTGGCCCAAGCTTGGGTGCTATCTTCAGGAATGACGTCAGAGGCGCTCACTGTAGTAGTAGAGGGTAGCGGGGCTCTAGTTCGGCTCCTCTGTAGTTGGGGTTTTGGCAGAGGAAGAAGCTAAATGGCAAGAAACCTCTGGTAGTGGTATCCACTCGCTCTTTATCTATACCGACACCTTTTATTAAAAGGTGAGCGAGCCATTTATCTTGGCACTATTGTTTCTCTTTTCTCTGGTATGAATAGCAATATTTATACCTAGAAATAGTATCAAAGGAACCTATTTCACTGGGCGACACAGGTCATTGCCCAGAAATAGATTTTTCCTCCGTCAAAATCCCTTTATTATTATTATTATTATTATTATTATTATTATTATTATTATTATTATTATTGGTTTTGTTGAAAATAATGGTATTTCAGCCACGTTTATTTTGCATACGAGTTTCTCTATTCTTATGACTGACTTTTCATTTGTACTCAAATTGGCTAGTAAAATGTCAAATGGGGGATTCATCTGAAAAACGTGGTATTTGTCAAATTGAATATATAAAAAAAGGATTTTGACATAGGAAAAATCTATTTCTGGGCGATTGGTTCGTGTCGCCCAGCGAAATATCCTTTAATCCATTATTTCTAAGGTAAATGATCTAACAAATACCAGAGAATAAACAAAATAAAGAAAAAGGTCAGTATAACTGACTCGCTCACCCTCCAGGAGGGGCGTCGGTATGAACACTAGGGCGAGTGAGACCACTACCACGAACCTCTTGCCAATAGAAATCTCCCACAACAAAACCCCACAAGAGGAGAGCCGACCCACAGAACGGGGCAGCAACTACTACTACTCCAAGCCACGCTAGGGACTGCCGCGCCTCTGGTGGCCATCCTTAAGTTAGCAGTCAATCTTGAGCGCAGGGTTGGGAAGAGGTGGATTTCGCTGGCGACACGAACCAATCGCCCAGAAATAGATTTTTCCTACGTCAAAATCCTTTTTCTGGGCTCAGTTCGTGTCGCTGCGCGAAATTGTACCAGAGAATTAGCACAAGATTGAAAATAAAGGTCTCAATAAAACTTAAAATTCAAATAAATACTATAATTGCAAGAAAATATATACACATACACAATTGTTCATATAGTGTGAAAAGGAACAATACTTAAAATTAACTTAAAGTTAACATATATATACAAGGGCTTACATGGGATATATGTTGAACTTAAAACATGTGTATGATTATCATAGGCAAAAATACTTAAAGCAATTACAATTAAGCATATCAGTAATAAAGCATATATGAACAAACTTACAGTACAATATCTTAAACAAGTTTATAGATCTTAATAAACAAATCCATAACCATTGTAAATGGAGATGTGGCACCCTAGCATAAAAATAAGGGGGCCATATCACAAAGATCATTATATACAATCAATTGTGGGTGACCCTAGCAAAAAAATAAGGGACACCCACTAAACCATCACAAGAGCAGCTAAGACTCAAGGGTAGACGTAGATGAACAAGGTAGGTATAGACAAACTGTTGGCTGAGATAGGTAGAAAGGAGATCTGGATCTTCAACTCAATTACTAAGCAGAGTCTGGGGAAACTATGTTACCCGCCGCAACTGCTGAAAACTTTAGAGATTCCAAGGACTTTAAGTAGTGACGTTTAAATACTGTCGGCGATTTCCATCCAGTATACTTTTTCAAATCATCAAAATTCATGTGTTGAAAGTAGTTAATTGAGGTGGCTACTGCCCTGACATCATGAACCTTGGGGAAGGATTCAGGGTTAGCTTGTTTAATAAAGTATAGGATCTGTTGCCTTATACCTTTAATTGATAAAGTACCACCTTTTTCTCTTCTAAAGAGAGGACCCGAAGAAAATGAGGATGTCCTGGACAAAAAGGCTCGTAAGGTCGTTACTGGACAAAGAGAAAGATCTTGAGGAAGGGGTATAACCTTCCAAGGTTCCCACCTCAACAAAGGATCCTCATTTTTTGCTAAAAAGCTGCGATCCAGAGAAAGCAGAACTTCTCCTGAGGGAAGAAATTCTACATGATTCGCATCTCTGGATAACGCCGACAGTTCTGAAATTCTAGCTCCTGAAGCCAAGCTTAATAAAAATAGTTTTTCTTAAGAGCATTATAAATGAACATGTCGTATTATCTGTATCTGAAGCCAGCTTTAGAACATCATTTAAGAACCATGACACTGACGTAGGCCTTACTGAAGGTCTAAGTCTAGCACAAGCCTTGGGAATAGACGAAAAGTAAGAATCTGTTAAGTCTATGTTAAAACCCAGTTGAAAAATCTTCTTCAAGGCTGATTTGTTTGTCGTAATGGTACTAGCTGCTAAACCTTTTTCAAATAAGGATCTGAAAAAGGATATAGCTGAATTGATTGTCATGATTTTAATGTCTGATTCTCTCAGGAAGGATGCCAACTTTTTAACTGCAGCATCATACTGCCTTAAAGTTGAATCTCTTTTATCTGATTCCAGGAAAAGAATATTTCGTGGATCGATATTTGCATCTCTCTTGGCCGCAAACTTCATGAAGTCCATAAAGTTAGGGTTTTGAGAATTCCTGAGGAAGCGAACACAGTCTTCATTTGTACTGACTGGGAGAGCCTGGGATTGGGAATTCGAAGAGGACGAAGACCCAATTCCAGAATCAAAGGGTACCAGTTGCTCTTCGGCCAGTCTGGAGCTACTAGAGCTACTTGACCCTTGAACATCCTGAGTTTGTTCAGTACTTTCAGGAGAAGATTCACTGGAGGAAAGACATAAATCTTCTCCCAGTTGTTCCAATCTATGGACAGGGCGTCCGTGGCATAGGCCAGAGGGTCCAGGTTGGGAGCCACATAACAGGGAAGTTTGTGGTTCGCTTGAGATGCAAACAGATCTACTTGCAGGCCTGGAACCCTCCGGAGAATCCATTGGAACGAACTGTTGTCCAGTGACCATTCCGACTCCAGAGGAACTGAACGGGATAGAGCATCTGCTATGACGTTTCTCACTCCGGCTATATGGGTGGAGGAGAGGTGCCAACTGAACTTGTCCTCCAGGGAAAAGATGGCTACCATGACATGATTCAGGTGTCTTGACTTGGAGCCTCCCCTGTTTATACAATGGACTACCACTGCGCTGTCCAGAACTAACTTTATGTGAGAGTTCTTTGGCGGATGTAACCTCTTCAGAGTCAAGAACACTGCCATTGCTTCCAATACGTTTATGTGAAGCTGGCGGAACTGAGGTGACCATGTTCCCTGAACTTTCTTGAACTGAGAATATCCTCCCCAGCCGCTTAGTGAAGCGTCTGTGTGAATAGTAATTCCCGGAGGAGGAAACTGAAGGGGTACTGATATGGACAGGTTCTTCAACTTTGTCCAGGGGCGCAGACGATTCCGTAGAATCTGTGGAATTGATGATAACTTGTCCCTGGATCTGACATCTGCTCGTGAGCGCCAGATCCTGGTTAAGTCTCTCAGTTTGGCTTTCATCAAGATGTTTGTCACTGAGGCAAATTGGAGGGAACCCAGGATTCTTTCCTGGTTTCTCCTTGAAGCATATTTGTACTTTAGAATTTGTTTCACTGACTTCGCTATTTCTTTCCTCTTGGCTGATGGAAATCGACAGAGTATGGAGGATAGATTCATTGAATTCCCAGCCATTGAAAGTTGGACTCCGGAGTGAGTCTTGACTTTGTTCTGTTTATCTGGAACCCCAGATACTCCAGGAATTGAATTACTTTCATTGTGGCTTTGCGACATTCCTCGACTGTTGGAGCCCAAATCAACCAATCGTCGAGATACGCTACTACCATTATCCCTTGAGACCTCAGTTGTTGGACGACTACTTCCGCCAACTTCGTGAATACCCTGGGTGCTACATTCAGACCGAAGGGAACTACCTTGAAGGAGAATGCTTGATCTCCCAGCTTGAAGCCCAGGTTAGGGCGAAAGTGTCTTGCAATAGGGATATGATAGTATGCGTCTGTAAGATCGATAGAGGTGGTGACGGCCCCACGGGGAAGTAAGGTCCGCACCTGCGAGATAGTCAGCATTTTGAACTTGTCGCAGCGAATGGCCAAGTTTTAAGCGGGACAAGTCTAAGATTACCCTTCTTTTTAGTGAGCCTTTCTTTGCTATGCTGAACAAGCGACCCTGAAATTTTAACCTGTTGACTTTCGCTATTGCTCCTTTCTGGAGGAGGTCCTCCGCATACTCCGTCATTTCTTTTGATGGGGGTTGAAGGAATGGTCTGGATGGAGGAGGATCTGCAATCCAACTCTTACCCAGGCCCTTTGACACAATGCTTTGTGCCCATTTGCTGAATCCCCACCGATGCCGGAAGAGAAACAGCCGCCCTCCTACCTTCGAGATCTCACTGCTGCTGGTCGAGTGACCTCCGCGGCCCCCACGGAAGTGTTTTCCCCTGTTGAGTGACCTTCCTGATCCTCTCTGACGAAAGGATCCCCTAGCTCTACCGCCCCTGCCGAGCCAGTCATATTGCTGGAAGGCTTGGCCCTCGAACACTTGGTTAAAGGCTGGGAAGACATCGTAGGAGGTGGAAGGCTGAGCCTGAGGGGAAATCACATAAATGGGTTGAGTCGGAGCCTTCGAGGTAGAAGGCTGGGCTGATTGGACAATTGGCACAGCCAAAACAGCTTGGTTAAAACGTTGCTGCTTCTTCTGGTAAGGCCTGTAACGTTTTAGTTTCTTCTGCATTTTACCTCTTGCAGGTTGATCTTGGCACCTCTTAGCTGTGAGACCCCAACGATCCTTGAGGGTCTGGTTGAGCCTTGTTGCCTCAGCCTGGACCTCCTTGACCATGGATTCAGGAAAGAGGTCTGCCCCCCAGATGTTGGAGGAAAGCAGCTTATTCGGCTCATGCCGAATAGTTGCTTCGTGGAGGACGTGTTTCCGGCAATTGACCCTGGCAGTCACGAACTCGAACAAGTCTGACTGGACCGTATGAGTCTGAGACTTGGTCAACAGCTTGAAGAGCGGCTCTGAAGCATAGGAAAGAGCCGCTACTTCCGTCATTGCCATGGTATTCATGGACCTGGCAAGCCTAGACTTGGCCTCAAACTCAGCTTGAATGAGCTATCAGGGAGTCTAGGTAGCTTCTCGCCGAACTGGTCCATGGCACAGTCTGGCTTGAGCTTGCCCGCCGAGAAAGTATTGGGCAGATCGTCCCACAAATCTCCAAGTGAAGGGAGCAAAGGAGAGGTGGGGTCTGCTTCCCTCAACTGGGGTAAGGGTTCTCCTTTCAGGCCAGCCGGAATGGTGACCGTGGCAATCTTAGTTAAGAAGGGAAGAGGGGTTTCTTCATCCATCGTAAAGATGGTGAAGGGACTCTTAAAGGCTTGAATCCTAGTGTTTGTGCAGTCCATTTCTTCCAAACACCTGAGCCACTCTCTTTGAGCCTGGTCCCGGGAGTAAAGTACCGTCTCCCTCGGGACCTTATCCTCCCTAGTCATGGCTGCATCCGTTAGCCTGGCGTAGCCAATGAACGGCGGTTGGAGGTCTTTCGGATAGAACTCGAAGTCCTCAATCCTTCGAGTACCGCACTCCGGGATGGAGATAAGTCCGTCCTGGAAAGGGGCGTATGAAGCCACTCTCCAGGGGTTGTTCATTGAGAACGGAGGCAGAGAATCGTGAGGAGGAAGCTGTACCAATCCAGCTCCGAATGCCGGAGGAGTAGCCAGAGGGGCCTGATTGAGCCCGGCAATTATGTTGTCCTGGGTTGTAATCCTTTCGGATAACCGGGAGAACATCTGCTCCATACTATTCCTCAAAGAGCCTACCAAGTCTCCCATTTGTTGCATCAACCCAAAGGGAGAGGAGAGACCGCTGGCTCCGCCGGAGTACGGGGCCTCTCCTTGGAAGACTTGCTCTTTGAGAACCTAGAGCTAGAAGCCGAAGCTCTACCTTTCCCTGCTCCGGGATTTGTAGCCGGAGACTTACGAGAGGATGACGCCGACGAAGTCTTTTTGGACGACGACGACGTCTTCGTAAGGGTTTTCTGTACCCTCTGGCCCTTGACTTTGGGTTTAACCGAAGCACTAGGTGAAGAGTATTGGAGCTCAGCTCCTGTAAAGCCTTGGAAGGAAGCTGGAGAAGTAGCAGGAGAAGAAGATCCAGTGGCGCCCAAGGGAAGCCCTTGGGCGTCCAACGTACCTACCTCGACCAACAGGTCGTCAACACCTACCATTGGTTCCAAGTTCAAATCTAGCGTCGCGACTTCCGCCGAGATATCCTGGCCTGGTTCCTTCATGGACGCAGCGACCTGTTGTTGGATCGCTGACATAGTCGGGGCTGCTTCCGCCGGGTCGACGTACCCCGTCGACTTGCCGCCGGGGAACAGCAGGACAGCCATCCTCTTCTCAAGAATGTAGGGCTGTCCCTTGGCGGCGTTTTTGCCGAAGCCGCCGACCCAAGCCCTCAGGGTTGCAAGGGCGGTCTCTCTAACAGCAGCAACCTGGAAGATAGGGCGTCTATTAGTTTTAAGTTTAAAGTTGAAGTTCAACCTTAAACTAAAACCGAGCTTAAACCTACAATATTTGGGGATGTATTTCACAACATATAAGGAACTTAAGCTTAAAAGAAATCACTAAAATTAAACTTAAGATATAGTACAGTATTTACATTCTATGTATACAGCTGGAAATACTTACCCCGTCCAAGAACTGACCCACGAGATCATAACAGATCGTACAGGTCTCATAATACCAGACCTGCAGATTCCCATGCGGAGTCGCGCACGGAGCGTGGGACCTACAGACTTCATGTCCGCAGGGGTCCTGGAGCATGGCGTTGCATCCTGGATGCTCACAGTTGGTGGTCTGTAAGTGGAAGGATACATGAGTACCATAAAGACATCACTTACAGGCTAAATTAGAACTCCAATGCATGCCGGAGAGTGAAAAATTTTTTGGGCATAACCCCTCCCCTACCGCCTGAATAGGCTATAACTCCGGTGTATAAAACAGGGGCAAGGGAGGGACCCAGCTTAAGCTAGCTTAAATTAAACTTATGATAGACTTAAGCTTAAATTAGCACTAAATTCCGGAAACGATTCCGAATCGCGGTGGTATCCGTCTCCCCGGTGTGCCGACGAGACGGGATGGTTAGGCAAATGAGACCAACTGCACGCCTGAGGTCCGCCCGCAAGCGGGAAACCAGCTCCCTCCCTCGTAATCGACGGAGCTCCGGTGAGAAAAATAGAGCACCGACAATATGGGGAGGGGCGAGAGGACGAAACAGAACTCGAGCTTACAGCGGGGCAACGAAACAACAAAGGAGAAGGGAGGCCAACCCCCCTACTTCGTCACAACGGAGCACCGTGAAGCAGAGAGACACGGTCATACCCAGTCCCGCGCCTGTCCAGCCTCCCCTACTCCCTCCACGTAGGGAGAGAGGGAGACAGGCCCGGATGGAGCGAGCAAGGACGGACCTCCCTCCCCCCAGCTCTATGGGAGAGCG
>NC_087205.1:48544546-48579546 GCF_015104395.2 Macrobrachium nipponense | reverse complement strand
AGACTCGGCATGTGTGCTGATATATCACTTACTTCTGCTTCAGGGCACCTTGTATTGGTGGAGAGGGGTTATTTTTCATGATTAGGTCTCGCGTTCTCCGATTCTGGTAGTATATGATTAGGTCTATTTTCTTGATGTCATCAGTAGGGTTTACATTTTCAGTCATAATCTTTAAGGAGTCTTCTTCATGATAATGTGAACTCAAGAAAGCTTTATGGTACAGCCTCATGCCATCCTGGGGGCGGGGCTGTGGCCTCTCACTACCATACCATTTCTGCAGGGTTGTGTGGACTTCCCTGCTGGTTAATTTGTTGGAATATCTGTTGTTTGCTAGTAGTTGGGAGGCACTGTCGAGTTCCTGGTAAGGCATCAGCTGTCACTGTTGAGGCAGAGTCCAAGGTTGCACTCCAGTGGGATCCTCACTAAGTAGATGAAGAAAGCAGGAAAGGAGTTAAAGAATAAGAAAACATCACAGTATGATGCACGGACAAGATGGCAGTCTTCGTTTTGATTGATACAGCCGAATATCACGAGAAGCTGGATGCTACTTTGTATGACAAGAGCAAGTTCGAGTTCCTGACAAGAAACCTTACAGAAGACATCAAGAGGGAGGCCAACGGAATCATCAGTGTGGCTAATGCTGTGACGAACGCTGTCCACCTCCAGCGCGTACAAGGAGATTACAGCCTGGGTTATTTATATGGCAATATAAAAACCCACAAACAAGAAAACTCCTCAACATACCCAAAGCCTCTCTCCGTACGCTGCTGGAGATCTATACTAAGAAGGCCCCTTTCTCCACCCACTGTGACCAGAAGTTCTGACAGAATGATGGTGTAACAATTGGCTCCCTACTGAGGGTCCTCTTCGCTAACTTTTACATGGGCACCGTGGAGAAATGAGTCTTTGCCAGGATGCAACAACTTCACAAATACAGCCAATATATTGATGACATCTTTGTCCAAGTTGACGCCGAGGATGAGATTGAAGCCCTCCGTCAGGCATTTCAGCAGTGCAGCATGCTGAATTACACGGTTGAATACAGCACAGACTATTGGCTCCCCTACCTCGACGTCCTTGTGACTAAGACAGAAGATGGCCTCTGTACTTCTGTCTACACAAAGGAGACCAATCTTGGACTTTTCCTCAACAGTGACAACGAATGCCCCGCCAGGTTCAAGACTACGACAGTCAGGGCCTTCATCAGGAGAGCCTTATCCTACTGCTCGACCTGGCAGGTCACCCATCAGGAACTTGACCCCGCTGCTCAACTACTATGGAATAATGGATATTCCAAAAAAATTAATCAGCAGAGAAGTCTGCACAGCCCTGGAGAAATGTTATAGTAGTGAGAGGCCACAGCCCTGCTGCCAGGATAGCATGAAGCTGTACTAAAAGCTTTCATGAGTTCACATTACTGTGAAGAAGAGGACTCCTTAAAAAAGATTACAACCGAAAATGTAAACATGACTGATGACACCAAGAAAATAGACCTAATCATATACTACCAGAATCGGACGCGAGACCTAATCATGAAAAATAATCCCTACCAGCCAGTACGAGACAGCCTGAAACAAACTTATGTGGTACACCAGTACACATACCCAATCTGTGGTTGCAGTGGCCCCTACAGTAGTATGACTAGCATGCGCTCTCTAAGAGGATGGATCTCCTGCCATGCCCAGGAGGGGCCATCGAAGACCATGCTCACACCAGACACCAAGAGACTGTCTCCTTTGATGTGATCATCCAGAATATGAAGATTATTGGTAAGGTTCCTGACACCCATTGGTTGCACCTGCTGTCGGCGCTTCTCGTCTAGCAAATAAAACAAACACTAAATATAACACAGTAAGAATTTCTCCTCCCTATGAGTATGAGAAGACCTGCACCCAACTATGATGCCACAGATCACAACAACTCTACAGAAGACAACACCCCCAAATGAGATACTCCTGCAGCCAATGAAAATCAAGCCATCCATGACATCATGCAGCGTGATGCAATGTCCAGCAATGTCACCGTACAGCTCAGGAGATCTTGGAGGTTGCAGCTACGCAACCATCAATGCGGCAGAAAAATCTGACTTGCTGCCATCACCCAACAGGAGATCAGCATGGGGCAGACCCCCTGCTGATGCCCCTGGATATAAGTAGGAAGGAAATCACACCAGAAGCCATCCACCCTCAGCTTCCTAGCCTAGAGGATGTCTGGCAGCTCCAGACAAAAGCTCGCTACAAGGAAGAGAGAGAGGAGAGAGTGGAACCGAAATTGACTCTTATAACTAAGGTATCATAGTTTAGCAGTAAAAAGTATAATATAAATATATACATTAATCTTGACTCTATATTCGATAATGACCTCTGAAGGTGCTCTACTAGCCTGTTTAAGTAGCACAGAAGAGGCTGCTATTCGGAAAATAGAGAAGACTCTTCACAATCACAACACTGCTGAGATAGTCATCACTTTTAATGAAATAGTGATAATAATTATAATAATAAATACTGGTAAAAGATATTGCTGCATCAGCAGAGTTGATGTTGTAGAGAGGTTTCGCCATCTTCCTTAGGTACTACAATTAACAAGAAGCGTTCCAATTCCAGGCATGATAGTGGCAGTGAAATATGGAGAGTAGTGTCCATAGAGTTTACTTATGAAACGAAAATATTATATATTATATATATGGTAATGGTAACGTTCCTCTCAATTCCACCCGAGCATGATCACACCAAAGGATCAGAGTAGAATGAAGGTGTTAGCAACATGTAGTTCATATATAGTGGTAGGGCAGCAGTGGGTCAGCTGCCTGCTGAATTTTCATTGGTCGTTTCTCTGGCTAGAGGGATTTTCATTGAAGCCATTTTCTCTATACTGGTGGTTTGACTGTTGCAGCCGTGCAGACCTTTGAGGTAGAGGGTTGGCGGGGCGTGAAGTAGCGTGACGTCAATACTGCTCGAATTTTGATTGGCTGGTACACTGCCCTCCTCAATGACGTCACTGTCTTGTGAATTTTCATTGGTTGCTCGGATAGCACAAATCTTGGAATGTGGAGTTCTTCCTGTCGGTGGTATATCGAGAGTTGTCTCAAGACATCTGGCTGAACCTACAGAAGAGTCCCTTCACTTACTCCCCCTACTACTTCCCACTGGCAGTAGTGCAGAAAGCTTTAGAAATTGAAAGGGAGGACTCCATGGTTAACTTGTTCTCCCAGGTATTGTCATTAAAGTCAGGGCAGACAGACCTTGGCAACAGATTGGTCATGCACTCCAAGCCAGGCACCCAATCCCCAGAGAGCCTCCCCACAGCCCAGATATAACAAGGGTCAGCCCTCCCCCTCCATAAGGGACCGATTTTACAAAGGTCAGGGTCCTATGAGCAGAGGTGAGTGCCATGCTCCAGAAGGGAGTGATGGAGATGATGAAGGAACAGTCATCAGGGTTCCAGAGCTGTCTCCCCCTGGTAGAGAAATCCTCCAGGGGGTTGGAGACTGGTCATAGAATGCTGTGGTTGTGCCCTAATTGAAAAATAAAGTAACAGGAAAAAACATAGGGGTGGATGCTTTCTAGTGAAAATATGTAAGGCTATTCAGACAAAGTTTTCCTTATTACTATTTTATTCTAGAATTACTATGCAACCAAACAGTGGAATTTTGGTCCCTTTACAACTCTAGGTCACCAAAATCAGAGCGAATTAGATATATAGATATATGTAAGTGAATACAATGAAATTCTTATTTTTTTTGGAAAAATAAGGAATTTCTAAGAAAAATATACCACGTTCACACTACTACACATTCAAGTACACTTCAATTTTTTACAGTACTTAATCTACATTACTAAACTAAACAAAAGCAATGAAGTTTGCATATCCAAAGAATTACTCTATAGCTGCAAATCAATATAAAAGAATAGTACAACAATATGTATACAAAGTAGATTAACACACATGCACACACACACAAACATTATATATATATATATATATATATATATATATATATATTATATATATATATATATATTATATATAGATATATATATATCTCCTTTAACGCCGATTGGACGTATTATACGTCTATATAAATTGTCTGTCGGGTGCCGATTGGACATATCGTACGTCGATATAAAAAAGTTTTTTTTTAAATTCGCAGAAAAATACTTATAGGCCTACCAGGCGAAAACTTTTGAATCACGCACCTTGGGGGATGCAGGGAGTTCACGGAACAAGCTGTGGTTTTGTTTACAAGTGTGACCCAGGTGTGCATGCGCGAAATGCCTCCTTCTTGCATCAGCCAGCATCAGCGACGCGTCGTCCGAGAGCGATCTTTTGCCACAATCGTGTTTTGCCGAACTTGTGCGAGAGTTTGAATATTTGTGGTGGTACAAGACGTACATAGTGATGTCTCAACGACGTATGGAGTTCGAAAGGCGCGTTTTACCCATTGGGAGGGATCGTGTGAGATGTATTTTGGACTTGGATGCTGGCGAGGGACCAAGCACCCAAGATGACCTTGCGCCTCAACGCCGTTCCGTGCGGCCTCGTGTGGATGAAAGTGTTCTAGGACCACAGGACCACAACGTGTGTCTTGTGTGCCTTTAGTAACCCCTAGGAAGTATCGGGGTGTCCTTAGGGGCATTCGTAGGCATTTTGGAGGCCTCCAACCAAAGGACATTGACGACTACTTATCAGAGCTCGATCGGGAGCATATCGCAAGTCCTCATTTTGATGGCGGTTGGTCATCTAGTGATGAGGACATCACTCCTGATATTAGTGATGATGAATATTTGCCCCCAATGTCCGTTCGAGGGTCACATCCCGAAAGTGAGCTCGAATTTAGTGGTTTTAGTGCGTATGAGGGGGAATCTGAGTAGGAGGATATAGCGTCGTCTAGTTTTGTCGCCGATGACGATACAGAAAGCAAGGGCCTAAGTGAGGGAGATGGGCCAGTGGGGGGGTTTCGTGCGTGAAACCGTGCCCGTGCAAGCGCAGGTCGGAGCGTCGCGCCAGCCAAGGTGAAGGTCGGTCGTCCGAGAGCGACGAGGGGTGGTTGGAGGACCCCACCCCACCTAACATGCACCCATTCACGGCAGCACCTGGGCTCACCGTACTTGTTCCTCTCACTGCTCTGGGGTTCATTTGAAAGGGCTGTTGCCTTATATAATAAGGCGCCCTATGAGGTTATGTTAGACTTGCGATAATCTTGCGCTAAGTCAGTTGGTTATGCACTTCCATACTCATTGGAGTGTCTTGGGGTTTGATGATAACTTTCGAAGTCGGTATCTTCTTTGGTTATGACGACGATGTGTTAAACTCATGATGATATCTTCTTTCTGATGTGAGGTCTCTAGTAGAAAACACTGAGTACAAAAAAAATAGTTCTATTCTCTGAGATTACATGATGAAGATCAGAGGAAATTTGTACAGGTCTTCTAATGACGATGGCTTGATCGCTTCTGCCAATGATCATGGCTAATTCAACTCTGACTACCATCTTGGTTACAAATCATAAAGGAAGCAGACAGTAGCTCGAACATATGAACATACATACTGATGACACATATTACATATCACGTAGGCCGTTTGAATTATATAGGTCGCGGTAGTTGTCTCAAGCAGGAAGCTTGGACTAATGTTTTCAAAACAAATGAAGGACCACAGGTGACGGCACATCATCTTAGCCTACTTTATTGTATACGTCATCTTAGCATACTTTATCATCTCTGGTCTGATCACATTCCTGCAAGCAATCTGGTTGACCTCTTTAGTTTTAGTTTTTTATATATATGGAATAACATTCCATATTTTTATTATGTAACACTTACACATTCAGCTGTTTCTTACGCGGGAATTGCTGGAATACCTGGTAGCAGAGACAGCGAACTACGCTCAGTACTGCCATGACGAACTACTCACGACATTGTCGTATCACTGGCAGGGCTGCAACCTCACCGACATGGCGCATTTTTTGGGGCTCCACATTTTTTTTGGTATGATGCCTGCTGCCGACGTCAGGCAATATCGGAGGCGGAACTTTTTTTTAAGTACCCCCAATGTGCCCGGCGTTATGCTCTGTGATAGTTTCCTGGCATTGGACAGGTATTTCAATGCCTTCAACCGAAGGGCCATACCCCGGAATAACCCCGATCGCCTCATCTTAGTCCGCCCAGTGTTGGAGTACATTCGTGAACGGTGCAAAATTCTAGTGGTTCCTGGAAAGAACCTTTCTTTGGATGAGGGGATGATGCCTTACAATGGACGTCTTAGCATTAAAGTGTATAACCCCAAGAAGCCGAAGAAATATGGAGTGAAACTTTTTTTTATTACATAGTCCAACACTGGATACGTCGTGGACTTCTCGGTGTATTCCGGGGTCTTCTCCACGCTGCATGACACTGTGTTCAGTCTTGTGGATCGTTTCCGTAACCAGGGATACCACCTGTTTATGGATAATTATTATAACTCGGTATCCCTGGCTCAGGAACTGTATGAAGCAGGTGTGCACGTTTCAGTGGTACCCTTCGGGTTGGTGCCAGTGGGCCCAAATGTCCTCAAGAGGTTCGCTAGCCATCCGCAATATCTGGCAAGAGGAGAGACAGAGTGGCGGCGGAAGGGAGCTGTCTTCGTCATCTGTTGGAAGGGGGTCCGACTCGTCCCCATGATTATGACGAGTCATGAACCCATCCAAGAGGAGATCGTACAGCGGAAGAAGACACGTCAGCAGGGCCGAGTTATGTATGAGGAGTTTCGTGTAGAGCGCCCTACCGTCATTGGGCACTACAATAGGCACATGGGAGGAGTTGATCTCTTTGATCAACTCATCCAGTATTATCCCTTCGCCAGGAGAACCAGGAGGCGGACACAGAAGCTCCTCAAATACATTCTTCAGTTGGCCCTCCAAAATGCCTACATCCTGTACTGTGGGCACTACAGTCCAAATCTCCGGAGGTTGTCCCACATCCAGTTCTTGAGGTAGCCGGGAATGCCCTCATCCGCTTTAATCCCGATGAGTGGCCTTCCATCACTGGCCCCCTGCCCCGATCTGCAGATCTGCCCCTAGAGGAAAGGGCAGATATTAGGAGGGCCAACTTCGGTTGTCCTGCTTTTACCGCTGCCGCCGCCCCTGCTGCCGCCCCTGCTGCCGACGCCCCTGCTGCCGACGCCCCTGCTGCCGCCCCCGCCCAGATGACTTCTCGTCGGATAGCGGACCCTGTGTGTCAGCTGCAGCCAGGGGATCACACACTGGAGCTCCTACAAGAGCGCAGGCAGAAACGGTGCCGGGTGTGCCATATGAATGGCCAAAGGAGAGACACCTGGTTCTTCTGTCGCACCTGCAAAATAGCTCTTTGCAGGTTCGGGGAGTGTGACTGCAAATACCACAATGCGGTCTTTTTTTGGAGTGTGCCTGACGTACCGACAGCAGAGGGCACATGGGGCCGCCAAAGGGCGGCGGCCCACCAGCAGTAAGGGCGCGCGTCTCCCTCCTCCACCTGTACCTCGTCATGTTGAGAGGAAAAAAATGCATTTTCGAAATATTTGCATAATTATCACACTAAATAGAAAAAAACCACGTTTGGTCAAATTTGACTACCGAAATGGTCGAAAAACGCAATTGTAAGCTAAAACTCTTAGAGTCTAGTAATATTCAATCATTTATCTTCATTTTGAAACAAATTCGAAGTTTCTTTTTCCTTCCCTCCATGCGCGGATTCTCCGCCGCAAATCTCCGAAATGCCGACGTCGCATTCTGGTAATATTTGCTCCGTTTCATATTAGGCATTTCATAGGGATGTATATATGAAAATGTGCGCAATTTTATGTAGAATACAACAAAAAATAATTGAAGGTTGAAGCTTTTCTCATTTTTGAATTATTTGTATATAAATCACGATAAATAGAAAAAATACCATGTTTGGTCAACTTTGACTCTACCGAAATGGTCGAAAAACGCAATTGTAAGCTAAACCTCTTACAGTCTAGTAATATTCAGCCATTTATCTTCATTTTGAAACAAATTTGAAGTCTCTAGCACAATATTTAGATTTATGGTGAATTTTTAAAAAAACTTTTTCCTTCCCTCCGCGCGCGGATTCTCCGCCGTAAATCTCCGAAATGCGTACGTCACATTCTCGTAATATTTGCTCCATTTCATATTAGGTGTTTCATAGAGTTTTATATATGAAAATGTGCACAATTTTATGTAGAATACAACTAAAAATAATTGAAGGTTGTAGCTTTTCTCATTTTCGAAATATTTGCATATAAAAAAAAAATTCTACATTCGGTCAACTTTAACTCTACCAAAATGGTCGAAAAATGCAATTCTAAGCTAAAACTCTTACAGTATAGTAATATTCAATCATTTATCTTCATTTTGATCAAATTGGAAGTCTCTTGAACAATATTTCGATTTATGGTGAATTTTTGAAAGAAACATTTTTTTACTTCCGTGCGTTACGAATTCATGCATCATTTTGTGATAATATTTTCTCTGTGTTGCTTTGATAATTTTACAATGTGTGCAATACAACGAAAATTTTTTTACCTCGTTAGCTTTAACCGTTTTGCTCACAGCATATATATATATATATTAGGGCTTTTGCCTATTATGATAAGGCGCCCTATGAGGTAATGTTAGACTTGAGATAATCTTAAGCTAAGTCGGTTGGTATTGCACTCCCATCTTCAATGGAGTGTCTGGGGGTTTGTAGATCACTTACGAAGTCGGTATTATCTTGTTGGTTATTACGACGATGTGTTAAACTCATGGTTCGGTGAGGAGGTTCTTGTAGAAACACGAAGTATAAAAATAGATATATTCTTCTGAAGTTTTTACATGATGAAGATCAGGTATGATTGTACAAGTCTTCTAATAACGATAGCTTGATCGCTTCTGCCAATGATGATGGCTACTTCTGTTCTCTCTACATGATAAAGCTTAGGTAAAGAGATACAGGTCTTCTAATGACGATAGCTAACTCTGTTCTGCCCGTCTACCATCTCTGTTACAAGTTATGAAGGAACAGACAGTAGTTCGAACATATGAACATACATACAAATGACATAGTTTCATACGAACGCACAATCAAATGAGACACGCTACAGATCGCGTAGGCCGTTTGAATCATAGGTCAGGGTAGTTGTCTCAAGCAGGGAGCTTGGACTGTTTCAAAACAAATGAATGACCACAGATGACGGCATGTCAACTTAGCCTACATACTTATTGTATACGTCATCTTTAGCGTCTCTAGTCTGATCACATTCCTGCAAGCAATCTTTTATATATATGGACTAACATTCCATATTTTTATTATGTAAACACTTACATCAGCTCGGTCAGCTACCAAAACCAACTACTGAATATTACTCAAACTTGACTTGCATTTGACTTATAGGAGTGTGATACAGACACTATGTGTATATATAGATAATATAAATAAAAATACTTATAAGTAAAAAATTAATGGTGTACACTAATACAGATTCAAGTAATAAAATATTTAGACATAACATGCATATATATTCGTAAATAATAGTGATCACGTGATATATACTGATACAGTTTTTCACTTCATCTCTTTAAGATACTTATGCTACAGAAAATACTAATGTCTCTGATAATTGCATAGAATGAAGATTAACATGATAAAAATCATATTTTAACTGATAAAAAGTTTTCATATATGAATTGATAAAATTATTAATGTTATGCTGATTGATTCGTTGAATTTTATGCTAAATGTTATATATCTGATTAATTAATCAATATACTAACTCATATATAACTGCAGATATTGGTATGATAAAAGGTAACAGATTTGATTATAGGCCACCGATTTTGTTATATACATATGTATATGGATTCATAAAATTATGATTAATATATGTGCACTTTAAATAGATTCCTATTGCGTACACGCAAAGATATATTTTCGATTCCGTTATTTATGATCATTTTATATATAGATTCCTAGTGCGTACACGCAAAAAATATTATTTCGATTCTGTTATTTATGATCATTTATATATAGGATACATGATACTTTATATATATAGGATACATGACCGAGGTTATACTACTTCACTTTTAACTAACGTTCGAACAACTTTTCGACCATTACACAGTTCCAGACAACCGCCTATAGCCCAATGAAACGGCCTATTTCACAGGGTTAAAACAAGGGGAAATTTGCCGGTGGCGGGTCCAACGTTCTATTTTGCGCTCATACTTATTCTCTGAATCCTAAGCTACACGATTACGTTCGCGATGAATCAATTCATCCCAGCACGAGTCTTCGCCAGCAAGTAGAGTTGAATATCCTTCGGGTCGTAATTGTCGGAAGTATGTCCCTTTTGTAGTCGATTTCCGACAGTAGCCGGAGCGTTCCGCATTAAAACGAGATTAACGACGAGATACGGTGTCGGTCGAAGAAGTCCATGATGGTGCTTATTCCTTTCACATTGTAGGCGGTTGTTACTCGACTGCCGTCGTCCGCAGCGACGAACGATTATTTGAAGTTGCGATGTGAAACTCTCGTACTGCAGGATACTGTAACAGGTTCCATTAATCAGCCTGCAAGTGAAATTATACTTGTCACAAGGGCAAAGTAAATTCAGATGACATCCAAATACAGGGGAGGGGAGAGAGCCATTTAGACCAGACTTAACCCACATGAATTCGCTGATATTTTGGAATTCAAAAGAGTCAGCTGTACAAACTTTTTTATCCATGGCATTAACAATGAGTGAACCTATCCAGGTCTATGATGACTTGTAAAAATATCCATAATTATAAAAAATAAATAGATATCATTACGAATCTCAAAGAAAATTCGATATTACTGGTAGTAAGTTACTAGACAAAGAAGTGGAAAACTGAGCTATTTGTAAGATTGCCAGGCAACATAAGAAAGTCAAAGAGAAATATAATCATGATTCTGTATTTCTCTATGCTAACTGAAATTAAGTTGTAATAAAATCTGATCCTATGTGCCCCTAACAAAAGTTTCATATTTAATTTTCTCCCGCGCATCCTCTGAGGTTAATTTTTTAAAAACTTTATTAATAGGTAGGAGATGCAACGAAAAAAACCCACTATGTAACTAATTTCTAAATAAACTTTGGGTTTTCCAAGAAAGTGTAACATTTTCCCATGAATGTGATTTACCTGGATTGTAATAAGCTAATGTTGCAAGTAAATAATCCATATCCATATCGTGATACTTCTAAATGTCTATGAGGTTCAGAAAAAATTAATTCATTTGATGTTATAGAAATTCTATTTCCTTATTTTGTTTATTAATTTTTAATTTTAAAATGATTGCAAGTTGCATTGCGCATACCGATAGACACTTGTACCTAACGTCTGCCTTGCCCATGAGAAGTTCGGGCTAAGCATTCCTTTCTCCAGTCAATCTGTTTTGCAAGCGCGAGATGAAGCCTGTGCAAGCAGATATTTGAGGTTAAAGGAATCAATGCTGATACGGCAAACGCGACAGACCTTCTAGAACTGATGACGTCGTCACCAGCTTAAGAGTTACGTTACTTGCTGTAATAAATACGACTTTAGGATAAATTTTTTTTTTTTTTTTTTTTTTTTTTTTTAATATTCTCGACCCACATGAGAAGAATGTGTGAAAAAAAAACACAGTACCAAAATTGAACAATATATTAGTTTCATGTTGGAAATCTGCATAATTGTAATTATGTTAAATTAAATATTCCTTATTCAAACTGATGAAAAAGGTTTCCATACAAATTCTATATATATTATTAGCCCTGTATAAGATTCATATAGGATTATTCCATAGATAACATTTTCACTTCTAGACTTCCTGACTTTAAAATCTCTTTTATTTTATTTATTTATTTATTTATTTATTATTATTATTATTATTTTTTTTTTTTTTCTCATTGACTACAAATATAAATCACCGGGACAGACAATATGTCAGTAGGTTTTGATATGTGTTTGAACTTTTAGCTATTTGTCATTACTAAAGCGTTAAGTTAGAGTTCAAATCTTTACGCATATATATTGGGATATTTAATTAATCTATGGTTACGTCTTGCTTATCGATTTTTATCGTGATTCCTTTTTTTATTATAATTTGTAACCCTTCCGACTTCTTACGGAGTGTATTATATTGACTCCACTTGTATCCATATTTATTTTATTTTTTATATTTATTTATTTATATATTTCTTTTTTTTTATATATATATATATATTTGATAAATTAATGGTTGGCTTGAATATGTGGAAGAGTGTTCTAGCGGCGTACCGTATAAGGCTACTTGCGGTATCATTTCTACAGATACGAGATATGAATGATAAAGGTATTTAAAACCCGAGAACCGCTATAATCCAGTTCGGATCCAATATCACGAGTTGTACTCGTAAGACATTGACACTTCCTATTTAATTATCAGTTATTCTACCAAACCGATTGACTCTGGGTGATAAAATATATTATTGGTTTTCTTAATGGATAGGAATTCACACAACGCGTTATGGAGATTATTATTGATTTACACCACCCGAGTCACATTATCATGTGTTGAATTCCATGTTTACTGATTTAGCACTCATAAATATTCCTAATGCACTCAATTGCGGTGTTTGTTTTTAGTGCTATTACTTCTATACGTGTCAAGGAACTATTAACACTAAGAAGTGTTTATTCCCTCTGTCAGACTCGTAATTCTGTTAATAATTCTACGTATATTCTTTCAAGGATTGATTTGGCACAGGATAGGCCCTTAACTGACAGGTGTCTTAGTGTGTCCCTTGTTTTCATGACATGTGTTACAATCAGTTATGTGCTTTTTATATCTGTAAGCATTGTAGGCCAGTAAAACAGTGATTTGGCTTTCTGTGACATAGTAGGGAACCCTGGATGACGGAATGCAACCAGTTTAGGACGATTGGTATGAAAGAGATTATTACTACTACCTGGTCGTTAGTACCTGCTGTGTTCTTCGGGTTTTCCTCGTCACGGACACCTACATATATAATACTACATTTGATTACATAATTCTGATACACATACTTTAAATATACTTTTGCTTTAGGGTTTCTGCTCGAAGTGTTTATTGTTTTTGCCTAGCTACTGACCCTGTTTCCGTTTCGAAGTGTTTATTGTTTGGTGTTTATTGTTTTGCTTATCGCTGTTGACACTTGCTTTGTTCAGTTTGTAACAGTTCTGCACTCCGACCCAGATATTCAATGCTCGCGATCTCTTGGGTTAAGGAATTTTCTTGTTTAGATACGGTTTTTAACAATAGGCAACGGATGTTTTCTATATCTTTTAGTCCAATTAATGGTTCTTTGCTGTATGGTGCGGGATTGCGGGATAATGCGTCAGCTATGATAATTGCTTTTCCCAGGTAGATATCTTATCTTGGCTCCAAAGACCTGAATGATCATTTGTCACCGAGTTCCTTTTGGACTGTGATTAAAGCCTTTGAAAAACTCGGTAAAGGACTCATGTTCAGTAAGGACTTTATCAGGAGAGCCATAGATTATGAACTTAAGATGTACTAGTGAGTTAAAGATACCTAGCCCTTCCTTGCCTATTACTGTATATTTACTTTCAGAGGGCTTTAGTTTACGTGAATAAAGAAGCTATAGGGAAGAACTGTTTATCATATTGCTGAAGTAATATCCCTCTTACCCCTTGGTCTGAGGCGTCTGTTGCAATAAAAAAAAAAATTTCCTTATTTAAATCAGGGATTTTTAAGTTAGGTAAGCTGCATTATTCCGCTTTTAAGATATTGAACGCCTGTTGATGCTTTTTAGACCATAATTAATCTACGCTCTTCTTCGTAAGATCTGTTAAAGGAGCTGCTATGATTGAAGAGTTACATATTTACATACGATTGTAATACCCACTACAGCGCAAAAGTGCTGTATCCCCCTTTTACGTTAATAGGTACCGGAAGTTATGAATAGCCGACACCTTACCATGGACTACTTTAAGACCTTGACCAGACACATAAAACCTAGATAAACATGTTCGGTTTTTAAAAACTCACATTTAGATATTTTACTCTGAGATTATTTGTCTTTGTCTCTGTAGCACTAGCTCTAGTTTATGTGAATGTACTTCTAAGGTATTAGAAAAGATTACAAGATCATCCATATAGGCATGTAGGGTATCCCCTAAAAGTCTCCAAACACTATATTGTAATTGGGGTGCAACGTAAGCCGGAGGCATACGTAAAAATTGATAATGTCCCCTGAGTGTGCTGAAAACGGTGTGTGAGTACAATCACTTAGGTATGGTATCTGGTAAAAGCATTTAAGTAAGTCCAAGTTGGTGAAAAAAAAATTTATATAACCTAACAGAGATAAGATGTCGTCGGTACATCGCACTGGAAACTATCGGGAGTCGTTTCCTTGTTTAAGCGACAGAATCTACGCAGATACGCCCAGTCCAATCTTTTATGGCATGACATTTGAGGGAAAAATTATATGGGCTTATTTGATTTCCTAATGACTCCTATTACTAACCTTTTTCAACTTCGTCATTTATCTCTATTTTGAAATTTCATTGAGAATCTATACGAAGGTACGTAAATAGCTTTATGTTTCCTTAGACCGTGTTTTGTGTTAAATGACATCCGTTTTTTTTTTTTTCCAGAGATCACTCGCTAGTGGAGAAACTTCCTGGTATTCAGATAAAAGATAAAAAAAAAAGTTTCTGCTGAATCACTCTGCTTGAATGACTTTACGGATATTACTTTAGATAGATTATCAGAGAGATTCATCTACGACTGGTTGGGCGGGATTAAAAATTAGCAACAATAAAAATGCTATATTTATAACTTCCGTACCACGATATGTATACTTTTAGGGCTTTGTTCACGGAAATCGTTATATTTCAGAGTGTCGGGAAGGATTAAAATTTCATTTCCCAGCAAAGTCTTTTTACACGCACTAAGACATTCCGAGGGTGCATGCTTCTCGAGATTTTGCGTGCAAACTACGACTGCGGTTGTGGGGAGAATTCTGTTGGGTCATTTGAACAATGTTACGATTTATGAGACAAATGTATTGTTCCTTTATATAAGTTATTATTTGATTAATTGTCTCTTTTTTGTTCAAACTGATTTTGATATGTTTGAAGGTTTATAGGATTTTCCTTTGATAAACACGCCTTATTTTGCAGGATATAAGATAATATTTTGTATACCCCTAGATGGATCTTACAATTACACTAGATACAGATCAATGTTTTTTATAACTATAGAGGTATCTGTAAGCGCTCGCTTATCCGGACTTCTCATTAGGGAAGTTCGAACAACAGACGGTGAGTCCGTAAATACAGGGTATTACGTGTACTAAAGGAATAACAAGATATTCTAATTTTTTACACGGCGCGTACAGTCGGGCTTTATCCACCACTACTATAATAACTTACGTATTAAAAAAAACGAAAACCTGCTCTGATTACCTTATAAAAAAACGGTTGTGTGTTTCATAGGAAAAATCCTTTTTAATTCGAAAAGATATTGGCATGTATGAACCAACATCGCTTTTCCCCACTCTGCTAGAGTCGCCTATTGTGTGGAATTTGCTTTGCTTTGAAAACTTCGGCAGTTTTGACTGACCTTGACCGCTTGACTAGGTGACACAGTAACCGAGTTTGCTTGTTTGATTCTGAACGGGCTACTGTTTCTATTTCTTTTTGTAATAATTAGGATCCTTCTCTTTATTACCATCGGCAACGTATTGTGTGTTTTTAGCATTATATTGCTGGTTACGTATAAAGCAATGAATGACGAACTATTAGGAACTGAGCGATTACTAATAAGACAAGTTATCACTACTGCATTCAATATTAACTGTTTGTACTTCATTCTTTGCTAAAATTTGAAATAGTGAGGGATCCTGGTCAGCGCATTTAGCCTGATGAAAGTTTTTTACAGACTGTTATTCCCTTGCAATCCAGCCATATTTTTAAAGTTAAGCTGAGTCATTGAGGTTCGATATTTTATATAACTCAAAAAACTCAAGGCTAAAACTGCGATCGGGACTTGCAAAGGAGCATTTATTGTCTTGACCCGAAATAGTGTTACCTCTAATTTATATAGATTTGTACGGGCGTTCCACTTGTTTTTTGTGTGTTTTCTAATCACTACGGTGCTTAACGACTCTATCCATGCATCTGTATAAATACAGACGTCCACTGCGTAAACGCATATTCACTGTTTAATATGATTTGTTACGTAAGGGATTAATAATCACCCAAAATGATAAAATTAACATAGTATATGATTATGATATTTCAGTAGAACTTCTGGAAACAGACACTCAAAGATAAAAACTCGCAGTAGCGAAATCTCAATGATGTAGATAATTTCTGTAAAAAAGTAAGATTAAGAGTGTCTCGTAACTTCAGCCACAGGAATAACGAAATTCGACCTGCAAAGGAAACACTCAAAGTTACACCAAATGAATAAAAAATTGTACTTAGCTTGCTTTGTGGAAGTCACGGTGTTCCGATAACGACACACGGCCTTGGTCCTCCTTCTCTATTTAGCGGATGACCTGGTTTTTTGGCTTGAGTTTCCCCCGTGCGCGTTGGTGTGATTCGAGCCCTTGAAAATCCGATGCTGCAGACGCGTTCGGTTTGTTTCTTGCAGTGCCGGAAACGCTCACTAACGATGTTTTTCTTGAATGATTCTAATGAGAGACGAAGCTTCCGTTGCCGTAGGAAAAGGACACGTCGGTTTTTGTTTCTTGAAGTTATTCACTAAATGATGATACTAAGTTGCTTGACGAATCTTGTTGTTTTCTGAAGTCGCTCACTAACGATGATACTAGGTGCTTGAAGAATCTGCTGCTTTCGTCGTCGTTGACTTCATGATTTATTATTCTGTTTTTTCTTCGTAGGACGTTGTAGAGTTCTTCTGGTCCACTGCCACCAATATTAGGGCTTTTGCCTATTATGATAAGGCGCCCTATGAGGTAATGTTAGACTTGCGATAATCTTAAGCTAAGTCGGTTGGTATTGCACTCCCATCTTCAATGGAGTGTCGGGGGGTTTGTAGATCACTTACGAAGTCGGTATTATCTTGTTGGTTATTACGACGATGTGTTAAACTCATGGTTCGGTGAGGAGGTTCTTGTAGAAAACACGAAGTATAAAAATAGATATATTCTTCTGAAGTTTTACATGATGAAGATCAGGTATGATTGTAACAAGTCTTCTAATAACGATAGCTTGATCGCTTCTGCCAATGATGATGGCTACTTCTGTTCTCTCTACATGATAAAGCTTAGGTAAAGAGATACAGGTCTTCTAATGACGATAGCTAACTCTGTTCTGCCCGTCTACCATCTCTGTTACAAGTTATGAAGGAACAGACAGTAGTTCGAACATATGAACATACATACAAATGACCAATAGTTTCATACGAACACACAAATCAAATGACACGCTTACAGATCACGTAGGCCGTTTGAATCATAGGTCGGGGTAGTTGTCTCAAGCAGGGAGCTTGGACTGTTTCAAAACAAATGAATGACCACAGATGACGGCATGTCAACTTAGCCTACATACTTATTGTATACGTCATCTTTAGCGTCTCTAGTCTGATCACATTCCTGCAAGCAATCTTTTATATATATGGACTAACATTCCATATTTTTATGTACACTTACATATATATATATATATATATATATATATATATATATATATATATATATATATATATATATATATCTCCCTTAAACGCCGAAGCGGTATAATCAAAATCGTCTCCCGTATGCTGGCGGGGTCTGGGAGTGAGCGCCAAAGCAGAAATTTTTTTTTTTTTTCAAAAAAATCACAGCACGCTTAGTTTTCAAGATTAAGAGTTCATTTTTGGCTCCTTATTTTGTCATTGCCTGAAGTTTAGTATGCAACCATCAGAAATGAAAAAAAATATCATTATCATATATAAATAATGGGATATATGATAGCGCAAAAAAAATGTTCATATATAATTGTATACAAATCGTGCTGTGAACAAAACGGTTAAAGCTAACGAGTTAAAAAAATTTTCAGAGATTTGCGGCAGAGAATCCGCGCATTGAGGAAGGAAAAAGAAACTTCGAATTTGTTTCAAAATGAAGGTAAATGATTGAATATTAGTAGACTGTAAGAGTTTTAGCTTACAATTGCGTTTTTCGACCATTTCGGTAGAGTTAAATTTGACCGAACGTTGTTTTTTTCTATTTAGGGTGATTTATATGCAAATATTTCGAAAATGCATTTTTTTCCTCTCAACATGACGAGGTACAGGTGGAGGAGGGAGACGCGCGCCCTTACTGCTGGTGGGCCGCGGCCCCGTGTGCCCTCTGCTGTCGGTACATCAGGCACACTCCAAAAAAAGACCGCATTGTGGTATTTGCAGTCACACTCCCCGAAACTGCAAAGAGCTATTTTGCAGGTGCGACAGAAGAACCAGGTGTCTCTCCTTTGGCCATTCATATGGCACACCCGTCACCGTTTCTGCCTGCGCTCTTGTAGGAGCTCCAGTGTGCGATCCCCTGGCTGCAGCAGACACACAGGGTCCGCTATCCGACGAGAAGTCATCTGGGCGGGTGCGGCAGCAGGGGCGTCAGCTGCAGGGGTGGCGGCAGCAGGGGCGTCGGCTGCAGGGGCGGCGGCAGCGGCGGCGGCAGCAGCAGCGGTAGGAGCAGGACGACCGAAGTTGGTCCTCCTAATATCTGCCCTTTCCTCTAGGGGCAGATCTGCAGCTCGGGGCAGGGGGCCAGTGATGGAAGGCCACTCATCGGGATTAAAGTGGATGAGGGCATTCCCGGCTACCTCAAGGAACTGGATGTGGGACAACCTCCGGAGATTTGGACTGTAGTGCCCACAGTACAGGATGTAGGCATTTTGGAGGGCCAACTGAAGAATGTATTTGAGGAGCTTCTGTGTCCGCCTCCTGGTTCTCCTGGCGAAGGGATAATACTGGATGAGTTGATCAAAGAGATCAACTCCTCCCATGTGCCTATTGTAGTGCCCAGTGACGGTAGGGCGCTCTACACGAAACTCCTCATACATAACTCGGCCCTGCTGACGTGTCTTCTTCTGCTGTACGATCTCCTCTTGGATGGGTTCATGACTCGTCATAATCATGGGACGAGTTGGACCCCCTTCCAACAGATGACGAAGACAGCTCCCTTCCGCCGCCACTCTGTCTCTCCTCTTGCCAGATATTGCGGATGGCTAGCGAACCTCTTGAGGACATTTAGGGCCCACGCACCAACCGAAGGGTACCACTGACGTGCACACCTGCTTCATACAGTTCCTGAGCCAGGGATACTGAGTTATAATAATTATCCATAAACAGGTGGTATCCCTGGTTATGGAAACGATCCACAAGACTGAACACAGTGTCACGCAGCGTGGAGAAGACCCCGGAATACACCGAGAAGTCCACGACATATCCAGTGTTGGACTATGTAATAAAAAAAGTTTCACTCCATATTTCTTCGGCTTCTTGGGGTTATACACTTTAATGCTAAGACGTCCATTGTAAGGCATCATCCCCTCGTCTAACTGCCAAATATCCAGTACCCCTTAAACTTAAATGCTTATGACTGTGTATTTTAACATTTCACTCTTTAATTTGATATTTAAAACAAAAATGTACCTTCAATTAGCATGCTAAAATAATTCAGTATCATTTTAAATAAAAATATACTGCACGCCATCATCCCAAAACACCCAAATAACCTTACATGACAGTACTCTCCTACTACTGTTACTAAAAAGTCTTTATATACACCCCTATATAACTGTTTATTTTAACATTTCATCGCCAAACTTAAAAGTTCAAACAAAAATATACCCCAAAATATAATCCCAGAACACCCCTAATATCATTTCAAAGTAAAGTTGCAAAATTATGTACCAGCCAACAACTGTTATTCTTAAGTACCCCTTACCATTCAGATGCACGTTTTCTTTGGACTGCGTAAATTTGCACATTGTTCTGTGCTGTAAATTTGTGCATCATTCCGTACCTACATTATTTATGTAAAGTGATATTTTCTATTTTCTGGTGTAGTAAGATGATTTTGAAATTATATTTACTGTATAGGTACGTATATTAGGATTGTACTATTATATATATATATATATATATATATATATATATATATATATATATATATATATATATATATATATATATATATATATATATATATATATATATATACAGTGGACCCCCGTATTCGCGTTCTCCGGATTCGCGGACTCACACATTCGCGGATTTCTCCTTGGGAACGTTTCCCCGCATTATTCGCGGAAAATTCGTGCATTCGCGGTATTTTTCTGTGAGAAATATCCACAAATTCCTGGTTTTTTGTGATCAATTTCATCATAAAGTGCACTTTTTGTGATAAAACTATTAAAAAAACCAAGTATGAAAATTTTTAGTGTTTTTCTTAAGTTTTAACTAACAAAATAGGCTGTTTTTAGCGCTTTTATAGGGGTTCCAAACATTCGCGGATTCTAACTATTCACGGGGGGTCTGGTACGCATCCCCCGCGAATACGGGGGGACCACTGTATATATATATATATATATATATATATATATATATTATATATATATATATATATATATATATATATATATATATCAGACACTGTTTTGTAATAGTTAAAACTGGGCCGCCAACGGGTGACGTGAACAAGATTGGAATGTACAAAACAGCCTTGAGTGTTGTGGAAAAAGCTTAAAAACATTGGAATGTGACGAGACAAGCTTACACAGTCATAATATTAGCAAGCCGCACCAGCGAAATTGTGGGTCACGCAAATGACTTTGTTAGTCAAAAATCACATGATTGTGAAGTCAGGAAAATGCAATTGTGTGCGTGCATCAGTTCGTGCTTCAAACAGGGCATGTTCATGGAAAGTTCCAGAGCATAGCGTGCGTAAGTTGGTATGTCCATTAGCGTGCGTAATTTTGTTGACACATGAATGGAATATAATCCCCTAGGTGGTGATTAATGGGGGTATTAGACAAAGACGCTAGTGGTAGTTGCCAGAGACTTTGAAAGGCCAAAGGAGACGAGAATATCTGGTGATTAAGGTAGAGTGATGGGGTAAAGAACATTTTAAAAAACAGTGGCAGTTATTTTTCAGATACTCTGAGAGTGGAAGTGTGGTGCAACACTTGATATTGTTGATGAACCTTAATATATTACGTTTGAACTTTAATATATTACGTTTCTGATAAATGTGGTTTCTTTTACAGATGGATTCTGCTTGTCACTACCAAAGATGAATTCTCTATTTGACATTTATTTGAGAAAGACTGATGGGTTTCAGTAGACAGTGAGAATAGTGTATGGCAATTTTAATACATAATGGTGCCTTGATGATTTTTGAGATTTTAGATTATTTTCTTTCATTTTCATGCTAGCAATTTTGGGGAAATAAAGGCTCTATTTTGTATCTCAAGAGTTGTGAAGATAGCACGTTACTGGGAATGACAATGGTAGGTCACGCTACTAGATACCTTTAGGTTTAGGATTTCTCTCCTTATAAGTAAACAGGGTCCATTGTGCACTGTAACAGTTTGATAGCAGTCGGGAAAGGCAATCAGGCTTATAGATTATGCTTCTGGAGAGACTGGGTGGTTGTAGGAGTCGGGAAATCGTGTATACGTTAGGGAAAAGGGATTATATTTAGGTATTTTTTGGCAACTGTCGCTCTATCACTGACAAAGGTGTTTAGGTTGGAATCAGCGAACCTGTTCATCGGAGAAATCGGCCTTCAAAGGCAGTGATGCTTCAAAGAGTGTGTTAATGTGACGTGTGTTGTAAATGCAGTGTAGGTATCTAAATACGGTGGCTATTGAAGTGTAATAATTATGGCGGGGCTATCGGTGCATTAGGGGCCACAGGTCATGGAGACGTAACAAGCAGATATGCGGTGGGTAGTTTTGGTGAGTGTTAGAATTCTTTTGTAAAGTCAGTTTTCTCTCTCTCACCTCGAGAAGTTGTGCATCTATCCAGTTTTCCTTTTCATTAGGCGAGGTTTAGTAATTGAAGAGTGCATATATGGGATATTGTGATTTGATATTTTTTAAAAGTGGTATTTAAGTAAGTCATTTGAATTTTGTTTTACACTCTAGCGAGAATTAGTTATTGCGGGAAATATACAGCGCCGAGGGTTTCACTTCCTTTTAATTATGTTAGTGTGTGGCAGAGAGCGATGGTTGGGTTGACTGTGCAGACTCAGCAAATACCAGGCATGTGGCAGAGAGCGTTGGTCAGGTTGACTGTGCAGATTCAGCAAATATCAGGCTAGAAATGAGAAGCGAAGGTTCGTCTTTCATTCTCCTTCCTTCTCTCTTCTTGTTTTCTGTTGCAGTGCAATGACACAGATTTGATCAGCTGATGACTTTGAACTTGAAGGGCGAGAACATAGCTTTCATCCTGTAGAACTGAGAAATACTTAGGAAATATATGTGTTGGGGATTGGTACATGTATCTTTTTTATTATTTCTGCCGGTTATTGGTACATCAATTTTTGGTGTTGGTGATTTATGAGGGAACCTGGATAGACATTATTGATGTTGTGGAGGTGGGGGAGAATCCGAAATACTAGGGAAACAAAATGGCCGACACAAATAATGCCGATGATATTTTGTTATATAAAGTCAAGAATGTAACAGCAGTGGTTCGTCCTTTTCGGGATTGATGGCGTTCTTTCCCAGCCAGTGTAGATTGTTATTGAAGGAGTGAATAATCTCTGAAAAGCCAAAGGGGAATTAAAAGTGATGTGGAGGCTTTCACAGAGGCAAAGGCCATGTTGGATTTCAACAAGGTTGATTTGGCACATAGATGCTGTATTTTCAATACAGAAATTGCCAGTCATGGACGAATTGCAAGCATTTCTGAAGACAGCCTATGGAACAAAGGAACATGGGGATATGGTGAGAGACCTAAGAGGGTTCTACAAGATTAGAAAAGGTCAGAAGACCATGGATGAGCATAGCTCTCAGCTTTTTGACTCAGTGGGAGAATGGATACAGAAGGGTAAATGGTAATACTAATATTTCAGTCAGGAACTTGCATAAGCTGATACATTTTTCCAGTTTCTACACGACGTCCTGGACGCCATTGTATAGCTTTGATGAAAAGATTGAACCTACATCAGATGAGGAACTGATTTATTCCCAAATTCAGAAACATATGTCCAAATGTCTGACAGTGGATAGTACATTTTTTAATGGGAGTGGTCCACAAAATGCAACACAAAGGAATTTAAATTTTCCTTCTCCCCGTTTGTGTGCAAAAGTGAAATTAAGAGTAGATCTTTGGATCCAGGGCAACAGTTGTTCTGTTTCAATTGTAAGAAAATATGTAGAGTCAAATATTATGGAATATGGAAAAGTGTAGATCACTTTTAGCAGTCGTGTCTGTCTCAGAAACGGACGGATGCAAGACCCACACCTCAAAAATCTGGGAGTTTTAATGTGAGAACTTCCCAAGCAGGTTACTCAAAGGGACAAGGAGATTAGTGAAATTTTTGGAAAGCCGATCAACAAAAAGACTGGCTACAGATGATTTGTATGTGCCATTGTGGTCTCGTGGGGATGCCCCTGAGCCCAGGCCAATTGTACATGGAATATTGGGAAATATGAAGATCCCAATTTTTATTGAAATGGGAGCCTCGGTAAATTTGATGGACAATAATTTATATCAGTCCATGTTCTCCCAATACCCTTTGAAACTCCATCAGAGATGGTGTGTGATGTGCAAACTCATAGATTAAATACCTTAGGTTTCATAAGAGTGCGGTTCTCTCCGGGTGATAGTGTTGATAGAACCATTTTTGGTGATAAAAGGGGTTGTGTTGGGCAACAGACTTTTGTTGGGCCATCCTGCATGTAGGAGACACAGGATATCTGTCCTTACAGGTGTTAGTGGCATAACGGTTGGGATACTGGGTATTTTTATTCCGTAAGTGGATGTACGTGGAACTGAGGTAAATGAGGATACTGAGGTTAATATGGGGGATAGTGGTGATAATAATTAGTGATCACAGCAGTGTTAATGAGGATATTATTGATCACGGCGGTGTTACTGGGGATATTAGTGATCACACCGGTGATAATGGTGGTAATATTAGCAGTAATGATAATGGTGGTTATCATGGGGATGCTGGTGGTAATAATGGTGGCCTTAATGATGGTGGTATGGGCAATAACAGTGATACAGATAACAGTGGTGATACTGATGCTAACATTGGGATTATGGTGGATGTTATTTAAAACCCAGGTACAATAACTATGGTGAAAGTCGATCTAAGGGAAGTGAAAAGGCCCAAGGGGTGTGTAACTGTAATGATACAGTTAAGTATCAGAAGAATACTTATGTGTATCAAAAGAATACTTATGTGGTAGACTTCCAAGATTGAAGTAGGGATAGTGGTTCAGTGTAAAGACGAAAACTGAGTTTTCAGGGGCAGAAATGCAAATAAGGAGGAAAACCTAAAGGGAACACTTAAGCTAATGCAGACTACAAGGAACATATAGAAGCAGTAAGCGAAGTTTTGGCTGAATTTCGGGATATTGTGGCTTTAAAAGGGGATACGTTAGGCCTGACTAAAGAGAACACAAGGTGAATGTAGAAGAGGGGACCAAACCCATTTTCATTCCCACACACTGCATATCATACAAAATCAGAGAACAGGGTGACAGAGATGAGAGCGAGTATGTGGTCTCACAATACAACAAGTATAATTCAGGGGAGATAAACAGACGGGAATCTATGAGATCTTTAGGTTTCCATTTCATTGTCAGAGTAAATATGTAACAGATTTTTAAATATCCAGCTCCACCTCCCAGTAGAGAGCAGGGGGGTTTTGGGGGGCAATAGATGGTCAAGTCTAGCTAACGTTTTTATGATCCAAATTTCAGTCACTCTCTTGATGTAAAAAAAAAGTACATTCATGAAAAACGTGATGTGATTATAAAATGGGGATTCACGCTTTCGTAAAATGCCAACAGTCAAAGGTTTTATGATTAATTTGGAAAATCCCACCTCACATTCAGCAGATGCTTTCAGTGGCTGGGACTGTGGTGGGATACTTTTCATGGCCTGTTGTCTCTCCATCATACTTAAAACAGAAGAAGGCAAGTCCTCAAAACATGCCTTGCATAGCCCAGAATTTCTAAACAGCAATTAGAACATATGACGGACTTGTTGCAATTCACATCAATAATTGATCCAATACTCAGGTTGCAACTAAAGAATGTGAAGGAATTCTGACTATTGCATGCAAGAAACAAGATGTGTGATTGACCTCATCAAAAGATTCAAGAAGCTTGGGAGATACTTCAACCTTGGTCCCAGAAGGAATCCCTGGCGAAACAGATCACCCTGACTCTTCAGTCTGTACAAATGACAATACACACAGATGCCTCGTTGACAGATTGGGAGGATTGTCGGTTGGCAGGGAGATGGTCAGCTACTTAGGAATTGTCATGTAAATTTCTTGGAGCTGATGGCTGTTTTTGTCTGTCAAAAATATCAAACCTCCAGAAGAGAGACACATTTAGCTGTTTCTAGCCATCCCTCAATGGTGCAACAAGAAGTGGCACTTGCCTGCAAATCAGTGCAAATACTCTATTATCAATGCCGATAGCTGTTAATCTGCACATTTCGGCAGCGAAATTCGCCGAGTTTTAGCAATTTATGGTGCTAGACAACCCCATGAAACCAGATTGCTGATAACTGAGGCTGCTGGTAACTGGGGACTGCTTATACTCTAGCAACATTATTGCTGTGAGCTCGGATAAATTTCAACTACACTATGTATTAGTAGGTGGCATGGATATTCCTGACCCATAGGAGCTACGGCAACAAACCACGGGTCATCCTAACAGGCAGGTATGCTAACTATTGCAGGGGAAGGTTTGACAATACTGCAACCATACCCAGCATGCCTAGATAAGTCACCGCAGAACTTCACCCCACAAACATAAGTTCGTATTTAATTTCTTGTTCTTTGTTACCAATCCTTAAGGTATTTGTAATAAAGAATGGGGCCTTCAAACTTGTGTCTTGACCCCAGGCAAAAATGATTTTGGGTTGGTGGGATTAAAATTTGAGAGCTTTTTGTCAACTGTCAGTTTCCTTGTAAAGCTCCATGTGGACGAGACAGGGTCTACACTATCAAAAAACAGCTTTTGACGTAGGAAAAACCTATTTTTGGTAGTCGCTGTTGAGTCCTCAAAACCCTCCCACTTCCCTGACAAAAAGTCATGGGATTTGGGTAAGGGATCATCCTGCATTGACCAGCAGAAAGTAATGGCGTCTTGCTCCATTTCTGGTCGTATGCACAAAGCCACTTCTTATTGTGGGTCTTTTTGACATAGGTAAACTAGATTCAGCATTTGCTGAGGATAAGAGAAAATGCCCACTTATCCTGAGCCCATATATACTCCATCATGTGTTATAATGTTTATCATTATGACACAATATCCGCCCACAAGACCATCTAAAAGAGAATTCATTGACATTAGTCTGGTCACCATGGAGTTCTGGTTATACCATGGAAAGGGTAACTCCTTGAGGACTCAACAGCAACTACCAAAAATTGATTAGTACTTTTCTCTGCTATAATTTCACTATTGCTGCTGCAAACATTTAATGCTTTATATCAGTGATTTCCATGTTCCACTTTTTTTGTTTAATATTTGCTGACATTTTCTTTATTCTACTTTTTAAATTATGCTTCCATTTACTTTGGCTTTATCCTTTTTCCCTTTTCTCTTTCCAAATCAATTTCTTCCCATTATGTCCTCAAAGTATAATATCAGCTTCTTGCCAGTATTGCTACTGAAATTAATAGTATTTATATATTTATTGAGTTGAATTTGTAATGTTTTTTCACTCTTTTGCAATTTTTGAAACCATTTCTTTGACAAACAATTTGTGAAATCTTCCTTTGTCAATTAATGGCTTTTAGGTCTTGTTTCATATGAATGTTGAGTACTGCTTAGAAGGATATTATATTGTACTTTGAATGATTTTCTAGGTGAGTGACCTCTGAATTAACAGAGCTTATATTAATAAATAATTATTATAAAAATCATAGACCTCAATAAAAAAAAATGCTGTATGTGTTATTGATGTGTATTTTTTTAAATGTTTTTCAGACAAATGCAACTTTTGCAAGAGCCCTGGCCCTTGAATTAGGTGCCAGTCAGTGTGCTGATAGTGACTTGATGCTTTTTATAGATGTTGACATGACATTTTCTTCTGCATCATTAGACAGAATTCGTCTTCACACTATTAAAGGACATCAGGTAAGCTGTATTCAGAAAACTGTCTCTTTGAAAATCATATTTGTGATCTACACAAATACTAGAAACTTAAGACAGGAGACAATATCACATTTACAATACTCCTGATGTGGTAGCCTATTTGCCTTCCTGTGTCATAGCGAGCTGCTCTACTTGGAGTAATTGTTTAACTATCTGTTTAGCCCTAAAGAAATCTTTTATCGTAATTTACAAAAATTATAACAGAAACATAGCAGTCCATGGAAATTTGATTGTTTGTTCATTTTATACAGTGACAATTATGACAAGACACATGGAATCATTAGTGAGAAAAAGGAAGGATCTTTCCATGGAACTATAACATGGAATGGACATGCACGTATGAATGTATTGACGCTGATTGTCACTGCATGGCGCCATTGGAAAGGGTGGAGAAGACACTGAATTAAGCTAATAAAGCTTGGTCTTAAAGATGCTTTTTCACTCTGTCGTCCTTAATTTTCCACCGATTTTAATAAATATATATATATAGACTCATTGCAAAATTCTTGAAAATCCCTTTTAAATGCATATAATTAAGTGTATAGAAAATACGGTGCTGCAGTGTTTCAAATAAAGATATCCAGATATGCATTTTACCTGGGTTTGCTTTTTACTCCACAGTTCCAAATTTTTAATATAAATTTTGATAAATTTATCATCGGTTAGAAGCTCTTGAAAAGCACTTTCCAATGAACTTAATGAAGCACGTATATGTCTCATACAATAGACAAAATCATGCATGCCGTGTGCTGAGACCGAGTGATTTCATGTCTTTGCCATTGGGTTGTGTAATAAATTTTACCACTAAAGCCTGTTGAGCCCCTTATATTTAATATCCTTCTTAGTATCAAAGTCTTTGTACTCTACTTTGCATTTTATGCACTACCTAGGTCTTATCACCTTGCTATCCAGTCTGCGTCACCTTGGGATTAACAATATCACCATGACACAAGGGACTTGAATTGTAATTATGTTGACTTATGCTTATTGCTTACTTATATCAGTCATTATTGCAAAAAGAAACACACTTGTTAATATAAATAATTCATTTCTACAGATCACTTATTAATGTTTAGGTCTTATTTTAAATGTATTATCATGTAAACAGAAATTACGAGATTGAATAGTCTACTAAATTTACTCTAACATAATGCAACAAATGTCATAGATGACAAGATATTGTCGTGGAAAATTAAGAGATTACACTCCAATATGGCGAGGTGGGCATTATGATACAAAACTCTCTCCACCCTTTGCAATGGCGGCACGCTGCACATGGCGATTTCGCGCATATCCATTCCATGTTTATAGTTCCATGGATCTCTCTCTCTCTCTCTCTCTCTCTCTCTCTCTCTCTCTCTCTCTCTCTCTCTCTATTGTTGTTTCATCATTTTATGCAATAAGAAGTGGACAAAACTTATAGAAATAAAAAAAATTAGAAAATACAGTAAAAACGACAATGAGAATGGCATGATATATAAAAAATAAACAAAGGAAGGAGTGTGTGTGTAAAAAGCCTCTCTCTCTCTCTCTCTCTCTCTCTCTCTCTCTCTCTCTCTCTCTCTCTCTCTCTCTCTCTTGTGTTGATTTTTTTTATCATGGCAAAACATAGGAATAAAGAAATGAGAAAAATAAAGATGAAAACGGGAATATATGTAAAATAAAAGTAAAAAATGGGATGAAGTGTGTGAGTGAACAGTTTCTCTCTCTCTCTCTCTCTCTCTCTCTCTCTCTCTCTCTCTCTCTCTCTCTCTTCTCTCTCTCTCTCTCTCTCTCTCTCTCTCTCTCTCTCTCTCTCTCTCTCTCTTCCATTGTGATTTTTATTGGTTTTTCATAATTTTATGCAGTGAGATTTATGACAAAATGCATATAAATAAAAATGAGATAGTACAAAAAATTAAAAAGGATACTAGTGTAAAGTAAAAGAAAACAAGGGAATGAGTTTGTTTGCATGAACAGCGTCTCTCTCCCATCCTGCCCAACCCTCTGCCCCTCTCCCCAAGCCGGGAAGCTTTCACCCAAGAACATAGAATCTAGCCTCACTTTCCCCAGCCCCAGAGCCCCCCCTCAATCCTTTGTCTGCCTGTTTTGAGTGTAAGCAGTGTTACCACATTTCCCTAGGCCCACGCATCATTGCTAACCTTCCAAGAGTGATTTGCCAATAACAAAAAATCTATGATTTTCGCCGATTTTCAGTGCTGGTAAGTGCTGGAAATCACCAGTTTTCAGTTGTCGGCGAAAATCTGCGCGCTTTTTCTCCGAACGGAAATCGACAATTCTCATCCGATTGTCGTCACTAGACAAGCCCCATAGAACGGGATCGTCGATAACCAGGGACTGCCTAAATAGACATAAGATATATATTGGACAGATTTTGGTCATTTGTGAGTTCGGAATGTGAAGGAAAACACGAGAGTAATAAGTCATGCATGTAATGTAGGATAAGCACAAATAATAATTGAGGGAGTGGTTAACACAGATGTAGTCTTTTTAGCTACACAGGTGGCCTTTACTTTTTATGATTATGTTAACTATACCAGCGGTACATCTGGACGGTGGTTAGGACTCTTATGGCACGGCACGACAATACATCTTTGTGGCGGCTGACACCACTGATGAGTCTGTGACTTGTCCTGACGCACTCTATTCAGTATGACTGACGATAACAAACTGATTTGACCTACTTGGCGGCCTGTTTAAATTGCAACTAAACATGGCATCAGTATGCCAGAAGCTGATTGGTTATTCTGGCCTCATAGACACAAGGCGCCAATCAGGAAGGGACATAGAGATGTGTCTCGGTGCTTTTTTGAAATACCAAAGCCACGCCAACTACCCAGCGGTCTTTGCCGGCATACAAAAGTAGTGAACCCCTGTATTCGTGGGGGATGTCTACCAGACCCCCCACGAATAGCTAGAAGCCGCGTATACTTAGAACCCCCCCACCCCCATAAATGCTTATAACTGCCCATATTCAAAGTTCAAACACCAAAGTAGCTATCCCTAAAAATATCATCCTACATCAAGTATACATTAAACTATTATCCTATTACTGTATTAAACTTTGAAATAATATTATTGGTATCATTTCAAAGTAAACCTTACTCATTTTGTTTAAAAATATACCTACATACTGCATGACTTAGTTATGTATATCTGAAAATAATCCAGTTCTCCCTAAGTATTCAACCATGCACATTTTCTTTCATACAGTTACTATTCAAGACATCCAGTTTTCTTTTTACAAGGGAAACGTTTGTTATGTACATCAATAAAGAGAGAGAGAGAAGAAAATATATGTAAATAGGGTACTCATAAGTGATGAATGTTGATTAAAGAATGATGATGATGAATTAGCTGTGCAGTCCGATGAATGGCAATGAAGATGACTGCATAGCTAAGCAGAGGAGTTACATCTCCTCTGAGGGCGCCTCTTTACCTTCAGGAGGCACTAATTCAGGCGTTTCAGGAGGCACTTCTTTAAGACGATTCAAGAGGCACTACTTCAGGCAATTTTAAAGGCACTACTTCAGGGGTTTGGGGAGGCTTTGGAGGGTCCTTCTTCGTGCATGTGATGAACATGGTGATTGGCAGCTACTGTCATGGCTTCTTCATGGTGGTGAGGGCTTGATAATAGGGCTCCAGTGCTGTATTAAGGATGTTTGTAAACTTTTATGAGCAATCCATATAAGAATCCCATGTTGAGACAAACTCCTGCTTATCCTTGATCATTCTCCTAATTTGGGACAGGCATTCCAAAGTCAACGCTTCCTCCTGCTCCTGCTCCTCTCCTGAACCTAGAGTGTCTTCTCCCTCGCTGGCAGACTTTGTCAGGTCTTCCAAATCTTGATCTGCCCTCGAGTCAGAGTGGGCATCAATGAGGGTGTCGACTTCATCCTAGGTGATGTTATCAAAGCTTTCTCCACCAACAATCCTCGCCAACTGGAACTTCTTATTAATGGCCAAATGTTGAATTTCTTGAGGAGAGATGCCCTTATAATTATGCACACTTTCCAGCCTTAACTTACTCCAGCATGCATTCAGGGTCTCTTTCTTCACCCATCAGCAACTGGTCGAATGAATTTACACTAACATGTACATCTTTGTTGTGGCTGACGGCACTGAGTGTCGAGGACTCTTCCTGACCCAGTCTATTCAGTACGGCTGACAATAACGAACTGATCTGTCCGACATTGCTGCCAGTTTAAAATGCAATTTCACATGGCATCATTATGCCAGAAGCTGATTGGTTATTCTTCCCCATAGACACAAAGAGTTAATCAGGAAGGGACATAGAGATGTGTCTCGGTGCTCTTTTGAATTACCTAAGCCACGCCAACTACCTAATGATCTTTAGCGTTTATTCTTGTATTGTACATACAGTAGTACCAGTGTGATAATGTTTTCATGGGATTTCAGAACATCATTGAAAAAGCATATTCAAAACTGTAGCGAATCAGCTTAACGTTATATATACACCAGCAGTGCCTGGGTAGTGGCAGGGGTTCTGTTCTTGGCAGGGTGCTGATAAGCAAAATCCACCATTAACCGAAACTTGGCGATTTATGGTGCCTATAACCAGTTAATGGCACTGATAACCGGTTTAGGGCACCTCTGTTAGGTATATTATGGCACCATAACTCTATTATCAGTGCACGATGACACTGATAACCGAAACTCGGCCTGTTATGGTGCCAAAAATTGCCAATTTTATGGTGCTAGACAAGAGCCATAAAACCAGATCGCCATTAACAGAGTCCGCCAATAACTGGTAGCTGCCTGTGTATGTGTGTATATATATATATATATATATATATATATATATATACAGTAAGTCCTCGGGTTACGCCGGTCTTGACTTACGATGTTTCGTGGTTACGAACGCGCCCCCAACCATAAAAAATATAAAAAAATAATATTTTGCGTCGTTCCGTCTTACGCTGTTTAGCGTCGTAAGCAACGTAAACAAACGCGAACTGAGTTCCGGCGCACGGCGGAAGAATACGCTTTGTGGGGGAGAGGACGGCGTCGCTTCGCTACGCTCATTCCTCGCCCATACGCCATTTTGGTTGTTTACACTGCCTCTCTCTCCCTCGTGTTGTATTGTTTTGTAACTTTTTGCTCTTTGTTATGGCTCCCAAGCGCAAGGCGGACTCTTCTGATGGTAGTGCATCGAAGAAAAGAAAGGCCATCACCATGGATATTAAAGTGGACATTATAAAGCGATCTGAGAAGGGAGAAACGCCAACAAACATTGGCCGCTCGCTTGGCCTTAGCCGTTTGACCGTTTGCTACCATTATCAAAGATAAAGAGCTCATCGTTGAACATGTGAAAGGATCTGCTCCTATGAAAGCGACAGTGATAACTAAGCAGCGTAGTGGTTAATAATTGAAATGGAAAGGTTATTGGTGCTTTGGTTGGAAGACCAAAATCAACGGCGTATCCCAGTCAGCCTTATGGTGATTCAGGAGAAGGCGAAAAGATTGTTTGAAGCGTTGAAAAAAGAAAAGGGGGAGGGAAGTGAAAGTGAAGAGTTTGTGGCCAGTAGGGGTTGGTTTTATGCGATTTAAGGCTCGGGCCAATTACCATAACCTTAAAGTGCAAGGTGAAGCTGCTAGTGGGGATGAGAAAGCAGCGAGTGAATTTCCTAAACCGTTGTCTGAGATAATTAAGGAGGGGGTTATTCTGCTCAGCAAGTGTTTAACGTAGACGAGACAGGTTTGTTTTGGAAACGTATGCCTAACCGCACTTACATCACCAAGGAGGAGAAGTCAGCACCGGTCATAAGCCAGCAAGGAGAGGCTAACTTTACTTCTTGGGGGTAATGCTGCTGGCGACTTCAAACTGAAGCCCTTGTTGGTGTATCAGGCTGAAAATCCAAGGGCACTCAAGGGCATTTGGAAGGGTCAACTACCAGTAATTTGGAAGTCCAACAAGAAGGCATGGGTGACACTTGCAGTGTTTGAGGACTGGTTCGTAAACCATTTTGTTCCAAGTGTGGAGCGGTATTGCGCCTCCAAGGGTATCCCCTTTAAGGTGTTGCTAGTGCTGGACAATGCCCCTGGACACCCTGCCCAGCTGGGAGACTTCAACCCTAATGTCAAGGTGGTTTACCTTCCACCTAATACCACGGCCCTTTACAGCCTATGGACCAAGGAGTGATTGCTTCGTTCAAGGCCTACTACCTACGAAGGACAATTGCTATGGCTTTACAGGCAACTGAAACCAAGAAGGACTTGACTCTGAAGGACTTTTGGAAATCCTACAACATCCTTGATGCTGTAAAGAACATTGCTAATTCCTGGAGGAGGTTAAGCAAACAAACATAAATGGTGTCCTGGAAAGAAATTTGTCCTCAATTTGTGAATGATTTCCATGGGTTTGAGGACTCAGTTCAGCTAGTTGTCAAGAACGTTGTTGCCCTGAGTAAGGAAATCAATTTGGAGATGGAGGTTGATGATGTTACAGAGCTGCTGGAGTCTCATGGCGAGGAGTTATCTGCTGAGGACCTGATACAACTGGAGAAGCAGATGATAGAGGAAGAAGAAGAAGCACCCACCCCAGAGCCTAAGGCTTTCACAAGGCAGGACTTGACAAGAGGTTTTGCAGAGTTGCAGCAAGCGTTGTCAACTTTTGAGGCTCAGGATCCCAACAATGGACAGGTTCACTAGGGTTTCCAGAGGCGTCATGGATTTGATGCAGTGTTACAAGGAGATCTTGGATGAAAAGAGGTCGCTCTCTGTTCAGACTAACCTGGAGCAGTATTTTAAGAAGGTAGAGAGGCCTGCAGGAGATCCTGTACCCTCTACCTCAGCTGCCTCTGCTAATCCAGACTCGCCTGCCCCACAATCTCCACAAAAAACCTTCTGAATGTTCTGCTAACCTAGACTCACCTGCCCCAGTATCTCCAGCACCTTCTGTAGGTTCTGCCTCACCTAAAGACTCACCTGCCCCAGCATCTCCAGTAGTATGTTCTGCCTCACCTCAAGAATCACCTGCCTCAGCATCTCCAGTAGTATGTTCTGCCTCACCTCAAGAATCACCTGCCTCAGCATCTCCAGCATCTTCTGGAGGTTCTTTTTCTCTTCACTAACCTCCCCCAGTCTCTCCAGCACCGCAGCTTCCTCTCCAGTGTGCAAGCCAATCAAATTAATAAAGGTAAGGAATTGTTCTCTCGTTGTTATTGATAGGTATTTACATTAAATCATGTGGTATTTTTTAATGTTCCGACTTACGCTGAAAATCGTGTTACGACGCATCTTAAGAACGGACGGAATCAACCCCCTCTAACTCGAGGACCCCCTGTATCTATATATATATATAATTAGTATATATATATATATATATATATATATATATATATATATATATATCATATCTAATATGCTCTGTATATATATATATTATATAGTTGAATGTAAATATATATATATTATATATATATATATATATATAAATGTATATATATATATATAGTATATATATATGATATAAATGTATATCTATATATTCATACTATATTATATCTATATATATCATATATTATATCTCTATATATAATATTATATATATATATATATAAATGTATTCTATATATATATATATATATATATCTATCTATTATATATAGATATATATATATAT
>NC_087205.1:48514546-48539546 GCF_015104395.2 Macrobrachium nipponense | reverse complement strand
AAGTATAAAAAATTAAAAGAAATGTAAAACTCAAAAAAAGAAAAAAAAAGAAAATTAATTTTAAGTTTTTTGTAAAGTTAAGTGTTAACGTTTTGTGCCATTTGTTAATGTTTTTAGAAAGTTTAGTGTTAATGTTTCCTGTCATTTTTTAATGTGTTTTGTAAAGTTAAGTGTTCAAGTTTTTTGCCATTTGTCCTCCTCCTATGTCGCCACTTTCGGAGATCACCTCACTCGAAAGGTAAGGTTCCACATTTTACTACATATGTACATATGTACGTACAGTATTTCTTGTACCATGTACACTAATACACTGTATTTACAGGTATGTAGTACATATTAGTAGTATATGTAGTTCAAGTTAGGTATTGAATGGTCCAAATTGTTGTATTTCCTAGTTTATTGGTCAATTTAGCTTTATTATAAAATTTACTGGGGTGTTTTTGTAGGGCTTGGAACTAATTAGGCAAATTGCATGTAAAATGTGGTTCAAGATACGAAAAAATCAGGTTATAAAGTCCACTTCAAAACGGATTAATTTTCGTATCCTGAGGTACTATATATATATATATATATATATATATATATATATATATATATATATATATATATATATATATATATATATATGGACACACACAGCACCCCTGTTTTATTCGTTACACATTTTTGTGGTCCACTTTGTCGTGGACTTTTGTGAAAAAATTCACTTTTCCATAGGGAACTTTCACTAATTCGTGGATTTTTTATGAACCATATCTCCTAAATGATTGCTAATTTGCTTTTTTCCATAGGGCACTATTTATTCACTAATTACTGTTTTTCTTCATATTGTGTTTGGGACTAAATACTGATTTTTATTGTAAAAGTTGTTTACTAGCATACTTATAATATAGTTATGTATCTATTAAGCTCACTCTAGGTTGGGCTCTGGACTGAGCATAATAGGTGTATAATTCTCTCTCTCTCTCTCTCTCTCTCTCTCTCTCTCTCTCTCTCTCTCTCTCTCTCTAAGGGAGTGTTTTGGCGTTCTTATTCACGGTTTTGCCCACCATTTGCGACATCTCTCGACTGTAAGCATGAGATGGCAGACTTGGAGAACTCAACTCAAAATTGGGAGCTGCCCATTGCCGCACCCTCTGGTTCCTCGACGCCCCGACCTGCAGCCTGAGCCATGCTCTCCCCAAGTGGTTCCTCAACCTCCCCCAACCAGCACCTCGATTTTTGTCCTTGCATGCTGCCACTGTGGCGTCGGAGCCCCACTCCATCAAACTGGCGCCCTTCTCCCGACAGAACATCGCAGCCTGGCTCCACCACGCAGAAATCCAGTTTCGGCTCCACTGAATCACCAGAGAGGGAACCAAGTCGGACCTGATCACCGCAGCCTTCCTGGAGGACGTCTTCAACTGCCTCGCACCATAAATGGCCACCCAACCTGGAGCGCTGCCCTACCAGGACCTGAAGACGCAGCTGATCCAGGCTTTATCCCTCCCGGTCCTCAAGAGAGCCGCTGACATCTTCGACCTGGTGGTCAACCCCATGAACACCGAGGACCCAAGGCTAGCGTGGCACAAGCTCCAGGCCCTGGTACTGCTGCCAGAGGTGGAGCCTCAAGACTGTAGGAAGGAGGTAAGCTCCTGAAACATCTCTTCCTGCGAATTCAACCCTCATGTACGCAGCCAGATCCCCGACCTGGACATGGAGAGTCTGGTGGAGCAGGCTTATAGCCTGTACACTGCCACCCAGGCCACGAAACTCGCCTCCCCACCGTCATTTAACAGCCTGCAGCAGGAAGAGCCTGAGGAGGCTGGGATCAATGCAACCTTCCAGAGGAGACCCCCTAGCCCTGCCAGGACACCGGCTGGGGCTACTTCCACCAGATGTTCAGGAGTAAGGCAAGGAAGTGCGAGCAACCCTGCTCCTTCGTGCCTTCAAAAAACGAAGGAAGCGGTGCCCAACAGTGCTCACCCTGGCAGTGGCAGTAGCCAAGTCCCGCCCCAGAGTTTTTTATGTAGAAGACATGACCTCCAGCCACAAGATGTTGATCAACACTGGTGTCATGCAACCAGTGTTCCTGCCATCAGCATAGGACTGCAGCTGCACCCCTGATGCCCCCGTCGCCCTCGTAGCCGCCAACAGGACCCCCATCCTCTCCTATGGCACCAAGACCCAGACCATTGCGTTCCTGGGTCGGACTTACACCTGGCCCTTTGTCATCGCTGACATAAGAATCCCTCTCCTGGGGGCGGACTTCCTGGCTCACCACGGGCTCCTAGTTGATGTAGACCTACAACGCCTCCTTGACACAGAAATCTGCTTCTCTTGCCCACGCACCACAGGCTCCAGGGCACCCACCATGTGCTCTGCCTCCACCCCCCACAAGTACACCTCCATCCCACAAGAGTTCCTGGACATCTTCCAACCCAAGCTCTGCCAGGTGGCAGGGGCCGCACCCAAGCATGGTGTGTACCATCTCATTGACACCAAGGGCCCCTGGAAACACACAAAGTTCCGCTGCCTCCCTCCGAAGCTCCTCCAGGAAGCCAAGAACGTGTTCGTGGAGATGGAGCAGATGGGTATCTGCAAGAAGGTCGTGAGCCCTCCACATGGTGAAGAAGCCAGATGGTATATGGAGGCCCTGCGGCAACTACCGCTGCCTCAATCTTGTTCCCACGCCTGACAGCTACCCCCTATCAAACTTGTAGGACCTCGCCGGGCCCCTCCACAAAGTGAAGATTTTTTCCATAATTGATTTACTAAAATCTTACTTCCAGGTTCCCGTCCATCCCGATGACGTCCCGAAGACGGCAATCATTATGCCCTTCGGGTCCTTTATGTTTACCTTCTCAACCCTCTGCCTGCGGAACGCTGGAGCCACCTTCCAATGCCTTAAGGACAGCATCCTCAGCAACTTACCCTTCTGCATCTGCTATGTGGACAATATTCTTATATTTTCCATATCGCCGGAGGAGACCTGAACCAAGTCCGGGCGGTCCTCAAATGCCTGCAGGAGAACGTGCTCATTGTCTAGTTCAACAAACGCACCTTTGGCATGGAAAAGGTGGATTTCTTAGGCCACGAGATCACCCCAGCAGGAGTCGTCCCATGATATCGAAGGTAGCTACAATGGAGAAGTTCCCAACACCAATGACAGTCAAGGCCCTCCAAGAGTTCATTGGGATGGTGAACAATTACAGAAGGTTCATTCCGGACATAGCCCGCACCATGTGCCCTTTGACTGAGGTCCTGAAGTGCAAGCCAAAGAAATGACATGGGGGGAGGCCCAGCAGCCCACTCTCAACCACACCAAGTCGTTCTTCAGCGGAGCTACGATCCTGGCTCACCAGGACCCCAACGCGCCCCTAACACTCTTGACCAATGCCAGCAACATCACATGCAGTGCCGTCCTGGAACATCTGGTCAACTGGGTCCCTATGCCGCTAGCTTTCTTCAGTAGGAAACTGAAACCTGCCGACTCCTGCTACAGCACCTTCAACCATGAGCTCCTTGCTGTCTACCAGGCCGTCCACCACTTCAAGTACCTCCTGGAAGGCGTTCCGTTCACCATAAGGACGGACCATCAGCCGCTGGTCCACGCCTTCGTCAAGGAAGAAGATGCTTGGTCCACAAGATAGCAACGAACCTCGCAGCTGTCTCCAAGTTCGGGTGCTCCATCGACTACATCCCCGGCTGGAGAAACCCTGTAGCCGACACCCTCTCCAGGATTGAAATTTACTCTCTGCACCTCGGTGTGGACTATGAGGACCTAGCAAGAGAGCAAGACGCCAACCCCGAAGTACCAGCGTACTGCACCACCATTACCGCACTCTGGTGGGAAGACGTTCCATTCGGTCCTTCCAAGACAACTCTCCTCTGCAACACCAGCACCGGCCACCCACGCCCCGTGATCATAGCCTCCCGTCGAAAGCTGGTATTCAACGTGATACACGGCCTCTCGCACCCGTCTCTCAGCACGACAACCAGACTCATGACAGAGAAGTTCGTGTGGCACAGCATCAAGAGGGACTCCAGGGAATGGGCCAGGAACTGCATCACATGCCAAAGCAGCAAGACAGGAAGGCACACTGAGTCGGGAGTAGGCACCTTCCCTCAACCCAGGCAGAGATTCAGGCACATACATGTGGACATCGTCGGCCCCCTCCCCCCCATCTGATGGTGCCAGATACCTCCTGACAGTGGTTGACCGGTCCACCAGGTGGCCAGAGGCCACCCTGATGTTAGAAGCCATCACAGACACCTGCGCCAAAGCCCTCCTATCCAGCTGGATCAGCCGCTTAGGAGTGCCAGACGACATCACAACTGACCAGGGAGCCCCCTTCACCTCAGAACTCTGGTCCGTCCTGGCACGCCTGATGGGGACGAAGCACCACACCACCACGGCCTACAACCCTGCTGCCAACAGCATGGTGGAGAGAACCCATTGCTCCCTCAAGGCCTCCCTCATGGCACACTGCACGGGCCCCAACTGGAAGGCACAATTACAGTGGGTCCTCCTCGGCCTCTGCTCCGTCCCAAGAGCCAACGATGACCCCTCACTGGCAGAGAAGGTCTACAGCGAGCCTTTGACAGTGCCAGGAGAATTTTTCCTGGCTGACAACGACAACTTCAATGTCCCCCTGTCAAGACTCTGCGCAGCTGCCCAGAAATTCATCCCCTGCCAGGAGACCTTCTCTGACAGAAGAAAGCAGTTTTGACCAAGAGCCCTGGACTCCTGCGAATGTCTTCATAAGGAATGATACCACCCGCCCGCCACTAATGAGACCCTACTGAGGACGGCATTGAGTCATCCACCGAGCTGAGAAGGCGTTCCTCGACTCGATTAACAGCCGCGAGGACTGGGTCTCAATAGACCGGCTGAAGCCTGCTTTCAGTCCCAACGAAGATGTCCCAACAGAAAGCACCCGCAGGACCCAGCCTCAGAACAAAACCCTGCCAGATCCCACCAGCGCCCCCAAATGTTGCTGAGGTCGACCAAGAACAGCAGTCGAACCCCCCAGGTCCAGCACCAGGGGTGGCATCCTGCTGTCTGACTCACCAGAAGACGAGGAGCCCGGCGGGGACTTCCCCCAAAAGATGGCGTCATGCACCCGCGGACTCCTCCAGCTCCCAGCAAGATACCACTGATCATCAGTTAACGATTATTACCTCATCATTGTCATTGGGGGCCAGTATTTGTAAGGGCACCATTTTAACCAAAGTGTCCGTCCTTCTTTTGTATATATCCTTTTATCATATGTATATCAAGATGTAGAGTAATTCACAGCCTTTCCACCAATATATTCATCACGAAAAAATGTATTCTCCATGCTCAGTTATATGTATACTTATAGGTGTGAGAAAGCACAATCTCAGTAGGGGCTCTGTCCCTTTTGTATGACAGACACTACGTCTCCTGCACAGCCTCCTTACATACACCTGTCTCTGTACAATAAAGTTAGTAAGAGTTTCTCCTTGTCTCAATCCAGTCCTCACTGGCCCAACCTAGAATGAGCTTAATAGATGCATAACTACTTTATAAGCACAATATGCTCTCTCTTCCAAAAAAATTTTTATTTCAAATACCTCTTACATTACCTTCGAAAACAGAGAGAGAGAGAGAGAGAGAGAGAGAGTATACTGATTATGCATAGTTCATAGAAAATGACTTATGTATATAGTAAAACAGTAACTTAATTAGTTGTCAAAGGCTCTGTATGACAGTGTAAGGCCAACACTTTTTCTAGATTTTCATTATATCTAATCATCAAGCTGCATTGTTCCTTTAACCATTCTATGGAGCGTTCCGCGGCCTTTCCACCGATGTATAACTCATGCAATTTTACTATTTGTATATCTTATTATCTTTAAATGTATATCTCCAAGAAAACACAAATCCTTCTGTCCCAGACCCCGAGATAAAAGAAGGGGCTGTCCAAACATGGAATTTTATATATTATGTTGTTGCTTTCCCTGGGGCCATTTTTTATTAACATTCCTTTTAGTGTGTTATTATAGGAAAAACAAAGGTTGACCTTAAAGGCTTTTAACAATGATTTAATGGTTTCAAATCCGTTAAAATACTAACAAAAAAATCTCCCTGATCAAGCCATAAAAAACTTTAATAGCACAGTGAAAAAAATCCTTAAAGATAAAACAGAACTACTGGGCAAATTGTCAGTCAAATTTCCTTGGCTACCTTACCTGTACGGTTTAGTCAAAACACAAAGAAAATAACCCTATGCGGCCAATTAGCAGTACTGTTGGCTCAATTTCCTATAAACTTTTGAAATGTATCACTATCTTGTCCCCATTACTTGGAACCATCTCCGATTCTCATATATTTATATTCTTTAGATTTAGTTGATAAATTAAACATAATTACTCTTTAATTTTGATGCATGTTCTCTTTTTACTAAAGTCCCTATAGATTCTATTTTAGAATATCTTAGAAATGAACTAACTCAGCATGAATTACCTCTACCTATAAGTCACATATTATTTCACTCACAAGGTTGTGCATTTGTGATTGCAAATTTATATTCAATGGTGAATTTTATCAACAAATATTTGGCATGGCAATGGGCAACCCTTTATCACCACTCCTCTCAAACTTGTACATGGAATTCTTTGAAAAACGCCATTTACCTAATAATGATCTCCATCTTTGTCTCCATAGAAAGCATCCTCTTCTTTCCGTGAACTTCAGCAACTTTCTTGGGACCCATGACTATATGTAATAAAGTTATGTACTAATCAAGTTCTCACACAACACGATAAAGTACAAAGCGAAATCACTAACACAAATTTACATTAACAAACGAAATCGTATATGTGAACGAACGAATTCTGCTTGCCTATGATAACGATGCTGCTATGGAGTGGCCAAATGACGCCTTTATGTAGAGCACGATGGGGTAGATGCTGACCAATAGGAGAGCAGGTTCTTATGGCAGTGACTAGCATCAGGAACCAATAGGAGAGCAGGAGGATGGTGGCAAGCCTACTCAGTTGGCAGTGCGCGAGTTTTAAAATTGTTCTCGGCGGTCCGGGTGAATCTCGGGACTTTACAGTAACACCCTTTCATAACCTGAATTATTTTCGTATGCAGAGGCAAAAAAAATCTTCGTATTTGCTTTCGTAATTTGAATTTTTCGTAAGTTGGGACTTTCGTATGTCAAGGTTCTATTGTACTAAACTGAATTAGTATAACAGAGTCCGACAAGTTCCTGGAAATATTTTCAATACTTTGTAATATTACATTACTTTGGATCCAATTTATTCTGTGGGACCTATCACTAAAATGCAAAATAGGGCGTTATTAGTCTGATCTGTCCTTACTGAATATTTCTGTTGTTTTAATCTGGTATTTAATTCTTTACTGGTCTTACCTAAGTAAAATTAAACCACAATCCTTACAAGGAACTTTGTATACAATATTGCTATCTTTTACAGGGCTTTTCTATATGCATATTTTTTATATTATTAATATTTGAAGGATACATATGTATTAAACTGTTTTAAAAAAGGTGCAGCTTCAAATCTAATAAAATGTGGCAAACAAAGGGTGTTTGAGGACACTACTTTTTTATTTCCAATTTTTCATAGAAGGTGTTTATAGTTTTATTTTAACAATTATCCATAATAGGGGTTGGATAACATAGATCGCGTCCTATTTTTCTGATGTTTTTGAATTTTTATCTAAAAACACAGGACTGATTATTTGCAAGGCTCGAAGAAACGTTAAAAAAAAACGAAATTTTTATATTTATATGATGGCCCTGAGTAATAGTGTGCATGCATCAAATTATTTGTCTTTTTCCTATAAACACTAAATTTACAATTAAAAGGTTCCTGTTTAATATAAATGTCCACAAAAGTTAACAAATCTGTAACTCAAGTTTAAATTTAATAGAAGGGAACTTGATCATTTTGTTGAGCCAATGTTTTTTACATCCAAATCTTTTGGGCATATGGCTAAAATATCATCAATATAATGGTACCATGTTACAGGAAAATGGAAAACCTTGATGATGTAAAGGCATTAAAAAAATTCTATATATAAATTTGAAAGAACAGGTAAAAGTGGGTTTCCCATTGCTATACCAAATGTTTGTTTAAATAATTCCCGGTTGAAAATGAACTTAGAATAACACAATAAAGACATGTTACAGAAAAAAAGAGGTAGAACTATATTAGTTTTCCGACATAACAATAAAAAAATAATCGAAATACATCCTAAATGCTAGAGTGCACTGCCAGTAATGTTAAAATTACGGTTGCAGAAAACAGACTCAGAAAGTAAAGTTGCTACCTCCCTGCTCACCAGTGGGAAGGTGAACTTAGACCTTAACCACTCATTTCTTTTATTTGGTTTCTCAATTTCAAAACAAGCATGGGGATTAAAACTTTTATGCATGAATTTTAGGTAAGATTCAAAGTAGTAGTATACATTATTAATTTCTTTAGTTAGCGACAGAATGTTATGCTAGCCCACAACATTTTATGTAATGCCTCTATTGGTATTGATAAATTTTGAAAATTTTGTAAATGTGAATCTGTTATTGTTTTTTCAGGTTTATTACCCTATCGTATTCAGCGAATTTGATCCTTATATTTCAAGAAAGAATACTGCAGGTGGTTACGATCACACAGTGGTATGTTGCTATTGTTTTTTTTCTTGTGATTTTGAATAACATTGCAGGATGGAGAAATTCATATTTTTTTACTGAAATAACTAAAGCAGGAGAATCTGTTATTTTAATATCTTTGTCAGATTGATGAAACTGTTGGTTACTGGAGAGCGTTTGGTTTTGGGATCGTTTCAATATATCGTTCTGACCTACGTATGGCTGGTGGACTAGATACATCTATTTTAGGTTGGGGCCGGGAAGATGTGGATCTCTTTGAGAAGGTATGTCTTTTATGGTCTGATATCTGTTGTTAATATATTTTCCTATTTAGTATTGAACACTTTTTCAAGACAAGTTCTGGCAGATTTATTGGCAAGAAATATCACTTAATCCCTTGCCTTTGGAAATGTATGCATGCAAGCAGATTTGCATGTAGAAGTTTTCTCATGAGACCATATTCTAAACACAAAGACTATACTATCAATAAAGGTTCTTAAGCTAGTAGCAGTGGCTGTCAACCCAAGTATCCTTCCATTTTTACCCAGCCAGGCTGAACCTGCTTTGTCACACTCCATAAAAAAAAAACAAGGAAATAACAAAATCTCTTCAAACATTATGAATGGTTTAACCCTATCTGGTGCATGATAGGTCCGCAGAGACCAACCCTATGTGATTTTTGTAATTGTTAGACAAATTTTTGTAATAATTGTTTAAGTTGATTCTATGATTACCAAAATTAGGAAATTATTCATTGTTTTCATTTTACCTAGTTTTTGTATCATATAAGATACGTTTTGTCAGAATGAAACCAAAATAAAGTTATGTGGAACATTAAAAAACAAAGGTAAAATTATTTGAAAGGAAATATTTTTTAAATCCACGTAAGACATACAACTTGACTACAATATTACACCATGCAGATGGCAGAACCTATACCATAAAACCTTAATCCAAACCTTTCATTTGAATCTTCAAGAATTTTTCCAAACATTTACTAGTAAAAGATATGAAAATGAACAGATTGTTTGATGAAACCTAAGAAATAATTCAAACTGGAAAACTTGTAATCAGATTATTGAAGGCTAACTGACAGAGGTCTTGTGATAGATTATGGGGTTTTCAAACCTGATGGTGCATATTGTCTTCAGATAAAAAGCCGCTACCGCTCAGTTATATTGTCAAAAGTGCTTTCTTATGTTCAAATCTTTCAGACTTTGACTGGATGGGCAATAAGATCAAGGTTCATTTATTCAGTTATGTTGTCAAAAGTGCTTTCTTATGTTCAAATCTTTCAAACTGGCCAGGTTGGCAATAAGATCAAAGATTATTCATTATAGGCCTGATCTTGTGAAGTACATATAACAACCAAATAACAATATTCATTGCCGATAGGGTTATCTGTAAGCACTAGGCACTTTGCTGAAGTTTAAGTATTCTGGATTTTAGCTCTGTGGGGGTGGGGTGGGAGTTGTGGTACACATCTCCCATGAATACCGGTTGCCAACTGTATTTTCAAACATATATGTATATGGTTATATATATATATATATATATATATATATATATATATATATATACATACATATACATATACATACATACATACATACATAGAGTACGGTCCCAAAATATGCATGATCGGATTGTGCAATTCCCCTTTTATGCGGCACTAGTACTCAAAAATAGATTTTCTGTATCTGCGAAGCCGTTCTAAGTCTCCGAGTCACGTGCTGCAAAACGTATCAAATCTATTGTTTTTCAAGTATTTTAGATGGCCGGGGGCAGGGGGGTGGGTTGTTTGCTGGTATCTGACTGAAGAGGTGGGGGAATGCAAGAGAAAGATTTCCTGCTCAGCCATTAGCTTAAACAGAAGGCTCCGCTTCACCCATTAGTGTCATCACAGCGCAGTGTGTATGAATGATCGGTATCATCTTCATTGCCATACGTATTATGTGTTCAAATCTGCGAAGTGTATTCTGAATGATCTGATATCATCATCATTGCCATAGGTATTGAATGATCGGTATCATCATCATCGCCATACGTATTATTCAGATCTGCGAAGTGTATTCTGATCATCCTCATCATGTATGCATCTGCCTAGAAGTCGAAGAGGAAGACCTATTTTCTTGAAACTAAAAAGCTTGTCCTTAAGTTAAAGACGAAAGAAAGAGCAACTTCATTTTGGCCGCAGTTGACAACTTGAAATCCATTATTGCATTAACTTTTTTTTACCAACTTTTGGCATTTGATAATTTATTTTTTTCTATTGTTGAAATAGATTTTGATGAAAATTATTAATGAAAGTGATTAATAGAGAAGCAGATGTTTTTGAGAGAGAGAGAGAGAGAGAGAGAGAGAGAGAGAGAGAGAGAGAGAGAGAGAGAGAGAGAGAGAGAGAATAATCGTTCGATCTAAACTTTTCAAGAAACTATCGTTTCATGTTGAATTTTGAATTTTTATCATTTCTTTTTAAGAAATTGTAATTTCATATCAAATTTTGAATTTTCATCAGTTCTTTTTTTATTGTAGAAAAATTTAGGTGAAAACGATTACATAGTGAACGTGACTGACAAAGAAACTCAGATGGGCACTCATAACAAAGACACGCATGATCCGCCAGTCCCCGAAATCTCAAAGGGTTCACAAAGCCTTCCTTTTGCAGAACTCTTCAGGGAGGATGAGATAGAGGAGTTTGAAGGTTTTTTGGAAGACGATAGTTTTTTTTAAAGGAAATGACTGTATTGTACAGTACAGTTGCACCCAATGTTGACAGTGTTTACTTGTAGGAGTTTTTACCATCCTGGGTGTAATTCTAAACTTTTTCAAGTCATTAAAACCTTTTTTAGTGTTTTATTTATCCATAAGAACAATTTCATATTAGAAAAAAATACAGTATAGTTCATACAAAATATTGAAAATGGGTAGTAAAAAAGTTTGACTGGGTAAGGTGCAGTTTGCCTTGGCCCTAATGGAATTATTCCCATAAGGTATGTGTATCGAAATCTGCAATTTTCCAGTTCTGCAAGGCCGCTGATCGACCAAATTCTCGCGTAATTGGTGACTGTACTGCATATATATATAGTGGACCCCAGTATTTGCGGGGGATGAGTTCCAGATCCCAGCAAATAGCCAGAATCCATGAATCCTCAGAACCACCCCATATATGCTTATAACTGCCTATCTTGAACATGTAAACACCAAAGTATCCCTAAAAATACCATCTTATATCAAATAAACATTAAATTATCATTCTATGACAGTACCTATTAGTCTTTGAAATATATTACCCCTAGGAGCTGGGGTAATAAATCAATATGCAGCACCCCAGGACGGCAAAACTTTGAGGTTGGCTAATTTCAGAAAAAAAACATCAATGGAAAGATGGAGATATATAAATGCCCATGGTATAAAATTTTTTTTTTTATTTTCCATACCATCCACGAGAAGTTGAAAATGACTATTTACAAGCTCTTGTAGGGTCTTTTTTTTCAAAATAATTGTAAATCTTAGAAAATTGTACATGATTTTTCTAATAAATAAATTTATTTCATTTGGTAAAGTTATAATTATAGCTCATACACTATCAAAACAGTAAGAAATTAAATTAGTAACAAATTCTGAGCATATTTGTTGTAAAATATTTACGTAAATTTATCGAGAGCATATATGCTATAAATATTTTGGATTTATACATAATTTTTTCTAATATTTCTTTACATTTTCTTTGTAAAATTACATTTATGACTGACATACTAATACTATCATAAAAGACGTCATGTGAGACAGAGGAGCTCCACGTCCTTCTTTGAAGTCAAGATTCTAACTAACTATCTTATGAGCCACCCAGTTGATTTTAGCCGTTAGGGAATTTATGGGCTATAGAGGTAATGGCACCTCTTTCCCGCCTGATAACCCCAAATCGATGGTGCATAATATTTTTACTTACCATGAGTCACTCTGTTGTCCACCCAAAACCTGTTATTGCTACTCGTGAGCATGCCCGTCCACTAAGGGCTAATACTATTTCAATATAAATATTACTAAAATATTTTATGGTTAAAAATATATATATGTACTGTATGATTTAGCTACATTAGTATTCAGCTATGCATGTTTTCTTTCGTACAGTTACTATTCAAGCCATCCATTTTCTTTTTACAAGGGAAACAATTGTACATAAAATCACAAGAGAAAGAGAAAAAGAACTAAATTATGTATGAACATTTAAAAAAAATTTATACACTAGTACATACTACATATATAAATGGGTACTCTTACCAGTGATGAATGTTGATTAAAGATGATGATGATGATGAATTAGCTGTGCAGTCCGTTGAATGACGATGAAAATAGACAGCACACCTAAGCAGGGGAGTTACATCTTCTCTGACGGTGCCTCGTCACCTTAAGGAAACTCTTCAAGAAGCACTGACACAGGTGATTTGGGAGGCATGCACTTCTTCAGGCAACTCAAGAGGCACTACTAAAGGCGATTCGGGAGGCACTTCTTCGGGGTTTGGGGAGGCTTTGGAGGGTCTTTCTTTGAATGTGTGATGAACATGGTGAATGGCAGCTTCTGTTGTTGCTGCTTCGTGGTGGGGGGGACTTGATTATGGGGTTCCAATACTGTATCAAGGATATTTGAAAACTTTTGAGTGTTCCTTGTAATGATCCCATGTTGCAACAAACTCCTGAGCATCATTGATCATTCTCCTAATTTGGGACAGGCATTCCAAAGTCAGCCCCTCCTCCTCCTGCTGCTGTTCCTCTCCAGAATCTGGAGCGTCTTCTTCCTCGCTGGTAGACTTCTTCAAGTCGTCCAAATCCTGGTCTATCAGGTGGTCGAAAGGGCATCAGTGAGGGTAGTGACTTGATCCACGGTGAAATCGTCAAATCCTTCACCACCAAGAATTCTCTCCAACTGGCTTATTAATGGCCAAATGTTGGATTTTCTCAGGAGAGAAGCCTGTATAATTATGGACACAATCCAGCCACAACTTACTCCAACATGTATTCTGGGTCTCCTTCATGTCCTTCAGTGACCGGTCGATGACAGACTGACATGAGGCAATCATGAATTTACACCAATATTTATTCAGCATAGATTCACTGTCATGGTCCATTGCATCAACAAGGTGCTGGAGTTAGTTCATAGTGTTGAGGGCACGGATCATGCCCTGGCCCATAGGCTGGAGGAGATAGGTGGTGTTGTGAGGTAGGAATTCAAGCTGTGCTCCCTTGTAATAAAGATCGAGAGGGTGGACACCAGCATTGTCCATCATTAGCAACACCTTGAACTCCATGTCCAAGTTGCCCAGTTATTACCTAACTTGAGGAATGAAGCTCTGATAGAACCAGTACTCCGTAAGGACTTTGGTGATCCAGGCATTGGGATTATGTATCCAGAAGGATGGGCAGCAACTCCTTGTTCTTATTCTTGAGTGCCTTGGGATTTGCAGCCTTGTAAGTGATGCTTGGTTTGAGCCTAAAGCCAGCCACATTCACACATTTGAAGATTAACCCTGCCCTTCTGTGCCTTGAATCCGGACAATTTAGCTTCGTCCTTCATTAAGTATGTCCAGCAAGACATCTTTTTTCCAGAACAGGCCAGTCTCGTCCATATTGAACACCTGTTCTGGACGGTATCTTTATTCCTGAAGAATCTTCTTGAAGGTCTTGGGATATTTCACAGTTGCCTCTTTGTAGGGAAACAGACCTTAGGTGGAACCGGTGGAACCATCCTTTGCTTGCCTAAAAACCTTGGGGAACTGATGTCAGTCCCAGTTGTGGCTCATCCTCTTCATCTTCTTGTCTTCTTCTTCAGGCACAAGTTCATCAAAGCTGAAGAATTCTAATTTCTGTTCCTCATCACCTTCCTGTGCTTCTAGATCGCCACCATCCTCTTTGTTGTCATCTTCCATGTCAGTTGATAACTGCTGGTAGAGCTGTTACATTTTCTCGTGTATGATGTTGGAGTCAAGGAGTACGTTCTTACAGCAGTCCTTGATCCAGTACGCAATTGCAGATTCCATCCGTACGATTGTCATATCTCGCACTGTCGACACTGCTCTAGCTGTACCAAAGTAGGTCATGCTTAGACTTTTTCTGATTTCACTTTCTTTTTTCTTAATATATCTCACCATGTTCTCATTCACATTAAAATGGTGGCCAACTGTGGTGAAACTTTTGCCTTCCTTCAACATATTGAGAACTTTCACTTTGTCTTCAAGCTTCATGATGGTTCTTTGCCAGAAGCCTTAGAAGGAGCATGGTGCTTTTCAGGAGCCATTTTCAGCATGATTTACATGAATGTTTGGTGATACTTAAAACATAGCTTCGCAATTATGTCCGTGTACATCAGTAACTTTCTATGTAGTGAGGCTGATGAAGGAGAGATGCACGATACCCACAATTCCATCTTCGCGAGATGGAACTCAGGTTTTAACCAATCATCGCCATGTGGGTGTACACCCAATGAATGACAAGGGAAATGAATGCTGCACCTGGATTGGCTGCTTTGCAGACAAAAGCCAATAGAGTGTCAAGTATCATTTCGACTGGGTACTGCTCTAAGAAGGCATCACGGCATCATAAGATTAGTTTTCTGTGGAAAGTTGGCTTAGAGGAAGCATGTTTTAAGAAAAATTGTTATTGAAATTTTGCTGTGTTTACATTAATTTTTTACAGAACTGTAATATTTGAAAATTAATTTGTACATTTTTTTTCATTAATTGAAAATGTATTTAGTTACGAAAATATACTTAGTACGTATGCATGAAAATACTGAGTACTGCAGACGAAAACATACGTACCCCACTAATCCCGTTGTGTTACATTTTTAGATAGGCTCTGCATACATATGGTATCATCTTAAAACACTTTACGTTCGTATATATAATATTTAGAAATCATCTTAAAAGAAAAGATTTCATAAAATATACAGTGTGAGCAGAATATCAGTGGGCAATTTATATGCCCAAGTGACCCAACGCAGTTTAATGTTCTATCGCTTTGCTTGTGCGGTAAGGTATATAGTAGGGACTAAGAATATTCTTTAAAATAAAATGTCCTCTAAACGTTCTGCTTTTCCTAAGGCTTCTGGCAAAGAGCCTAAAAGGCCCTTACGGTTAATGACATATGAGGAGAAAATAGACATGATTGTTATGTTGAGAGAAGGCAAAAGTTATGGAGAAGTTCCAGGCCATTACTACATGACTGTATATTCCTTGCTATTTTTGCTAAGAGGGACCTGCAAAAAACCCTACACTAAATCAATTGAAATGTAAATATATCCCCCAATTTCTACGAAAAGGTCTGGTATGTGTATGACTGGATAACGGTCAGGAATTGTTTTCTCGTTCAGACATCTAAAATCAATGCATACTCGGACAGAGCCGTCCTTCTTAGGCACCACCAACAGAGGAAAGTTGTATGGAGATGCACTAGGTCTAATTATTCCTAACTCTTCCCATTTACTATAACCTCATCCTCTACCTGTCCTCTGATTTTGAAAGGTATGCGGTATGCAGGAATAAAAATGGGTTTCATACCTTCCTCTAGCTTCACCTTATGCACCTTCCTCTAGGTTCACCTTATGTTCCAACACATTAGTCAGTCCTAACTTGTCCCCTTTTAATCCTACTATATCCCCAAATTCCGCCAAAAGCTTGCTTACTGCTTCTATATGCTCTTTGTAGTCTATGTTAGCTAAATGTTCCCTAAAGATTTTCTTCCTTAATTGCATTTTTGCCTCCGAAAACTCAGTTTTCCCCGCTACAATAGCCACTGAACCACTATCACTACTCCAATCTTGGAGGTCTACCACATATGTGTTCATATGATATTTCCTAACTGTATCATTACTGTTCAATAATTCCACCCATGTAACACCAGTGTTTGATACTCTGTTCACCGGTACGGTGCTAATAACTCCTCTTAGTTTCCCACTACCCTCAATTATGCATTCCTTCTTGGGCTTTTTCATTTCCCTCAGTTTGACTTTTACCATAGTCTTTCTGAGGGCGGCATATGGAACAAAGGAACACGGAGATATGATGAGAGATTTAAGAGGATTGTACAAGAATATTAAAGGGACAACAAGCCTTATTGAGCATAGCTCAAAACTTTTTGACTCAGCGGGAGAATGGATACAGAAATTGAGAAAGTCCACATGGGTAAATGGGAATAACATCTCACTCGACAACTTGCAGAAATTAATACATTTATTTAATTACATTATATATGTAATTACAATCTGCATTAATTCATACAGTTGTGATTCGGTGGAGAGTACAGTGTAAGTTCTGTACAGAACCAGATCAAAGCATTTGAACCATGACATAGAAGCTATTTGTACAGCTTCCAGTGCAATTATTATAAGGAGGTACAAATATTGAACTGTGTAACATGTCACAATCTTACTGACCTGTAATTTAGCACATTTACATTGTACTGCCTAAATTAGGCTAGCCTGTAAGAAAAACTTCAGACTTTTCATAGCTAGCCAAGACTTTAGCTGTATTTCATAGTCTGTGGAGAGGGATAGATTGAAAAATCAGCATTCCTGAAGTTTATGCCAAATTAGGCTATCTTTGCTAAGCTAAGATTAGGCGAGGGTAGGCTACCCTTTGTTATTTGATGATCAACCCTGGTAGACTAGCTAGTTTAGAAAGTTTACTTTCAAGCTATAATGTAGTATGAGTTTGAAGTTTCCTATTAGGTAAAAATTATAATTCAAAAATCAAGATTACTACCCTTAAATGTTCTGGCAGATCAAATTCAGCAGAGTTCTCCCCATACTGGTTTGAAAACTTATTGATAACATGTAAATAACAACCATTACATTTCATTAACACTTAAAACTGCAGCAGGCCTGGATTTAGGCCTCGTGATACTGTCCTATGTATATTGTTGTAGCACAAGTAGTAGGAAAAATTGTCAGGCATAACCACCAGGGTTGTATGGACTGATGGTAACCCTACATGCCAGTGACATTTTGGGTAGATTTCAGCACACTGAACAACTTTTATTCTTTACAATTCGTCATATGGAATAATATTTTATGAGCTGTAGGCGCATACCACAAATAAACAATCACTCCTGCTTTAATAACAAGCTTATTACAACATTCAATACGTATTTTATTAGATATAAAAGGAGGAGTGTAGTTGACTGCAAGTTGACTGCAATCAAATGCATGTTTACTTGAGGTTATTTCAACAATTATAAAGATTCGCATGAATGAAAATAGGTCTATTACTTGTGAAATGTGATCCCCTGTTCTTTTGTGAACTTATTCCTGTAATTGACACAGTTGATGACCAAGCATTGGGTGCTGGAAGTGGCTTTTTTGCCACTGGTCTCCGTAGTTGATACCGATTCCTGAAAGCAGTCACATAACAATGGCTCCTTACGTGCATGCATGCAAGCGTCGCTTGTCTGTCCAGTCTCTCCCCTCTATATTTATGGCTGGGGGCACTTGCCCCCTCAAGACCCTGATGTCCCCTCCCCACCCAGAAGACTGGTTTGCCCAGCAAGCCTTTGAAATAATAATAATAATAATAGCAGGGAAAAACTCTATCACGAGAGTATATATAATGTTCTAAAGGGTCCACAATAATACAAAGTGTAAAAAGTCCGTGTATAATTTTGAAGACTTTGCAGAAAGCTTTCGAACCCTTCCCTGGGTTCATCTACAAATTATACATAGACTTTTTACACTTTGTATTATTGTGGACCTTTTAGAACAAAATAATAATAATAATAACAACAATGATAAAATTCACTCCAATGATCTTGATACAGCTCTTATTTGGTTTCAAAATGCTCCAGGATGTGCACAATTTTCCAAAAATTTCTCAGGGGGCCCCCATTTACAGCATTACCCCCACCCCCAGCTAGTAGGGCTCACTTCGCTCACCACCCCCCAAACCCCATACCATAAGTTCTAAACCTCCCCCCTCCCCCCCCCCCCCCCCACCCCCCCCCCCCCCCCCCCCCCCCCCCACCCCCCCCCCCCCCCCCCCCCCAAGAAAAAGACGAAAATGACACCAACTGCTAACACATAACCTGACAAACTTTTCTTCACAGTTTTTCTTTTGTAAGTGTATTTTTCCTTGGGAACCGTCCAGTAATCATGCCCTTTTCCAAGCATATTTCTACAAGGTACTCCCCATTTTACTCCAGGAAATCCATAGCTCCCCACATTACCATCTTTCTCACATAAAAGAAGTGGTCAGTATAGCACTAATGCCATTCAATGCAGATACAAGCAAAGTTATGAACAGTGTGTTTTCGACTTACAGTGCCCCTGACTTATAGTGGATCAATCTTGCAGTGCTTTTTCAGCACTTAATGGCATTTTAAAGCACCGTAACTTGATGTTGCATCAAGTTAAGGCGCTGTTGATGGTGCTAATGGCAAGAATAGGCATAAAGTTAATGTAGCCATAACTCAAGTTACAGTGCCATGAGCACTGTTAAAGTGGCATTGACGGTTTGCTGAAACTGATTCCCCGCCATAAATTGAGGACGCACTGTACATAGGTTATAAAAGCAAGAATGCCAAGTATGATCTACTTGTGAAGTACGTGAAAGGGAAAGAGATCTGGAAGTTATTATCACTGGTGGTGTATAACCTGGTAAACAATGTATAGAAGCTGAAAAGAGCGCCAGAAAATGCTAGAGTAATTCTGATTGTAAGTCACTGTATTAATAAAGAAAAGGAGATACGACAGACTATACATTGCACTTAGAGTAAGCTGCGCAAATTTGGTTGCCATTCCAGTGGAATGTTTTAATATTGTAAATAGCAGTGCATGCAGGAGCAACAAAACTAAAACTCAATCAGATACTTTGGATATTAATGGTTAGAATTTCTCAATTTACACTCTTAGGGAAGTATTCATTTAGATATCGGTGGAGAGCAACAGTTAAGATAATAAAAGAAGTAAATAACAATGATAATATGCCGCATTTTGGAACACTACAGTTGAGGTTGTGATTAGTACCTACCATTAGAGGCCAGTTCACAAGTAAATTAGATGAAGTGAACAACATATTTATGTGATTTATTAATTTTTTTATAGTTGTTCCTTTTCTTTGGCTAGTTTTGACGTACACTAATCCATGTAACTCCCTGTACTTGTAATGTGAACCACACAAATTTTATGATTCTTACTACTAGACTTTATCTGGAGATTGCTAAGAGCCTTTTCATTGACATAAAGGTTAAAAGTGTAAATTATGCAGAAATAGTCATCGCAGTTCATGGATGGTTTCACTGATATAAGGCACCTTATTGTTACCCAATTTGATGTGTTTGATTTCCTTTCCTCCCTAGCTACAAAACATCGATGCTTTGTGATACTGTCTTCTCTTAGTGAGATGTTTCATTAATTTAAAGCACCCTTTTTAAATTTTTTCATCCAAATTTGCGTTTGATTCCCCTAACATACTGCAGAAAGTCAGTGTATTATATGTCCTTCCAAGAAGTTTCATTAATTTCAAAGAAACTAGTATTTTTTTTTCTTTTTAAATCGATTGTAATAAATCTTAAATCCATTTCTCAAACTTCAAAAAGTTAGTCTTATAATACACTTTCTTCTCATTGAGTCATCTACATATACTCTTGATAATTACTGTTTACTCTAATTAAGATTTTCTTTATTTTAGGTGCTCAAAAGTGGCATTAAGGTGTTCAGAGCAGCAGATCCAGGACTTATCCATATCTTCCATCATGTTGACTGTGATAAAAACCTTGAAGCCTCACAGTATGAAATGTGCCAAGGTACTCTTTACAGTACTTATGGTGCCGCCCCAACATTGACAAAAACTATTTTAGAAAACCCTGTTATCTTGGATGATACATAAGGGAAATTAGCCTTTGATGGACTTAATTTTTATCTGGGTATTGAATCCGGAATGTTATAGTAATTTTGTATCTTTGATACTGTATATTCTTATATAATTTTCTGTATATGTACGGAATGTTGGTAATGTGAATAAAAGTAATTAATTTACGGTTATTTGTAAGTGCTATGTAATCAAAATTTTAATGATAATGGTAATGTATGATTATGTTGGTGCTCTTTGTCGTTGGCAGGTGTGGTTTAAACATTAGTTATTCATAGTGTGTTACAAGGGGTAACTTTCATGTACACCATGGGTAGTCATGCTCGATGGAAACACAGTACTGCAGTAATATATGGGGGAAAAGTGATGGATTAGGCATTAGCTGTCCTTATGATGGTTATGCTCTTTAACCATTAGCCAAGAAAAGAAACATGGATATGCTCTTTATAATTATGGACAAGAAATCTATCAAATTAAATAGAACCTGTATATATGCATTCATGCACACACACACACACATATATGTATATATGAAATTGTAATAGCCACAATGCCCTCTTAACTTTTTGAATTCTTTGCTCTTTTTTGGATACGCTTGTCACTACAAAGCCTGAAGATCCAAGTTCGAAGCAATTTTAAGAAGAAAATGTGATGTCCTGTCCTGGGAAACGAACCCAATAATCACAAAGAGGTCAATGTGACCTCTGTGATTATTGGACCTGGGTTCGTTCCCAGGACAGGATATCACAATTTCTTCAAATTTCTTTGAACTTGGATCTTCAGGCTTTGTAGTGACAAGCATATCCAAAAAGGAGCAAAGAATTCAAAAAGTTAAGAGGGCATTGTGGCTATTACAATTTTATATGTATCTGGTGAAAAAGTGACCAGTAGATTCTACATATTATAATACTATATATAGATTATATATATATATAATTATATATCTATATAATATATATATATATATATATATATATATCATACATACATATCCACACACACACTCACCTATACACAGTCAGGTCCCCGATTATTGGCAAACATATATATATATATATATATATCTATATATATATATATATATATATATGATACATACATGCATACATATCATACATACACACATACACACACACACACACCCACACACACACACACCCCTATACACAGTCAGTCCCCGATTATCGGCAAACTTGATTAATGGAGATCCAGTTTTATGGCGCTTGTCTAGCACCATAAAATCGGCGATTTATAGCACCATAACGATCTGAGTTTCGGTTGTTGGTGCCATAAGGTGCCGATAATAGAGTTCTGGCGTCATAACACACTTAACAGAGGTGCTATAAACCAGTTATCAGTGCTATAAGCACCACAAATCGCTGAGTTTTGGTTAATGGCAGTTTTTGCTTATCATCACCCCATGAAAACGGATCCCCCCTTTTAACTGTGGACTATATATATATATTATATATATATATATATATATATATATAGTATATATATATATATATATATATATATGTGTGTGTTGTGTGTGTGTGTGTGTGTATATGTAGTATTCATGTATATGTATGTGTATATATACATATATGTATGACTTATAGAAATATTGTTACAACAGAATTCCATCTAACAAAAGGAGCCCATAAAATTGCCAAAATATAGGGAGAAAAAACTATATTTCAGAGACTGCAGTCGCTCTCAAATGAATGAAAGTTACAGAAAAGGTGATATTTATAACAGGAGATCCATCCACAGTTAAGCCAATTTAGGTCACTCCCACTGATAATCCTTCTTTAATCCTTTGAAGTGTTGGTTGAAAGAAAGCTTTATCAATGACATCTGAATCACATGTGCCCTTTGAGAAGTTCATTACCTGTCTCTTTTCTGTAACTTTTCTCATTCATCTACCTGAAGAGAGAGACAGCAGTCTCTGAAATATAGTAGTATTTCCTCTCTATATTTTGGCATTTTAATGGGTTCCTTTTATTAGATGTATGTATATATTATGAGGGTTGTCCGTAAAAGAAGGTTCCCAAAGATTTTTCACAATGAAAAACATGATTATTAACATTGAATAATACATTTTTGGGAAGCTTAGACTTTTTCCTATTTTTCGACATAATTGCCGTTGAGATCAATGCATTTTTGCATGCGGTGTACCATCTTCTTTATGCCTGAATCGTAGAACTCTCCCGCCATGCCACAAAGGTAGCTTAAAACCTCTTCTTTCAGCTCCTCTCTGGTTCTGAAATGCGTTATGGTCGTCTGTACGTCTGTCTTAATTCTCTGCACCATTGGTGCACGTGTTGTACACTCACACTTTTCTCCATAGACTTCACAGTTGGGAATGAATGTTCACCAGTACAGTGTTTTTTGCATACAAAAAACAAATCACAGAGCGTAATTCCTACCTGGCAGGTTGTGTTATTACTATCATTTGAAGGTCATCTTAAACATTTTACCATTGAAAATATATACCTACAGCCAGTAACAGAGAGAGAGCATTGAATGGCAACATCATATATCTGACCATCAAGAGTGAAATTATGAATTAATTCTGAGACAGAGAGAATAATAATGGAGAGAGAGAGAAGAGGGAGAGAATAACTCCTAGACTCCGACTCCTTCCCCTCCGCAATTCATATATCAAACTGTCATTTACTCCCTGCTCTCCTTCCTCCAAGTGGATAAAAAGACTGGGAATCACCATTTTTTACTAATCTTATTAATATTTGAAAATTAGTTATAAGGTAAATCATTTATTTATACTACAAAACAAATAAACATACGTAAGTAAGAGAGAGAGAGAGTGAAAGAGAAGAAATGTTATTGTTATTGCTGAATCTCATTAAACTTAATATTATTTGAAAACTAGTACTGTATATTTTTATGTTACCATAAAATGTAGTAATGCACTTAAAGATACACTGTATACATACACTTCCAGCCCAGATGACGAGAAATACCACTATGACATATCGTGTGGCAAGAGAGAGAATGAGAGAGTTTACCTTATTTAAGAGTGAAATGGATAGATTATTGTATTTCTTTAAAATACTATCAGTTGAATTTTGAAATGAGTTATTATTATTATTATGCGAAAATATTAATAAACATATACACGTGTACCATAGAAATTCTCTCATCTCAGTAAAAGAGAGAGAGAGAGAGACTGCATGATCTAGAGTGGGCAACACAACCTAGTTGGCAACTTTCACCCCCTCCTGTCACATTACTTGATATATTTTGACAGCTGTTGGACCCCAGCCATCTCAGCTTGGCTACCTGGAGTTCAAAGACAAGATGGGGGGTAGAAAGAATTTTCTTTCTTTCTCACATAATTTTTTTTATTTATAAACTAAAATCTTGCTAATTCACTTTACTATTTTTCTTAATGAATGGATATTATTGCGGTTCACATTAATATTGTTATTTGAAAATTAGTAAATCATTTATTTATCATATAAAAAAAACATATCTCTGTGAAAGAGAGAGAGAGACTATCATAGTATTTCTGTAAAATACTTTCACATATGATTTTTGTAATATTACAGTCGTCATTATTATTATTATTATTATTATTATTATTATTATTATTATTATTATTATTATTATTATTATTATTATTATTATTTGAAAATACTAATAAATATATTATACATTAGTGTACCATAAAAACCTCTCATCTCAGTAAAGAGAGAGAGAGTGAAACACTCCCTCCCCTACTGTCACATTACTTGATTTATATAACAGCTTTAGTACCTGGAGTTAAAGAGAGAAGACTGGGATTTCCTTCATTTTTACATAAATTTTTAGATTAATAAACTAAAATCTTAGTAATTCACTGCAGTATTTTCTTTAATGAATTGATTGCTCTTTAGAGACATTAATGTTAATATTTGAAAATTAGTAAATCATTTATTTAACATACATCTCTGTAAGAGAGAGAGAATTATTATTGTTATTATGTGATATCATTTAATCTTATTAAACTTATTAATTCATTATTGATCGATCAATAGTAATATTTGAAAATTAGTAAATATTTTTTTATCAAGAAAATAACATCAAAGTACAGTGATTAGTGATTATTTATTGTCAGAAAAACCCGCGAATAGGCGAATCCCCTGCAAATAATGGGTAGATATATAATATATATATAATCTATATATATATATATATTATATTAAAATATTTATACATATATTATATATATATATATACATATATACCACACAGGCAGGTCCCGGTTATTCCCTGGGTTACGACGGTCTCGGCTTACGACGTTCCGAGGTTACGACGCTTTTCAATTATATTCATCAGACATTATTTCCAGGGTTACGACGCCTACAACGCTCATCTGGCAGATGAAATATGACACCAAAAATGCAAAATAATCAATATTTGAAGGTTTTTTTATGAAAAATGCCATAAGAATGCAGTTTACATAGTTTTCAATACACCCAAAGCATTAAAAGTAAGGTTTTCTTAGGATTTTTGACGATGTTCCGGCTT